>NC_083594.1:38253663-38568038 GCF_027579695.1 Neoarius graeffei
AGCACAGTAGTGGAGTGGCTAGCACTGTTGCCTCACAGCAAGAAGGTCCTGGGTTCAAGCCCAGTGGTGGACGGGGGCCTTTCTGTGTGGACTTTGCACATGGGTTTCACAGTCCAAAGAGTTGCAGTTAGGGTCACTGGCTACTCTAAATTGTCCATAGGTGTGAATGTGTGTGAAAAAAGGGACTGACCACCCTACTGCTGTAATTCCCATCAAGTCATCCAAATGTGGGTTGCTTCAACCCCGGATCGGGTTCAGCAGTGGCGACCAGTCATTTGCTGATGCCATAGATGTAAATTTAGAAATATTTACAGACAAAAACTATGTACACCCTGTTTATGACCATGAAAGGGCAAGAGATAATCATTAGCAGACTACTTTCCACAATTGTACTATTCTTATATAATTCTTCTTTTTTTTTAATAATAATGTACTGACAGTGCTATTATTACACATTTTGTGGATTGGAGCCAGTTAATGAATCAAAGCTGTGGGGTTTAGCAGCACGTGTGGAGTCACTATGCAGTACAGCCGTCGCCGTGCTAGGGTCGTCAATGGCTTACCATGCTGCACTGGTGCATAATTATTCCATCCCCCATCCCTCCCTCCACTCGTCTGTTGTGTCCTCTAGCAGCCTTGCCTCTGTGGATGTGGCTGCAATGATGTGGTGACTGTGAGTGAGGTTTGTGTGTGTGTGTGTGTGTGTGAGAGAGAGAGACCACCATCTTGGTGAAACAGGAATTGGAATTGGGAAGAGACTTTTGGATGCACACACACATGCATGATTGGACATAATATTGTCATTGCTGTGTATATTGTATCTTCCATCGTTGAGTAAATGAATTTGATATCAGTGTGATGACGCTAGAGTTTGTCATCTCTATTGAGCTTTACAGAACACCAATATGTTTGCTGTGACCATTTTTATCAGAGATTTTCTATGAAATAAAAAGGTGTAGAAGTGTTGTTGTTACAAAAAAAAAAGGCTTCCTTTGCCAGAAATGATGAAGGCTCTATCAGGGTTCATCAGGTGCTACACCAAATGTGATTTACTATGTTTTTAAGGAAATTTTGGAGAAGATTCAATAACAGTGGCATGGGGATTATGGAGTACAATAAGAGTAGGCACAGTGCCAGATAATCTCCTTACAGATATAGTGAACTGGAATGCTTAGAGAAACAAGCTTTCATACGCTAACCTGTTCTGCCAAGTCACACTAAGTAAGACATGCTATTTGTTAGACTGGGATTGACAGGAAAATATCACTGTCTAATAGTGGATAATTTGTAAATATTATCAGGAGCAAATCACTTCCTGTAAACATGCCCCTTCTTGCCATATTTTATAGGTCTCATCTCATTATCTGTAGCCGCTTTATCCTGTTCTACAGGGTCGCAGGCAAGCTGGAGCCTATCCCAGCTGACTACGGGCGAAAGGCGGGGTACACCCTGGACAAGTCGCCAGGTCATCACAGGGCTGACACATAGACACAGACAACCATTCACACTCACATTCACACCTACGGTCAATTTAGAGTCACCAGTTAACCTAACCCGTGTCCGCGTGGGTTTCCTCCAGGTGCTCCGGTTTCCCCCACAGTCCAAAGACATGCAGGTTAGGTTATATTTTATAGGTCTTTTTTAATTTTTTTTTTTTTTATAGCTGACATGCCAGAGCAAAACCCCGAGTCTCTGTATGACATCAATTCTTTTACTTTGAAGAAACGGGGGGAAAAATAAATAAATAAAAAACCCTTCCACTTTGACAGAAATCGTAAGCCACTGATTGTCTGTGCTGTCCCTGGGTGATCTATGAGTGAGTCTGCTGTCTGAGAGCTTATTAATAGAATTCATTGTGAAACCCCATGAGCACTGATAACAAACTAACTCCCTATATGACCTTCCTCATTCCTTTAAGTTGTGCATTCCTTAGAACATTTGTCATAATATTCATTGGAAAAGCAACTGCATGAATGAAACTGTAAGCAAATATAAATGCAGTACAGTTGCTGAGGTCAGGGCAGAGTTTACAACTTTGGGGCTTTAATCCAGAATAAACGTCTGTCGATGCAGAAGTTATAAAAAGTACACTGGAAGACGGAGGCTTTTGCACAGGGTCACACTCAAAACCTCTGTGCACAGATACAATCAGAAGGCAACACAGTGCATAGACTCAATAAGGTCACAAGGTATGCAGAAGTTAGATAGGGATAATAGCTACTACTCTCTATAACAACCCTGATTCCAAAGAAGTTGGGATGCTGTGTAAAATGTAAATAAAAACAGAAAGCAACAATTTGCAAATTCTTTTCTATGTATATTGAATTGAATATAATACAAAGACAAGATATTTCCTGCTTCCTGTTTCAAAACAACATCAGAGTGCCAAAGCGGATATTACTTCTAGACTTTCTGTAAAGCTAGCTCTTCTGAACGTTAGATCACTTTCAAACAAGTCATTTTTAATTAATGATCTTATTTGCAAACACAATCTTGATTTTTTGCTTCTAACTGAAACATGGCTGGATCAAGCAAATAGTGCTACCACCCTTATTGAAGCAGCTTCCCCAAATTTTAATTTCATGAGTGCTACCCGACAGAGGAAAGGTGGAGGGATCGCAAATATATTCAAAGCCTCTTTTCAATGTAAACAATCCTCACTTGGTGTTTTTACATCCTTTGAACACTTATGTGCACTTGTTACATGCTCTCCTAACATATTGTTATTAACTATTTACAGGCCTCCGAGACATTCAGCCAAAGTTTTTCTGGAAGAGTTTGGTGAACTGTTGTCAGTCATTTGCTTAGAGTTTGACTGTCTTATTATATCTGGGGATTTTAACTTGCATGTAGATAATCCTGAAAACACTTATGCCAGAGAACTACTTGCACTTATTAACAACTTCAACCTAGTACAACATGTACAGGGGCCGACCCACTCTCGTGGTCATACCCTTGACCTCGTCATCACAAAGGGTCTTACTGTTTCTACTACTGTTGTTGACCTGGCCTTATCTGATCATTTCTGTGTTTTCTCTGATGTTTCTATGTCTCCTCACATTCAGAACAGCTCAATGACTATGGGTAGGAGAGTCATAAACGACAACACGTGTTCTCTTTGATCAAGCTCTCTCACGGATCTCAACTAAAATGTCAGACACTGTAGATGATTTACTGGAAATTTTTAATTTAAATATGACCCAAATTATGGATGATATTGCTCCATTCAAAATCAAATGAGTCAATGACAAGCAGAAAGCACCATGGAAGCAATACCCAGCTGTTAAATTGCTAAAGACAGAATGTAGGAAGACTGAAAGAAAATGGTGCAAATCTAAACTTCACATCCATTATCAAATCCATAAAGAGATGCTTTGTAAATATAATTATGAAATTCGTAAAGCAAGACAGTCTTTCTTCTCCAACATCATCAACAAGAATATGAACAATGCCCGTGTGCTATTTTCAACAGTAGAGAAGCTAACTAATCCCCCACCACAATTAGTACCTGAACTTCTCTCAGTTAATAAATGCAATGAGTTTGCATCCTTCTTCAAAGGTAAAATTGATAAAATATGGCAGAATATTGCTCAAAATATATCTCAGTTGCAAATAACTGAAAAGCTGCAATCACCAGTGACACAGACAATTTCAACACAATGTCAGAATTTTGTTTGATTGATTACGAGACTCTTGAAAAAACTGTACAAAATCTCAGTTCCTCAACATCTGAATTGGACATTTTGCCCACCAACTTTTTTAAGTCTGTTCTTCACCTCATAATTACAGATGTGCTTCAGATCATAAATACTGTACATCCCTAGAGACTGGCATTGGTCCTGTGTCCCTGAAAAAAGCCGTTGTAAAGCCCCTCCTTAAAAAGAATAATCTGGACGCTTCAGTATTAAACAACTACAGGCCAATGTCAAATCTACCATTCATCGGGAAAATCCTTGAAAAAAATTGTCTTCAATCAATTAACTGCCTTCTTGATATCAAATAGCTGTTTTGATAACTTTCAGTCAGGATTTCGTGCCAATCATAGCACTGAAACAACACTGATTAAAGTTATAAATGACATACGTCTTAATACTGATGCAGGCAAAACATCGGTCCTGGTGTTAATGGACCTCAGTGCAGCTTTTGATACTGTTGATCACAACATACTGCTATATCGACTTCAACACTGAGTTGGGTTGACTGCTAAAGTTATCAATTGGTTAAAATCATACTTAAAAGATAGAAGCTTCTTTGTTACCATGGGAAATTGTACCTCAACATCAATGTCCTTGACCTGTGGTGTCCCCCAGGGGTCGATCCTTGGACCATTACTATTCAACCTTTATATGCTCCCACTTGGACAAATTATCAAGAACAACTCAATTTTGTATCACTGCTATGCAGATGACACCCAAATGTATTTTGCTCTATCACCTAATGATTATGCTCCCCTTAAATGTCTCTACCAGTGTATCGACCAAATCAACAACTGAATGTCACAAAATTTTCTTCAGCTGAATACAGATAAAACAGAAGTAATTCTATTTGGGAAAAAAAGATGAAAGACTCAGGATTACCACTATTCTTGACACAAAGGGGATTAAAACAAAAGATATGGTTAAAAATCTTGGTGTTTTCATTGACAGTGAGCTAAACTTTGACAGTCGCACGAAAGCAATCACTAAATCGGCATTTTATCACCTAAAAAACATTTCCAAACTAAGAGGACTTATGTCAAAAAATGATCTGGAAAAACTTATACATGCCTTCATCTCTAGTAGGGTTGATTACTGCAATGGCCTTTTCACAGGCCTGCCAAAAAAGACCATCAAACGACTTCAGGTGATTCAAAATGCAGCGGCTAGGGTTCTCATACGAACAAAAAGAACAGAGCACATTACTCCAATTCTAAGGTCCCTTCACTGGCTTCCAGTAAGCTATAGAATTGACTTTAAAGTATTGCTGCTGGTTTACAAATCTCTAAATGGTACAGGGCCCAATTACCTCTCTGATATGTTGTAGCGGCCTAACCCAATCAGATCTACCAGATCGCAGCAGCAAAATTTACTGGTAAAACCTGTTGTTAAAACAAAGTGTGGTGAAGCAGCTTTTAGCTACTATGCAGTACAGCTATGGAACCAACTGCCAGAGGACATCAAAAATGCTCCTGCTGTTGGCAGCTTCAAATCTAGACTAAAGACCAAGCTGTTCTCAGATGCTTTCTGCTAACTGATAAATATTGTCATTTTTACATGTTTTAAACTTTACTTAACTTTTACAGTCTCTGCATGTTTTAAACTTTACTTAACTTTTATTCTATTTTATGCTGCTGTTTTTACTGAACTTTTACTTCATTTTATTATTTTATTTATACTATTGTTTAATTCTTATTATTTTTTTCTCTCTTCTTCCCCATTTATTTTATGTAATTTTATTTTCTATTGCTTACTGTAAAGCACATTGAACTGCCACTGTGTATGAAATGTGCTATATAAATAAACTTGCCTTGCCTTGCCTATTTCATGTTCAAACTCATAAGCTTTATTACTTTTTTGTAAATTTACACTCATTCTGAATTTGATGCCTGCAATGTGTTCCAAAAAAGTTGGGAGAGGGGCAACAAAAGAATGGGAATTTTGTGAAATGCAAGAAAAAAAAGAATAAATACACCTGTTTGGAACATTCTACAGGTAAACAGGTCAATTGGTAATTGGAAAGGCTCAGTTGTTCACAAGCAAGGGTGGGACGAAGTTCATCACTTTGCAAAAAACAATGTGAGCAAATAATCCAACAGTTTAAAAACATTTCTCAATGTAGAATCACAAGGAATTTAGGGATTTCACTATCGACAATCCATAATATCAAAAGATTCAGTGAATTCAGAGAAATCTCTGCACATAAGGGGCAAGACCAAAAACCAACATTGAACGCCTGTGAACTTTGATCCCTCAGATGGCACTGCATTAAAAACCAACATGATTGTGTAAAGGATATTACTACATGGGCTTAGAAACACTTCAGAAAACCGTTCTCTGTAAACAGTTTATCGCTGCAGCTACCATTCAAAACTAAAGCCATACATCTGGAAATGCCACCGAACTATTTGGGCCCAAACTCATTTCAGATGGATTGATGCAAAGTGGAAAAGTGTGCTGTGGTCTGACGAGTCCATGTTTCAAATTGTTTTGGAAATCATGGACATTGTATCCTCTGGGCTAAAGAGGAAAAGGACCATCCAGATTGTTACCAGCACAAAGTTTAAAAGCCACCATTTATGATGGCATGAGAGTGTGTTAGTGCCCACAGCATGGGTAACTTGTACATTTGTGAAAGCACCATTAACGCTGGAAGGTACATACAGGTTTTGGAGCAACATATGCTGCCATCCAGACAACATCTTTTTCAGGGATGTCCTTGCTTATTCCAGCAAGATAATGGCAAGCCACGTTCTGGACATGTTACAACAGCGTGGCTTTGTAGTAAGAGTGCAGGTGCTAAACTGACCTGCCTGCCTCCCATTGAAAATGTGTGAAATGAAGTTGTACATCAAGTAAGAATGGGAAAGAATTTCACATTCAAAATTTCAACAATTTGTGTCCTCAGTTCCCAAACACCTGAGTGTTGTTAAAAGAAAAGGTGATGTGTGGTAAACATGCCCTGTGCCAACTTTTTTGAATCATGTTACAAGCAGGGCGGCACGGTGGTGTAGTGGTTAGTGCTGTCGCCTCACAGCAAGAAGGTCCGGGTTCGAGCCCCGTGGCTGGCGAGGGCCTTTCTGTGCGGAGTTTGCATGTTCTCCCCGTGTCCGCGTGGGTTTCCTCCGGGTGCTCCGGTTTCCCCCACAGTCCAAAGACATGCAGGTTAGGTTAACTAGTGACTCTAAATTGACTGTAGGTGTGAATGTGAGTGTGAATGGTTGTGTGTGTCTATGTGTCAGCCCTGTGATGACCTGGCGACTTGTCCAGGGTGTACCCCACCTTTCACCCGTAGTCAGCTGGGATAGGCTCCAGCTTGCCTGCGACCCTGTAGAACAGGATAAAGTGGCTAGAGATAATGAGATGAAATGAGATGTTACAAGCATCAAATTCAGAACAAGTGTATATTTACAAAAAGCAATAAAGTTTCAGTTTGAACATTAAACATCCTTTCTTTGTGTTGTATTCAGTTGAATATATGCAGAAAAGGATTTGCAAATTATTGCATTCTGTTTTTATTACAGTTTACACAGAGTCCCAATTTTTTTGGAATCATGGTTGTATGGACAACATGGCTGCCCATTGAAATGTTTTGTACTTGTGGTGTCTTTACCTGAACCATGGGAGGGAAATGAAGAACATAATTTGTTTTCATAGTATAGGTGAAGTGCATGCCTCTACCCTTAGAGAAAAGTCACATGAACTTCAAAAACACATGATTCCCATGTGAAATTCTTGAACAGTTTTCTTTTACTTTTTTCATTTTCATGTTTGCAGTTCAGCTTTAGTGAAATGTGAGAGCTGTTTTCAAGTTTGACAGCAATCCAAAGAACTTACACATGGTTCTCTTGAAAACAGTAGTATGATGTCTTATTTCCATTGACCCCTGGTGTGATCTATATCGTGTGGAAGCTGTCAACTACCTGCACTTCATGCAGTAACGTGATTGGTTCAACTTCTCATATTACTTTCTGTTTCAAGTTTTGTGATAGCAGGGAAAGGGTGATTGTGGTCAGTGGAGGACACGGAACACCTTACTGTTATATAAAACCACACTTTCATAGAACTGGTACATTACACTGTAATTAGTATACCTTTGTGTTGAGTATGTTTGGGCTGAGAGCATTGTGGAAAATGTACATTTCGTACCAGCATGCATGGCTACAAATCTCTTACATGAAGACTCTTACTTTGTTTGCAGGCATTCTTGCATGATGGCATGCCATGCATCAAAAAAGTGTAGTTCTTCACTGCTGGAGTGACGATGAGTCCATGGATCAGAATGAATTCTTTGATATGCAAACATACAGTGCCTGTGGTTATGAGCCCTGCCCCCAAACGAAACCAGAATCAGTCCTGAGACTCAAGTACTCAATCCATCCATTATCCATAGCCACTTATCCTGTGCAGGGTCGTGGGCAAGCTGGAGCCTATCCCAGCTGACTATGGGCAAGAGGCGGGGTACACTCTGGACAAGTCACCAGATCATCACAGGGCTGATACATAGAGACAAACAACCATTCACATCTACGGTCAATTTAGAGCCACCAATTGACCTAACCTGCATGTTTTTGGACTGTGGGAGAAACCGGAGCACCCAGAGGAAACCCACGCAGACACGGAGAGAACATGCAAACTCCACACAGAAAGGCCCCCATCGGCCACTGGGCTCGAACCCAGAACCTTCTTGCTGTGAGGCGACAGTGCTAACCACTACACTACTCTGCTGCACTCAAGTATTCAATCCAAGCGTTAAACTCTTCAAGTGCTGTTTCACACATTTTTCACATGCACTGGACTTTTTCACCTATACTGCATTTTTCAGATGTGAACTTCTCACATGATTATTTCTTTTTCACATGTGATCACATTATTCACATGCTATCTCTTTGGCTGGCAAGAGCTTGCTTTAGAGCAAATAATCAAAATTAGGCGGAATACACTTCTGCAAGGGCGGCACGGTGGTGTAGTGGTTAGCGCTGTCGCCTCACAGCAAGAAGGTCCAGGTTCGAGCCCCGTGGCTGGCGAGGGCCTTTCTGTGTGGAGTTTGCATGTTCTCCTCGTGTCCGCGTGGGTTTCCTCCGGGTGCTCCGGTTTCCCCCACAGTCCAAAGACATGCAGGTTAGGTTAACTAGTGACTCTAAATTGACTGTAGGTGTGAATGTGAGTGTGAATGGTTGTGTGTGTCTATGTGTCAGCCCTGTGATGACCTGGCGACTTGTCCAGGGTGTACCCCGCCTTTCACCCGTAGTCAGCTGGGATAGGCTCCAGCTTGCCTGCGACCCTGTAGAACAGGATAAAGTGGCTAGAGATAATGAGATGAAATGAGATGTTACAAGCATCAAATTCAGAACAAGTGTATATTTACAAAAAGCAATAAAGTTTCAGTTTGAACATTAAACATCCTTTCTTTGTGTTGTATTCAGTTGAATATATGCAGAAAAGGATTTGCAAATTATTGCATTCTGTTTTTATTACAGTTTACACAGAGTCCCAATTTTTTTGGAATCATGGTTGTATGGACAACATGACTGCCCATTGAAATGTTTTGTACTTGTGGTGTCTTTACCTGAACCATGGGAGGGAAATGAAGAACATAATTTGTTTTCATAGTATAGGTGAAGTGCATGCCTCCACCCTTAGAGAAAAGTCACATGAACTTCAAAAACACATGATTCCCATGTAAATTCTTGAACAGTTTTCTTTTTCTTTTTTCATTTTCATGCTTGCAGTTCAGCTTTAGTGAAATGTGAGAGCTGTTTTCAAGTTTGACAGCAATCCAAAGAACTTACACATGGTTCTCTTGAAAACAGTAGTATGATGTCTTATTTCCATTGACCCCTGGTGTGATCTATATCGTGTGGAAGCTGTCAACTACCTGCACTTCATGCAGTAACGTGATTGGTTCAACTTCTCATATTACTTTCTGTTTCAAGTTTTGTGATAGCAGGGAAAGGGTGATTGTGGTCAGTGGAGGACACAGAACACCTTACTGTTATATAAAACCACACTTTCATAGAACTGGTACATTACACTGTAATTAGTATACCTTTGTGTTGAGTATGTTTGGGCTGAGAGCATTGTGGAAAATGTACATTTCATACCAGCATGCATGGCTACAAATCTCTTACATGAAGACTCTTACTTTGTTTGCAGGCATTCTTGCATGATGGCATGCCATGCATCAAAAAAGTGTAGTTCTTCACTGCTGGAGTGACGATGAGTCCATGGATCAGAATGAATTCTTTGATATGCAAACATACAGTGCCTGTGGTTATGAGCCCTGCCCCCAAACGAGACCAGAATCAGTCCTGAGACTCAAGTATTCAATCCATCCATTATCCATAGCCACTTATCCTGTGCAGGGTCGTGGGCAAGCTGGAGCCTATCCCAGCTGACTATGGGCAAGAGGCGGGGTACACTCTGGACAAGTCACCAGATCATCACAGGGCTGATACATAGAGACAAACAACCATTCACATCTACGGTCAATTTAGAGCCACCAATTGACCTAACCTGCATGTTTTTGGACTGTGGGAGAAACCGGAGCACCCGGAGGAAACCCACGCAGACACGGAGAGAACATGCAAACTCCACACAGAAAGGCCCCCATCGGCCACTGGGCTCGAACCCAGAACCTTCTTGCTGTGAGGCGACAGTGCTAACCACTACACTACTCTGCTGCACTCAAGTATTCAATCCAAGCGTTAAACTCTTCAAGTGCTGTTTCACACATTTTTCACATGCACTGGACTTTTTCACCTATACTGCATTTTTCAGATGTGAACTTCTCACATGATTATTTCTTTTTCACATGTGATCACATTATTCACATGCTATCTCTTTGGCTGGCAAGAGCTTGCTTTAGAGCAAATAATCAAAATTAGGCGGAATACATTTCTGCAAGGGCGGCACGGTGGTGTAGTGGTTAGCGCTGTCGCCTCACAGCAAGAAGGTCCAGGTTCGAGCCCCATGGCCGGCGAGGGCCTTTCTGTGTGGAGTTTGCATGTTCTCCCTGTGTCCGCATGGGTTTCCTCCGGGTGCTCCGGTTTCCCCCACAGTCCAAAGACATGCAGGTTAGGCTAACTGGTGACTCTAAATTGACCGTAGGTGTGAATGTGAGTGTGAATGGTTGTCTGTGTCTATGTGTCAGCCCTGTGATGACCTGGCGACTTGTCCAGGGTGTACCCCGCCTTTCGCCCGTAGTCAGCTGGGATAGGCTCCAGCTTGCCTGCGACCCTGTAGAACAGGATAAACCGGCTAGAGATAATGAGATGAGATGAGACATTTCTGCAAACTATAAGGCAGACAGTGTGTCTGTGATTTCCAGAACAACATTTCTGTTGTAGGATATTAACCTGGCAACCCTGATTGATGATATTATTACTTCCCTGTTGTCGAGAAGCACACCTGCTCTAGCAAACACAGTTGAACAAACAAGCTGTTCAATATGATAACTGTATGTTGTCAACTCTCAGCTGTCTGTTCCAAGGTTACTCTAAAAATTCATTAGGCACGGTCACCTCACAGCAAGCAGGTTCTTCGTTCAAACCTGCCAGTCATCTGGGGCCTTTCTGTGTAGAGTTTGTATGTTCTCCTCACTGGTCAACTGGTTACTTTAACTTGCCCATAGGTGTGAATGTAAGTGTGAATGGCTGTCTGTCTCTGTCCAGGGTGTACCCCACCTCTCGCCCAATGTCCGCTGGGATTGGCTCCAGCTCACCCATGACCAAGGATAAACAGCAGAGAAAAAGAATGAATGAATGAATGATTTGTTTAATCTCACAGAAATATAAAAAATAGACAATTTGCGACAGGACGTCATGGCAGCAGTGCTATGGTCAAATATCTGGAATCCACCTGTATCATTTCTTGCAACAAATTAGGTCTGTTATTATAGATTTACATCATTTTTTTAGTCATTATGGATGCTAATAAGGGAAATGCTGGGCTCTGATCCTAAAAAATCAAGTACAGCATTTAAATGGAGTATTTACCTTCTCCGTCTTGTCAGCGACAAACCTCTTGATTTATAAAGGCACATAAAAGCTAACCCCTTTATAATAGAATGAATAAAACATGTCTTATATGGATGCATCATCCTAACATTGAGGCATGGCTGCATTCGATGCTCCGCAATGATGATGATGATGTGTCTCTACGAAGCACTAATCTTATTAATGTGAAGCAACAACAGTGTGTCTGGGTAAGATCAGGAAGAAGGAGGGTCCTGAAAGGGTAACATGGTTTAAACCCTGCCCCCTTTTCAGTTGCCGCACCCACCGTGGCACGTTTTACAGTCATAGCTCTCCCGTGGGTTTGTTGGTCATCATTTAATGAACGTCTACATCTTTGCCCTCTGATTTCAGGCCCCACATGGGTCATTCAGTGTCAGGCGGTCATGTGGTGGTGGTGGTGGGGGGGACAGAATGAAGACAAGAGAGGAGGAGAGAAAAAGATAGACACTCATAGGGACCAAACAAGCTGAGCAGTACAATTCTAGGAAAACAGGAGAGCACATGGGAGATATAGAGAGAGGAGAAGAGGGACAGTGAAGGCAAAGAGTGCAGTGTAGGGAGAGCGAGAGGGACAGCAAATAAAGGGAGAGAAAGAGAGAATGAGAATGAGAGAACGATAGAGGCTATGTTCTCAAGGAGAGAAAGGAGGACAGCAATTATTGTATCCAGCACCCAACAGACGCTCCTGGCATCAGCTGCTTTCTCTCTCTCTCTCTCTCTGTCTCTCTCTTCTCGCTGTCTGTTTCTCTGGCCATCTGGTGCTCACCGTGTTTGTTATATAATTGATCTGAGGAAATATGCTGAAGTTCCGAGCAGACCGGCGAGTCAGGTAGGTGAGGTGGTGACACTGCACGGACGCTTTGGTGGAGCACGGCAGCGAGAGAGAGAGAGAGAGAGAGAGAGAGAGGAATAAGAGGGAAGTTTATAGTGAGCGAGCTAGAGAGAGGCAGGCAGCTGCAGAGGCAGCATGACTGGAAACTCAGAGCTGGAGGTCAGGCAGGACTGCAATGCAGTGCTGGATGGAGACATCCATGGCTCGTAGGAGATCCTTACAGGCATTTGCACCTCAGCGTTGTGTGAGTGTTGGTGGTTAGACGTGTGTTTAAATGTGTCAGTGTTGACCATGTGCTCCAAAGAATATGAGTGTTGTCAAATGGGAAATGGATTTCAAACCACGAGCGGACTAGAATGTTACTGAGAATGTTATTGTACCCTTTATGTGTTGGACATAGTGCAAGGACTGTTTCTGTTTCTATATAGGTTTCTGGGTTATGCATGATAAGGCAAGTTCAGTTGCAAGACCCTAAGAGATTTTACTTACACGCACACATGCACACAGTTCTCTGCTGATGTTCTAGATTTGACCATCTGCCTTTAGAGTGACTGGATTATTGACCGTTGTCTGTTATCCTTTATGTGCTGTGTGTGTGTGTGTGTGTGTGTGTGTGTGTGTGTGTGTGTGTGTGTGTGTGTGTGTGTGAGAGAGAGAGAGAGAGAGAGAGAGAGTATGTGAATTAGCAGAGTGCCCCAGCAGCTTGTGCTTGTATTATTTGGCATGTCTTTCTAAAGCATAATTCTTTGTAGGAAGTGAGACATTTCTAGTCACCCAAAGAGCTTCAGTTCACTTAAATTCTTCTTTGTGGTCATTTAGACCCTGAACCAGCTACTCCCCTGTCACACTGAAATACAGAGTGTAGAATGCTGACTTTCTTTCCCGCTTAATAATTTAGTTGATGGCACAACAGCTGCAGAACACACTGAACTGTGAAAAAGTGCTTTCGATATGTTTGTTTATATTTTTTTTTCACCAGATGCTGAATTTATTGTTCCTCTCAGTTCCCTGGAAAAGAGCGTAAAAAAGTACTTTGTGCAATATGGCCAGATATAGCATATTGTGATATTAATAGAGTACATGCCAAGCCTCTTGACATATCAATACAAACCAAGTTTTAAAGATTGGCCTGTATTAACCTTATCTGGAAGCTCTAAGATATGTAGAACAATCTGTGTAAAACTTTATTTTGTTACTGTGCTCATTTGCGTATTGCAGGCTTTGGCAACAACACTACTGTATAAAAAAAAACAAAAAAACATCCATTATCTGTAGCTGCTTATCCTGTGCAGGGTTGCAGGCAAGCTGGAGCCTATCCCAGCTGACTATGGGTGAGAGGCGGGGTACACCCTGGACAAGTCACCAGATCATCGCAGGGCTGACACAGAGAGACAAAAAACCATTCACATTCACACCTACGGTCAATTTAGAGTCACCAATTAGCCTAACCTGCATGTCTTTGGACTGTAGGGGAAACCGGAGCACCCGGAGGAAACCCATGCAGACACAGGGAGAACATACAAACTCCATACAGAAAGGCCTTCGTCGGCCACTGGGCTCAAACCCAGAACCTTCTTGCTGTGAGATGACAGTGCTAACCACTACACCACCGTGCTGCCTGTATTAAAAAAAAAAAAAAACAGGGATATTTTGGTAATATATGGTGAAACAAATGTACTTCACTCAGTGTGTTGCATTGCCTGACATTTTAGTCTGACATAAATCAGTCTTACAGTTATGATTTATGATTTTTTTTTTACGATTATGCTTCTCATGGTGCAGTGCAGCTTCAGAAACTAATTCCAGTGAAGCAGCTGTGTTCTTTACAAGTTTGAAGCGCTTGTCACTGGGACACGAGTCCCTGGAGCACAGCCTATCTGAGTTCTCTAAAGTGGCTGAAGGTGAGTGGCTGTCAGGTTAAAGGAAGAACATGAGCACGATACATTCAGTTAGCTACCAGGACTTTGGATATGATACATTTCTTCACACTCTAAGCCAGGGTGCTGTTCATGTTGCCCCAGTTTCATGTTTAGCTTCACTTCAAATATTTATTTGTGACTGTTTAACCCTGTGGACAATTATGGCCATAGTCAAACAAACACACACACAGCAATGGGTGTGTATTGATTGAGTGTAACACTGTACTGATAAGTGTTGAATTATTAAGCAGGTTGGGCGACTCTGCTTTGCTATTTTACAGGATTGTTGTGACTAGTCTGGAAAAGTGTCATGGAGCTTGCAAAACATTTATACTACTATTCATCTGCTTTCTGTTTTCCAGTCAAAATGAGCCGAACGGGCCAACTGGGCTCCCAGTGATCCATATTGGTCTGGAGGGGAACGGACAGATTCAGAAAGAGTTGCTGTAAGTGTGCCATCATTTTTTTTTTTAAATTTCAGTCACTCAAGCAAGCAAGCAATAGTCTAAAATTGCAGGTGTGAAGGTTTTATATATACAGTGAGGATAGTCAGAAATGCAGACCTTGTTGGAAAAAGGATTGAGGGAAGATGATAAATGAGGCATTTTCATCCCAGGGCTATAAAATGTGAATTATATCATGTTTGGTAGAATCTTTGAAATTGTGAATGTCTTGGTTTGTTTTTTAAATACAGTGGATATAAAAAGTGTACACATCCCGTTAAAATGATTAGGTTTTTCTGATGTAAAAAAATGAGAGTACGATAAATAATTTCGAAACTTGTCCCATCTTTAATGTGACCTATAACCTGTACAATTCAATTGAAAAACAAACAAATCTGTTAGGGGGAAAAACACAAATAAAAAAACGCACAATAAGCTGGTCGCATAAGTGTCAAAGTCCTTCCCACACTATTCATAGCGCGTTTGGCAGCGCCGATCTCCATTTTGTAGCCCTTGGCCTCTTGCCTATATTACATAGCTAGGGTTACAGTGGGGGGGTTAGTCCTCTGGTAACCGCGAAAGCTTGACTCCCCACTCACATCTGTATTGCAGCGGTGTATACGGAGTGTTGAAGCGCAACTCTTGGATGTGTATCCGCTAGGCCCAGAAGGCAGTGTCTGTAAGCCCTCCTGAGTCTAAACGCTTATCACACTCAAGCCAGACTCCACCTCCGTCATTAGGACAGGTACACCCTGGATAGCTCGGCTTTGCAGCTGAGTGAACTAACGGAGTCACTGGCACTAGGAAGTGAAGTAGCCTCTTCCCTCCTAGTTGGAAAGCAAATCTAAAACTGCTGATTAAAAGGTAAAAAAAAAAAAAAGTCTGAGTCCTCTAGATAGGACGACCAACTGTGTTTGTTAATCAGTATTAAATATTTCTATTTATTTATTAGTATTCTAGTAGTTCCCTTTAAATAACAGATATCCAGTATATTGTTATATATCAACTATCCAATGCAACTTCAAACTGCAATGAAGCATAAAGCAAAACGAAAGCCAAGGAATAACCATCATGTCAAGATTGGAACGATAAATGTAAGAATAGCAAAGTGCGAGATTAAATTGGCAGAGCATGTGATGCAGATTAAGATCTTGCAACATGATGTATGCTGGATACAAGAAGCCTGCATTGTAGGCCAGGATGAGATCGAATTCAGTGATGACATACTCCAAGGATGGCGAGTCCTATACACTGGGCTACAGAGAAAGGCCAATGCCAGGGTCACGATAGTTTTAGCACCCCTTGTTAGATGATTTTGATATTGAGCACCTTATGGAAGGCAGAATCATACTTGCTAGAATATCTGTTCATGGGGTTAAGTTGACTATAGTCTCCTGCTACTGTCCAACTGAGACATATGCAGCCTCAACTAAAGAAGCATTCTATAATACTCTCTCCAGGGCCATAACATCAGTAAAACAATCACATCCATCATATAGACTGGTTGTGTGTGGTGACTTCAACGCGACAATAGGAAATGACCAAAATAACAACTGGAATTTTGTGGGCCGTTTCAATGATGATGAGCCTACAAATTTCAGTGGTACAAAGCTCACTGAAGTTGCTAGAAGCAATAAGTTGTACATCCTAAACACCTTATTTGCCACTAAAACATCTATGCATAGATGGTCCTTTAAATCCAACCTAGGATACTATAGACGTCCTGATTACATCTTAGGAGAATGGTTTATCAAAAGAGCCGCACAGAACTGTACAGTATACCCTAGGGCAAGTGTACCGTTTGATTCAGACCATCGAATAGTAGTCCTTGATGCTATGCTTCCAAATAAAAGCAAACAAAGACAAATTTTCAGAAAGAAGAGTGGTGAAGTTTGCCAGATAGGCAATATGCAAGCACTTAGGGATCTTGAAGATGTGAGAGTTGAATATAGTAGACGCCTCGATAATATCCTTGAACAGCCCCCGTCTTCGGTAGAAGTTGATGTGATTGAACAACAAATCGTCAGTGCTATCCGCACAGCTACAGATACCACAGCTGTACAGAGGTCATAATGATAAACCCTGAGTGAATGAGGAATTCTTAATCCTGCTTGAGAAAAGACGGAAGTCAACCCATCCAACTGATATCAAAGAACTGTCTATGCAAGTACGCAAACTCCGCCGTCAACTTAAAAGTGCATACTACAAGAACAAAGCTAATAAGATCAACTTTGCGAGTGAACAAAGGAACACTGAAGAGGAATTCTGGTTGGCAAAAAACTATACTGCACTCTCAAAATTGAGGCAACAGACCATACAGTCCAAGAAACTCAAAGAGCATTTTGCGAAACACTTGGATGAAAGAGATTTCATCATGCAGCCAGAGCTAGTTGACCCTAATAGCTTTCGCCATATCATACCTCCAGAAGACCTAGACACTATTGATGAATCCCCTCCGAGACATCCGAGTTAGAGGACTGCATGTCTAAGTTCAAAAATGGCAGGTGCCAGGGAACTGATGGAGTATTTGGCGAACAACTCAAATACTCTTACTCAAAACAGCTCCTTCTCTATCTAGTTCTGCTGATGGCAACGATATGGGAGTGTGTAAAGGTCCCTAGAGGATGGCTGCTTTTTTCGATCACGTGCCTTCATAAGAAGGGGTCGAGATCCCTAGCGGAAAACTACTGGGGTCTGTCTATCATCACAACACTGTCGAAGCTATTATCCATGGTTGTTGTCCAAAGAGTAAGGCCAGTTTATGAACACATCCTACTGCCTATGCAGTTCGGATTCAGAAGCAATCGATCCACCTATGATGCAATCCGCATTGTACAACATATACTAGAGAAAGAATGTAACCCACTCTTTGTTTGCTTTATCGACCGTCAGCAGTGTATGACTGGGTACCACTTGATGTGCTCTTTCGTGTCCTGGAGATCCGTCTTCGGTGCCCTAAACTGATCTCCATTCTTAAAGCTCTGTACACCGGCACAATGGCCTGCATAAAAAGCGCCAACCACTATTTCAACACTTATGTCGGGTGTCACCAAGGTGCTCTTGAAAGTCCAAGCATATTCAATGTGTATATGGACTTTGTCATGAGATGTGCATACCATGAGATCAAAAGCCAATTCCCAGAGGCTGGAGCACGGATTGAGTTTGTTATACCGAATGAAGTGTCTCCCTGAGAACTTCACACTAAGACATCATGTGGTGTGACCAGAATATTAGAACTCATGTATGCTGACGATATTGCAGTGTTCTCTGAGAACCTGGACGAGCTAAAAAAGATCTTAGAGATACCGGTATATGACAAGACTTTCTCGAGATTTGGTCTACAGATGTTATATAAGAAGACAGAGACAATGGCCTTTAATGTTGACAAAAGCATACAATCTAGAACAAGCCTACTGATGGTAAACAATGTAGAAATAAAGAATGTGAGGCAGTTCCGCTATCTTGGCCATCTCATTACCAACACTGGGAAGTCATTGACGTTTTTGCATCACAGGATTGCATCGGCGTTTGAAAAATGGATTGAGCTGAAGCACATGCTGACTGACCGCGAAATCCACCTCAACACTCGCATAAAGATCTTGACTACTTGTGTGTGGTCCTGCCTATTGTACAGTGTGCAGATGGGGGAATTATCAGGTACTGAACTCCAGAAAGTGAATGCTGTCTGGAATGGGTTCCTTCGAAAATGATCGCTGGGGGCTATGCAAGAAAAAATGCACCAGCTAAAGGCCAATGTAAGAAGGGAACTGACCCTGCATCCCTAGTTGACGGGGACTTGGATTGGGCCTTCAAGATCTCTAATATGAAGCTCCATCAAATTACCCAATCACAACCTATTGAGGATTTTTGCCACATTCAGTATCTGAAGTATATAGCACACGTGTGCAGAATGGCTAACGACGCCATCCAGAAAGTTGTCTTGTTTGACAAGAGAAGAAACTGGAAGAAGGTTGAGGAACTGCTTGGGGTCGACAAACATCAGGCCCTAAGAACTATGATGAACAAACAAGACTTTGAGCAGATGTTGGAGATGAGGTTCTCCTGCTCTAAGCAGCTGTGCCCCTAGGCTAATTTCATGCCAAGGGAAATGATGATGATGTGCCTTGCCAGATGGCACCATTTTTAAGATGGTCTTTGGTATGACCCAACTGTGAGTAGAACTCATGATCTCCCGATCGAGAGGCGGACACACTAACCACTAGGCCACTCACCGGCTAAGTGTGCATAAGTGTGCACACCCTTAAACGCATACTTTGTTGAAGCACCTTTTGATTTATTTACAGCATTCAGTCTTTTTGGGTAAGAGTCTATCAGCCTGCCACATCTAAACTTGGCAATATTTGCCCACTCTTCCTTGCAAAAGCACTCCAAATCTATCAGATTGCAAGGGCATCTCTTGTGCACAGCCCTCTTCAGGTCACCCCACAGATTTTCAATTGGATTTAGGTCTGGGCTCTGGCTGGGCCATTCCAAAACTTTTTTGGGGTCATTGTCATGCTGAAAAATGAAATTCCTCTTCATCTTTAGCTTTCTAGCAGACACCTGAAGGTTTTGGGCCAAAATTGACTGGTATTTAGAACTGTTCATAATTCCCTCCACCTTGACTAAAGCCCCTGTTCCAGCTGAAGAAAAACAACCCCAAAACATGATGCTGCCACCACCATGCTTCACCGTGGGTATGGTGTTCCTTTGGTGATGTGCAGTGTTGTTTTTGCGCCAAACATACCTTTTGGAATTGTGGCCAAAAGGTTCAACCTTTGGTTTCATCAGACCATAATACATTTTCCCACTTGCTTTTGGGAGAGTTGATATATATTTTTTTGCAAAATTTAGCCAGGCCTGGATGTTTTTCTTTGACCCTACCTCAAAGTCCAGACATGCTGTATGGAGAATACAGGAGATTGTTGTCACGTGTAGTACATAACCATTACTTGCCAGAAATCCCTGCAGCTATTTCACTGTTGCTGTAGGCCTCTTGGCAGCCTCCCTGACCAGTTTTCGTCTTGTCTTTTCATCAATTTTGGAGGGATGTCCAGTTCTCTGTAATGTCACTGTTGTCCCATATTTTCTCCACTTCTTGATGACTGTCTTCACTGTGCTCCATGGTATATCTAATGCCATGGAAATTTTTTTTTGTCCCCTTCTCCTGACTGATACCTTTCAACAGTGAGATCCCTTTGATGCTTTGTAAGCTCTCTGTGAACCCTGGCTTTTGCTAGAGGATGCAACTGAGTAAATGTCTGAACTTTATTTGGGGTTAATCAGTCATTTTAATTGATGGCGGGTGTGTACCCAAAAAGACTGAATGCTGTAATTAAATTAGAAGATGCTTCAACAAAGTATTAGTTTAAGGGTGTGCACACTTATGCAACCAGCTTTTTGTACTTTTAAAATTTTTTTTATGTTTTTCCCCCGAACAGATTTGTTCATTTTTCAATTGAATTGTACAAGTTATAGGTCATGTTAAAGGTGGGGAAAGTTTTGATATTATTTATCATCGTCTCATTTTTTTTACATCAGAAAAACCTGTCATTTTAACGGGATGTGTAGACTTTTTATATCTACTGTATCATAAAGACATAAAAACTGGGACTTTGGTTTGCATATGCATGTCCAGATTGAAATTGGTGACATGGAAAGTCCAAACAGAGACCCTGTACATCTTTCATACTGGTCACCTCTGTCAAATAGGAGCTTGTGCCATGATTTTTTTTTTTTTCTGAATGTGTATATGCTTTATTCAGTAGCGTCATTTAATATCATCCCGGCTAATACACAAATATCTGAATGTCTGTTAGAGCTATTTTCATATAAATTCCACAGCGCATACTTGAATTCACTCAATGTTGAATTTTCCTTGAATTCGTCAGAGGGCTCATAAATCTTTGATGTTTAGAGAGTTGTAAATCCCGCACGGAGACCACACCTCCACCTTGCTCATCCTTTATGCATTGTTGAGGATCAATACAGGGCTTCCGTAGCACATTAATAAAATTTAATGCCTCCAAAGCAGACCTTCCCTGGGTCTGATGCTTTTAATTGTCTACACAGTCAGTCAAATGTGGCTTTTTTTACACCTCACTTGAAGTTACAAGAAGTTAATAAACTTAGCTTCTTGCATGGGCATGATCGTGTGCTACTGAGCTAATCATTATCACTAGTTGGGTTTCCATTCACCTAGTTAATGCCCAATTTGAAATTGTGACTAAAAACCAAGTAATAGAGAAACACGTGAATTAAAAAAAAAAAAAACCTCTCAAATATCACAAAAAATATATCTGCTTGCATTTTTCAGATGATTCAACAAAGCAATATTTTGCAAAATTGCTTTCATATTCAATTAAACACAACCACGGTTATTGTGATAGATGTAAATGCTAAATATCAGGTCTTGGAGAGCCACTAGAGGAGAAAACTCAGCGTTAATCGCACAGACCATTTCAACATTTTTCAAAAATCACTTCTACTGTATTTTGTGTAATGCTGCAATGGAAACCCTGTGACTGTATTTGCATCCAGGTTGCTCCAGAGTTTATAATGACAATAAAGCTTTACAAATAAAATCCTCATCACCTAAGATTTCCTCCAATGATTAACTTTGAGCAGGTTGCTTGAGTGAATACGTTCTGAGCCATAATGACCGACCTCTGTTAGAGCTGCTTCTATTTAATCAAGCTCATATTTCAGTTTCAGCTGCTTTATAAGCTTCAAAGACTTGTTGTAAATTTTTCTGTCTTGCTGGTCAGCAGATCAATGGCTTCTAGAGAGGGCTTGGAACATTCAGACCAGGGATCAATATAATTAAATGACGACGACAGGGTAGCATCTGCAAAGTCTTTCTCCCTGCCTTCTTTCTCCATCTGTCTTCTGGACTCTGTGCTAAAAATCACATTCTTTCGAAACCATCGCCTGTTCTTAAACTACAACCACTGGGGTGCGGCCTTGTGCTTTTGCCAGTGGAGGATAAAAATAACGTGGCTCCATGTGTGCATGTCTGCCTCCTTCCCATAGTCTTTCTGTAATTTTTTTTTAGGTCGACCTCTTTTGCAGTGCACTCACTCTATGTATTGGGTTGAGAATGATCTCTGCGTAAAGTTGATGGCTCACTGTTTGTACCTGTAGGTTCCTGCTGGCGTTCGTCATTAGTGACGAAGAGAAAATTACTAGCAGTCATCATGGTGACGAATGTATTTGTCATCTTGATCATTATCGTAAACCATCTTTTCTCGAAATCGTGCCACAAATCCCTACGTTTGCTGAAATCCAACCCCAGTGAAGAGATGGCGGGAAGCCAGAGTATAAAGAATGAACACGTGCTTGTGAGCAATAAAAATTGAGTACACATAATGACCAAATGGGCGCCAAGCTTTTGACCATTCGCGATGCATCTTAATCAGCCTGGTGTGGTGGAATAATTATCTCTGATCTCTGCGTGAACCAAACAATGGTGTAGTTTAAGCTGACGACGTTTTTTTGGGTGGGCTTCTTCAAGCACTGAAGATGATTTAAGGGCTGAAACAGGCATGGGGGAGGCACACTCAGAGCCCCTACCATCCCCTAGTACATCGAACAGTGTCAGTAATACAAGGGTTGGTGAAAAAAAAAACCAACAAACCCTGCCAAAGTGAAAGTGCTATCAGCCAGCAAGCAACTGAAGGGAGCTGTTTCAGGGGGCATGTTGTGTTGAGTCCCCGCGGCGAATGTATGATGTAAAGCGCTGTGTCATTCTGTGTTCGGTTCATAAATTGACGGGAAATTTGGATTCCTTCACTGCTGGTTGCTCCAAGACTCTGTTCAATTGTAAATCAAGTGTTCTCTTGAAGTAAAGGCTAAAAGGGGGTCCGAATTCCGCTTTTGAATAATTCCATGCTAAAATAAGCTCAAACTAAAGAGGCTTATTTTAGGTTGATGGTGCACATGGCGCCCAAAATTGAGTCTGTCTTATTAGAGTCTGGAGTGGAGTCTGAATTTTATATGGACTGGAGAGGCCTAGCTGTATCTGTACAAATATTTTAATTGTACCAGTTCGGTAAACCTGTATTAGGTCCACTTTGATATGTCGGTAACTGAGAAAAAATACAGACAAAGTGAAGAAAAAAAAGAAAAAGTGAAAAATATGTCCTTGACTTTATTTTTCAAGGAAAAAAGTGGAGAACATTTTTCAGAACCCAGGGGGAACACTGTACCTGTGTGTGTGTGTGTGTGTGTGTGTGTGTGTGTGTGTGTGTGTGTGTGTGTGTGTGTGTGTATGCGCGCGCAGGAGCTCAGATTTGGACATGAATGGCAAAACGAGTAGCAGAGGGCCTACAAACAACGTCGTTGAGGCAAACAGCAATGCAAACAACCTCAGCATGGCATCTCATTCAACCTCAGAGGCCCAGAATCACTCACAGGTCAGTATAGTGCAGTACACTGCCAAAAAAACTTAACTAACTAAATAAATAATCAAAAAACAGAGAAGAATAAGCTAAAACTCAGAATACAGATACAGTGAAAGGTCTTGAGTAAATTCAAATATTCAGTGATTATCAATATTCAGCGTTAGATTCAATCCAGTCGTACAGTGTCTTGCAAAAAATATTCATCCCCATTGGTGTTTGTCCTGTTTTGTTGAATTACAAGCTGGAATTAAAATGGATTTTTGGGGGGTTAACACAGTTTGATTTAACAACATGCCTACCACTTTAAAGGTGCAAATTGTTTTTTATTGTGACACAAACAATAATTAAGATGTAAAAACAGAAATCTGAAGTGTGCATAGGTATTCACCCCCTTTTGTATGGAAACCCTTAAAGGTGTCATCGCATCGTTTTTTCATTAATTGAGCGGTGGTCTCTAGTATGAATGAATGCCCTGTGAGCCGGTTTTGGTGAAAAAAATGCTGTGGTGCTCCTGCTTCAGGCTGTTCTAGTTTGGTGGAGGAGTGGGTGGGGAGAGAACGACAGGATTTCAGCTCTTACTCATGAATATTCATGACATGTAAACATATTGCTTCTGATTGGCTAACAGCACTGTGACGCTCCCTCCAGTGGGTTATGGGCGAGGCCATGACTACTAATTTTCGAAGTGACCTAAGTTCGTAGGGCTTTTTCTGATTCGCTCAGTTTTCCATCTATTTTCTTTCATAGGCTAATACAGGGAATGGGGATAGAAGAACATTTTCACATGCAGCATGCATATGCAACTCGGAGTGACCTATGGTATTTCAAAAAGAGCAAGTATTAAATGGTTTGTCATGGAATGACACCTTTTAAATAAGAGCTGGTCCCAACCAATTCACTTCATAAGTCACATAATTAGTCAATTAAGATCCACCTGTGTACAATCAAAGTGTCACATGATCTGTCACATGACGTCTGTATAAATCAACCTGTCCTGGAAGGACCCTGACTCTGCAGCACTACTAAGCAAGCAACATGAAAACCAAGGAGCACTCCAAACAGGTCAGAGACAAAGTTGTGGAGAAGTATAGCTCAGGGTTGGGTTATAAAAAAATATCCCAAACTTTGAATATCCCACGGAGCACCATTAAATCCATTATAGCCAAATGGGAAGAATATGTCACCACTACAAACCTGACAAGAGAAGGCTGCCCAGCAAAACTCACAGACCGGGCAAGGAGGGCATTAAACAGAGATGCAACAAAGATACCAATGAAAGAGCTGCAAAGATCCACAGAGGAGATGAGAGTATCTGTCCATAGGACCACTTTAAGCCATACACTTCACAGAGTGGGTCTTTATGGAAGAGTGGCCAGAAAAAGTCATTGCTTAAGAAAACACATTTGGAGTTAGCCCAACAGCATGTGGCAGACTCCCCAAACATGTGGAAGAAGATTTTCTGCTCAAATGAGATTAAAATTGAACTTTTTGGCCATCATGGGAAATGCCATGTGTGGTGCAAGCCCAACACCTTGAGAACACCATTCCTACAGTGAAGCATGGTGGTGGCAGCATCATGCTGTGGGGATGTTTTTCATCTGCAGGGACAGGAAAGCTCATCAGGACTGAAGGAAAGATGGATGGCACTAAATACAGGACAATTCTGGAGGAAAACCTGTTTGAGTCAGCCAGAGGTTTGAGACTGGGATGAAGGTTCATGTTCCAGCAGGACAATGACCCTAAACATACTGCTAAAGCTACGTTGGAGTGGTTTAAATGTCTCATCTTATCTCATTATCTCTCACCGCTTTATCCTGTTCTACAGGGTCGCAGGCAAGCTGGAGCCTATCCCAGCTGATTACGGGCAAAAGGCAGGGTATACCCTGGACAAGTCACCAGGTCATCACAGGGCTGACACATAGACACAGACAACCACTCACATTCACACCTACGGTTAATTTAGAGTCACCAGTTAACCTAACCTGCATGTCTTTGGACTGTGGGGGAAACTGGAGCACCCAGAGGAAACCCACGCGGACACGGGGAGAACATGCAAACTCCGCACAGAAAGGCCCTCGCCGGCCACGGGACTCGAACCCGGACCTTCTTGCTGTGAGGTGACAGCGCTAACCACTACACCACCGTGCCGCCCATGGTTTAAATGGAAACCTTTAAATGTCTTGGAATGGCCTAATCAAACCCAGACCTCAATCCAATTGAGAATCTGTGGCATAACTTGCAGATTGCTGTACACCAACGCAACCCATCTAACTTGAAGGAGTTGGAGCAGTTTTGCCTTGAGGAATGGGCAAAGATCCCAGTGGCTAGACATGTTAAGCTAATAGAGACATACCCCAAGAGACTTGCAGGTGTAATTGCAGCAAAAGGTGGCTTTACAAAAGTATTGACTTTTTAAGCCATACACTTATGATTGATCATTGTCTACTTCTCCAACGTCTTGAAAAGCATTTTGGGTTCTCTGGCACTGTTATCTCTTGGTTTCATTCTTACCTTAACAACCGGACTCAGTGCGTCAAGATTGATAGTTCCTTATTGCCCAACTATCTACTGGAATCTGGCGTCCCACAGGGTTCTGTTCCTGGACCAGTCCTATTCTGCCTCTACGTTGCACCACTGGAAGACATATTTATATCTCATGGAATATCGCCTATGACGTATGCTGATGATACACAACTGTATTGTGTTATCCAGAAGCATCAGCAAGACTCTGCACAATCCACTCTTGAGAACTGCATACGTGATATCAAGTCCTGGTGTTCTGCCAATAAGCTTGTTTTGAATGATGGCAAAACTGAACTTTTGCATATTCACTCAAAGTTTGCCCGGTCACTCTCTACCTTACCTGGAATTGCTGTCGGTGATAAAATTATAGCACCCAAGCCTGAGGCCCGCAACCTTGGTGTTCTCTTTAATCATAATCTATCTCTAAAGGGTCAGATTACTAATTGTTGCAAAGCGTCTTTTATGGCTTTGAGTAACATTGCTAAGATTCGACAATATCTGGATCAAGACCAAGCTGAAAAGTTGGTCCATGCTTTTGTCACCTCTAGAGTGGACCACTGTAACAGCCTGTTGTATGGCTTACCTGCTTACGAGATCAATAAGCTTCAACGGGTCCTGAATGCTGCTGCCAGAGTTGTCGCCAGACCAAAGCCTGATGATAATATCCAAGATACTCTGAGGAGGTTACACTGGCTCCCAGTTCAAGATCGAATAATCTACAAGATCCTGTTTCTGACGTATAAAGTACGTAATGGCCTTGCACCTCAATACCTAACTTGTCTCTTGAACGATCACTCTACAACTCGATGTCTGAGGTCCACTATGAAGAATCTTTTGGCTGTTCCGCGCACATACACAAAAATTTATGGAGATCGTGCTTTGTCTGTAGTAGCACCGAAGCTCTGGAACGGTCTCCCTGCTGAGCTTAAAGACTCTCCTTCAATAGATAGTTTTAAATCTAAGTTAAAGACATTTTTGTTTAAGTGATTAACCACTATGATTATTTTTTATTAGCTACTAGTATAATTTTATCATCTTTTTCTTCTTGCCATAAATATTTTTTTTTTTGGGTGGGGGGATAATTCTTTATATTTATCACTTTTTTTGAGTATTTTTCATGATTTTTACTGTAAAAAGCATTGAGATTTCTATGTGAATATGCGTTTTTAAGAAATAATAATATTAATTTTTTTTGGGGGGGGTGAATACCTCTGCACACTCCAGATTTCTGTTTTTTTCACTGTAATTATTGTTTGTGTCACAATAAAACAACAATTTTCACCTTTAAAGTGGTAGGCATGTTGTGTAAATCAAATGGTGCTAACCCTCCAAAAATCCATTTTAATTCTAGCTTGTAATGCGACAAAACAGGACAAACACCAGGCTGGATAAATACTTTTGCAAGACACTGTAAGTGTGGACATGGCAAATTGAAGATATTTTTCATGGTCTTAACAATATTCTTTCATTAAAGGTGCATTTTTAAATACTTTATCTAAATTGGTTCTTAAACCAATATAAACAGTCAAACTGATGCCTTGCATGATGTTATCTGAATTTATAATTTAAGAATTGGCTCTCTCACCTGAGTTAGAAAAAAGTTTATTCTAAAAAAGTAATAAAAAAAGAAATAACCTAAATTCCTGGTAGGCATGTACAAACATTTGGCTGCTACTGTATAATCTAACTAGACTAGATTTTCCCAGAAGGTGTACTGTATAACTAAATCCAGTATCAGGTTAAATAAATAAAAAAACAGCCTAATACTACAGTTCTGTTGAATTCTCGAATCTGACCGCGTGGATTCATTTTCTATAACAGCAACTCTGACAGTCATTTCATCTGAAATTCATATCACAGGTTTATATTAATGAGCTTGCTCTAATGCAATACCGTTGCCATAGTAACAGCTCATTCACAGGGACTTGTATGCCATATCTTCCACAATAATGATAACCTAAGCTAATAAACAGATTAAAAATGTGTTGTTATTTAACAAAGAAAAACATGTAACTTGATAACTTGGTGACATTTTCTGTAAGCTGATGTTTATGGGCAGAGTCAGCGCTTTGTAACACTCAGTAAGAGTTCCACCGAGGGAAAGTCTTCAGGACAGATGAGCTTCCGGTGCTTGTTTTCTCAGTAAAATGGCAATCTGCTTTTTTTTTTAATTATTAACTTTACTAGAAAGAAAAACAAATGCTTGTGAGGCACAGTTGGTGTTTATATAGTCACTGTAATAATGTAAGTGATAAAGAACTAATTTGAATCACAAATGACCCACAACACTAAATGTTACTATAAGCGGTTAAAAAGTATATTATTATGACATATCGATGATGTTCTGATGACAATGACATATTATTCATTAATAATTTTTTTTTAAAAATTGCAGTTGATAGCAAATCACTGTCATATAAGGGAATAAAACAATTTAGATGTGTATGTGAGACAACAGGGTACTTGTTTAAGTTGCTCTGGATAAGGGCGTCTACCAAATACTATAAATGTGAATGTTTTATTCCTTATACACTATTTACACTAAAGTGAGGTTCTCTGTCCGGGTCCCTGTTGTTCTAATATACAGTGCAATGCCAATTCACGAGGTATAACATGCTAATAAACTACAAACTCCGAGCATCTGGCTTGACTTACTCAGTAATATCCTGGGTGAGCTGAGTCAAATGTGTGAGCAGGGAAAACACAGAATTATCCAATCAAGAAAAAAATCCGAGCTCCAAAACCCTGATCAAATGATCATTGGCTAATTTATCGTATCACAGCAACCCAGTAATATCATTATCCATCAACCACGTTGTCTATGTGTGGTGTTATGTTTATGCGTGGTGTTCAACAAAGCATAAACATTCTCCTGTGTCCGCATGTAGCTGGTTTCACGGACGCCTAAGAGAGCTGCTACATTTGGGAAGCGCTCCAATTCCATGCGGCGTAATCCAAAGGCTGAAGTGACCAAACAAGGCTGGCTCCATAAACAGGTAACATTTGTGAGAGCAGTATTGCACTGAGACAATGAATTGATGTTGTTATAATTAACAATTTCCTACTAAACTGAGCATTCAGCATTTAGCAATGTATAATTTGTATTTCTGATGACAATTATGATATGTCATAAAAAATGTTTTATTCTTCCCAATTTGGGCACCTGCCTTTATCATAGGACATGTGAAAGCAACTAAGGGCAGTATAACACACTCGGAGAAAAAAAGCTATCTGCTCTCTTCTACATACCTGTACTCACAGCCACCCATGATTGGCTAGTGTTGCTATGATTGACAGGGGAGAGAGAGAGAGTAATCCTATCCCTTTCACCCAGAGAGCACAGCCAATTTTCCTCCTGTGGCTGCTGGCAACAAATAGCTGTGCCATCATGAAGATTCGAACTCATGATCTTTTCGGTTGCACCACTTGGAAGCATCAGTAATATAATATTGCAGTGCATTTTTTTTTTCAATGATTAGAGAAACTGAACTAAGCATACACTGTATAAAGTTTCATGTTGGACTTGACCATGTCATACTGGCTCCCTAGACTAGTGAAGTAATTTAGAACACAGGATTTGTTTTTCCATTTGGCATTGATGAAGCTTTCATTTGCAGTAAGTGAATAGGCACAGAGACACTTGATTATGGATATTTTAAAGCAAACAGATTTTTTGCTTTCAACATATGACGTTTGCCCTGTTTTCACGCTTTCACCAATTTTTTGCAAAAGTAATTGATTTTAGTTTTATGTTAACATTACATGTACATGTGTGCAGGGTTTAATACAATGTTAAGCTTACTCATCTTAAAATGCAGAAAGAATACAGTGTATAGTCAGCAGTGGTGGCTCACTAGCCCTTTTTAAACAGAGATCCTGGAATATTGCCTTTAATAAGAGCCCTCATTATGCTTTGATTGGTTACACTGAACATAAGAAATGGGTATAAAGCCCTCCCATACCCCTTTTCAACCAACAGGGAGCAAGTTCTTGAACTGGTTCCGTTCATGATTCTTTGAACCTTGGGACCAGCTAGCCATGTTTTCACCAGTTTTGAGAAGAACTGTTATAATCAAGGATGCGTCATGAACGGAGGGTGTTGCACAGTTCACACGGGGGTAAACAGTAGTTGCAAGATGGCGCTGCACACTTATTACCTGTGAGCTTTTGTTCTTTTATTGCAAGATATTTGATTTTGGTCCATTTTTCCTGAAGATGAATCCTTTTCCATTGCGTTCCCCATTACTGTGCTCCGCTTCCTCTCCAAACTAATAACATACCCACTGATGTTGTCATGGAAACATGACAAAGCTGGAAAAAAACAGCTATGTTTTGTTTCCAGTTGGGAACCAACTTTTCAGGTTCCGAACCAATTTATTTTTGGTCGAAATGTTTTGAACGGTTCAAAATTTGGTGCACAAATCAGAATGGAACCCATTCCCTGTTGGATGAAAAGGGGTACCAGTCTGTGTTTTTACATAACCTGTTGGAGTTCCAGAATCAGAAGCATGATGTGTAGCGTTGGCATTTAGTGTGATGTATAACATACTATGCATCGGAAATATGATGATGATGTTCGTCCTTCGGTTTCGAAGATGACCATGATTCTTCATTGCTGGTGTGTGCGAAGGTGGCTTATGAGGCCAATCTTTGCACAGAATGTGCAATGACAGTGAGGGCATGTTAATGAGGTGAGGGGTGGAGGATGACTTGGTGAAGATGAAATGGGGCTTCGTGTGCAGCTCTTTCTCTGATGGCGCTTGGCTTGCGCTTCTAGGATGCACTGTTGCTCAAAGTGCTTGACTCCATTGGTGATAGCAGCATGCCAATAGCTTTGGTTGGCGGCCACACTTTCGCAGGTCTCTGGGCAGATGTTGCAGCACTTCAGATTGACCTTGAGGGCATCTTTGTACCTTTTCCTCTGACCACCCTGCAAGCGACGCCCCACACACAGCTCTCCATATAGTAGACGTTTGGGAAGCCGGTCATCAGCCATGCGGTGAACATGACCAGACCATCTGAGTTCTTCTTCTTCTTCTGCCTAGGATCTCTGTGTCTGGAATTTTCTCTTCCCATGTGACATGCATGATTTTTCGCAGGCAATGCATGTGGAACCTATTCAATTGCTTTGTGTGATGGCTGTAGACATTTCACAGCCATAAAGGAGTGAAGTGATGACTATTGCTTGATAGACTTGCAGCTTTGTACTAAGAGAAATTCCATGGTGATCCCACACAGAGGACTGCAGTCTGCCAAATGCTGCACTTGCCTTAGAGATGCGATAGCTGACTTCTTGGTCAATGTGGACACTGTGTGACAGGGTGCTACCAAGGTACACAAACTTCTCGCAGGTAGTGAGCAGCTCACCTCCAATGGTGATCTGAGGCTCAATGTATGGCTGACCTGGTGCAGGTTGGTACAACACCTCTGTCTTCTTGGTGTTTATGGTCAGTTTGAAGTTTGTGCATGCAGCTGCAAAGTGGTCCATGGTTTCTTGCATCTCTTCCTCAGTCAGGGCATTGAGTGCACAGTCGTCCGCAAAGAGAAATTCCTGGATAGAGGTGATGTAGACTTTCGTCTTAGTCTGAAGTCTTCGAAGGTTGAAAAGACCTCTGTCAGTCCAGTAGCAGATGCTGATTCCAATGTCTCTTTTACGAAATGCATCTGTGAGCATGGCTGAGAACATGATGCTGAAAAGTGTGGGTGCTAGGACACAACCTTGCTTTATGCCGTTGGTCACAGCAAATGGTTCACTGTGGGCTCCATCATCTTAAACCCATGCCTGCATACCATCATGAAACTCCCAGACCATTGAGATGAAGTGGTCTGGGCAGCCAAATTTGGACATGATCTTCCAGAGTCCTTCTTGACACACGGTATCAAATGCCTTGGTCAAGTCCACATAAGTGGAGTACAGGCTGACATTCTGCTCTTGACATTTCTTCTGGAGTTGGCAGGCAGCAAAGATCATGTCGACAGTACTGTGACCACTGTGGAACCCACACTGGCTTTCGGGTAGTAGACCCTTTTTGAGGTGCACTGTCAGACGGTTCAACATAACATGAGCCAAAACCTTTCCAGTGATTGACAACAGAGAGAGGTCCCAATGGTTGTTGCAGTTGTGGCGGTGACCTTTGCGTTTGTAGCAATGAACAATAGACGCGTCCTTGAAATCCTGTGGGATCTGGCGCTGCTGCCACATCCTTCTGAACAGTTCAGTCAGGCTGTGGATGAGTATTGGTCCTCCACAAGCATATACTTCAGCAGGGATGGCATCTTGTCCAGGGACTTTCCTGCTTGATAATCCCTTGATGTCCTTGACCACTTCTGCCTCTGAGGGTAGATCATCCAGGCGATGGTCCACCGGCACTTGAGGGAGGTGCTCAATGGCAGCGAAGTTAAAGCTGGAAGGATGGGTCAACACATTTTCAAAGTGCTCTGCCCAGCGATGGAGGATATCTTCTTTCTCTGTGAGCAGTTTGCTGCTGTCTGCAGTCAGTATGGGTGATGCTCCAGATGTAGGTAGTCCGTAGATGGCTCTTATGGCATTATAGAAATTCTTCCAATCTTTGCGGTCTGCATAGCCCTGGATTTCTTCTGCTTTGGTACTGAGCCAGGAGTCTTGCATGCGCCAAAGTTCTCGTTGAAGCTTGATCTTGATGATGGTTAGTGCGGCTCTCTTCTGAGGAGAGTTTGGGTCTAAAAGAACGGCTTGGTGTAGCTGGTGCTTCTCTTGGAGCAGTGCATTGATTTGACTGTCACACTCGTCAAACCAGTCCTGGTGCTTACACATACCGGCCGAAGCACTGTAAGAGCAGCTCCATGAATGGCGTCCCTGAACTTGGCCCAGTCTTCTTCCACATTGTTGGTCAGTCACAGCGTGGATAGCACTCCTGAGAGCTGATCTGAGAGAGCTTGTCTGTTGTTGGAGTTGGTGAGTGATGTGATGTTTAGCCATGTCGTAGTTTTCTTCCCTTGGGGTCATCTTGGTGGTTGGATATGTAGCTTGAGCTTGGAGACCAGCAGGCGGTGGTCTGTCCAGCATTCCACACCACACATGGCTTTTGTGATCCTGATATCTATTATCTCTCCTTCTCATGAGGACGTAATCCAGCAGGTGCCAATGCTTCGATCGTGGATGTTTCCAAGATGTTCTGTTGTGAGGTGGGAGCCGGAAAAGCGAGTTGGTAATCACGAGTTGGTGCATTGAGCATGTCTCCAGCAGAAGTTCACCATTACTGTTGCACTTTCCTATGCTGTATTTGCCGATAATGCCAGGCCATGTTTCATGGTCAGATCCAACATCTGCGTTGAAGTCCCCTAAGATGATGAGTTTGTCTCTCTTAGGCACTGCAGCAATGGTAGCATTCACATCATTGGGATTAGTCAAAGTTGGTGCATAGACGCTTATGATGGTAGCAAAGTGTTTGCCAGGAAGTGGGAGACGGAGTGTCATGAGCCTGTCATTAATGCCTTTTGAAGGGGACATCAGCTTCTTCACAAGGCTGGTTTGTACTGCAAAGCTTACACCAGATTCATGACTTTCCCACTCCAAAAGAAGGTGAAACCAGCTCCAACTCAACCAACCACACTCAAAAAAATAAAACATTGGATTTACTTAACCAAGTTATGGCATCCGGTCCCACGAAACTGTGTTAATTTAGATGTATTGAATATAGTTATGTTTTGAATAATTCAACATAACTGTATTCAATACATCTAAATTAACACAGTTTCGTGGGACCGGTTGCCATAACTCGGTTAAGTAAATCCAATGTTTTTTTTTTTGAGTGCAGCTCAGCTGACCCTCACCAGCAAGACGGGTCTCGCTCAGGGCTGCTATCTGGATCCAGTATCTTGCCAGCTCATGTGCAACCAGAGCAGTTCGTCTCTCTGGTCTAGAGGCGCAAGCTCTGTCAAGGAGAGTACGCACATTCCAGGCTCCCAAGGTGAGTGAAGTCACCTTGTTTTTCATGACTTTCTGTTTGTTTCTACCGCGGAAGTTGGGAATTCCTGCCAGCCGCGGTAAGCTGGCCAAGGGAGGGTTGTGAGGCAGGCAATGTTTGGGACACCTTTTCTAGTCCCTTCCTCATGCCATGGAGGTGAGCAGTGCATTCCTGAAGAGGGCTGCTCAGACACTGGGGTGGCTGCCAAGGTCCAGTGCTGCCTCATTCACCAGACAATGACCCTATGGCCCGGGCTGCCTCGCGTGTGGGTCTGTGGCTACGGCTGCCAGTTCAGTCCAACACTTGCCGGTTCGTCACTCGCCCATTGCCGGAGGACTTGGGGGGGGGGGGGGGGGGTGATGGATGGATTTGATAGTGGATGGCGCCGATGAAGGCATGACTTGTGCTTGCGGTTGGATTTCAGTGAGCGTGGGTTGCGCTGCACCAACCTCACTCTCTCGCCCAGGATCCATGGCTTCCCGCAGCAGGACAATGTCAAGATGGCAGGACATGGAGTAGGGTGCAGTGGATGGCCTGGAGGTTTTCAATGCCTCAACCAGCCCTACGCACTCTAGAACACTTGCTGGTGACACTGTAACACTCGTTGAAAGGATCTCCACAATGTAGTCAAGCAACAATGTGCAGGCATGCCCAGACTTAGCATGCAAGGGGTAGGCATTCCCCTGGTGCTTTTCTGTCAAGGTATGCTCCCTTAGCCTTTGGCTGTCCCTAGCCACTCACAAGGCAGTGGGCAGTTTTGCTATTTGAGCCATAGTTGGCACCCTTAGCAGGTGCTACCACCCCGAGTCAGGGTGGACCTGGGAGTGATGGCAATTAAGGGGTCGCTCCACTATCCCCAAAGCCTTTTGCCTCTCAGCTTAGGGCCTCACCACTGGATGTAGTTTAATGTCATACCCAGGAAATATGAATACCCCGAGCATAGTGCCATTGCTTTCAAGACAGTAATGGCAGGTGAACTGAGTGTTGAGGTGCTTTTTCTAGCCATGCACATTTATACCCCCAAATGTTTCTAAAATTTCTTATAAAGGTTACTGTTTGGTATCTCATCTCATCTCATTATCTCTAGCCGCTTTATCCTTCTACAGGGTCGCAGGCAAGCTGGAGCCCATCCCAGCTGACCACGAGCGAAAGGCGGGGTACACCCTGGACAAGTCGCCAGGTCATCACAGGGCTGACACACAGACACAGACAATCATTCACACTCACATTCACACCTATGGTCAATTTAGAGTCACCAGTTAACCTAACCTGCATGTCTTTGGACTGTGGGGGAAACCGGAGCACCCGGAGGAAACCCACGCGGACACGGGGAGAACATGCAAACTCCACACAGAAAGGCCCTCGCCGGCCCCGGGGCTCGAACCCAGGACCTTCTTGCTGTGAGGCGACAGCGCTAACCACTACACCACCGTGCCGCCCACTGTTTGGTATCTGGAGGAAATTTGGCATGAACCCAGTAAAGCATTAGAGACTAGCAAAACATATTCAAGTGTTTTAAATGATTAATACAGCTGCCTTTCTGTCTTTAGATGCCTGTGTTCTTAATATAATTCTTACTATGTCATCAATTACACCTCTTGATATAATGCATTGCTCAACTGTAATAGTTTCATAGTCAAACTACTGAGAGATAATACATTTCAGTCCTCCTACCTAATACCACATCAATCCATCACAAGCATAATGAGTTGCTGTTGTTCGACTATGATTCTAATGATTATAATGGTCTTATTGCAGGCCAGCAGTGGTGTGAAGCAGTGGAACAAGCGCTGGTTTGTGCTCACAGATCGATGTCTCTTCTACTATAAAGGTTGGTTGTGAAGGCATTTTAGTGTGCGGTTATGCTAATATCTTTCTATATTCGTATTTCTGGTGGTGGCCTCACCTTCTCAATTTGATTATCCAAATGCCATTTACCTACAAGTGAACAGATCCTTTTTGTATTCATTTGAATGTAGTGTCCTTTGATGCTGTCTGTTCTGCAGGAATTCATTTCATCCTCAGAGAGTTGGTCTTGCATAAAACACAACAGACAGCATGATTCACAACTAATGTGTCCAGATTCTTGGTTAACATGCTGCTATTCTGTGAAAACCACACTACCGTAGGAAAGTAATTGGTGTTGTATTGAGCTTTTGTTTATGTAATTGGACATTGGGTCTGTCCTCTAAATTGGACAGTAATATTTGTTATACAAATCCTTATTTCTTTAGAGATTGATGAGCGTACACTTCTTCATGCTCAATTTACACATGAGTACTGTATGTTTATAATAATAATAATAATAACAATAATTACAGTGGTGCTTGAAAGTTTGTGAACCCTTTAGAATTTTCTATACTTCTGCATAAATATGACCTAAAACATCATCAGATTTTCACACAAGTCCTAAAAGTAGATAAAGAGAACGCAGTTAAACAAATGAGACAAAAATACTATACTTGGTCATTTATTTATTGAGGAAAATGACCCAATATTACATATTTGTAAGTGGCAAAAGTATATGAACCTTTGCTTTCAGTATCTGGTGTGACCCCCTTTTGCAGCAATAACTGCAACTAGATGTTTCTGGTAACTGTTGATCAGTCCTGCACACCAGCCTGGAGGAATTTGAGCCCATTCCTCTGTACAGAACAGTTTCAACTCTGGGATGTTGGTGGGTTTCCTCACATGAACTGCTCGCTTCAGGTTCTTCCACAACATTTTGATTGGATTAAGGTCAGGACTTTGACTTGGTCATTCCAAAACATTAACTTTATTCTTCTTTAACCATTTTTTGGTAAAACAACTTGTGTGCTTAGGGTCATTGTCTTGCTGCGTGACCCACCTCCTCTTGAAATGCAGTTCATGGACAGATGTCCTGACATTTTCCTTTAGAATTCTCTGGTATAATTCAGAATTCATTGTTCCATCAATGATGGCAAGCCGTCCTGGCCCATATGCAGTAAAACAGGCCCAAACCATGATACTACCACCACCATGTTTCATAGATGGGATAAGGTTCTTATACTGGAATGCAGTGTTTTCCTTTCTCCAAACATAACACTTCTCATTTAAACCAAAAATTTCTATTTTAGTCTCATTCGTCCACAAAACATTTTTCCACTAGCCTCCTGGCTTGTCCATGTGATCTTCAGCAAACTGCAGATGAGCAGCAATGTTCGTTTTGGAAAGCAGTGGCTTTCTCCTTGTAACCCTGCCATGCACACCATTGTTATTCAGTGTTCTCCTGATGGTGGACTCATGAACTTTAACATTAGCCAATGTGAGAGAGGCCTTCAGTTGCTAGAAGTTACCTTGGGGTCTTTTATGACCTCGCTGACTATTACACACCTTGCTTGTGGAGTGATCTTTGTCGGTTGACCAGTCCTGGGGAGGTTAACAATGGTCTTGAATTTCCTCCATTTGTACACAGTCTGTCTGACTGTGGATTGGTGGAGTCCAAACTCTTTAGAGATGGTTTTGTAACCTTTTCCACCCTGATGAGCATCAACAACGCTTTTTCTGAGGTCCTCAGAAATCTCCTTTGTTCATGCCATGATACACTTCCACAAACATGTGTTGTGAAGATCAGACTTTGATAGATCCCTGTTCTTTAAATGAAACAGCGTGCCCAGCCACACCTGATTGTCATCCCATTGATTGAAAACATCTGACTCTAATTTCACCTTCAAATTAACTGTTAATCCTAGAGGTTCACATACTTTTGCCATTTACACATATGTAATATTGGATCATTTTCCTCAATAAATAAATGACCAAGTATAATATTTTTGTCTCATTTGTTTAACTGGGTTCTCTTTATCTACTTATAGGACTTGTGTGAAAATCTGATGATGTTTTAGTTCATATTTATGCAGAAATATAGAAAATTCTAAAGGGTTCACAAACTTTCAAGCACCACCGTAGTTCAATTTATATCACGCCTTTCTCACACCTAAGGTTGCTTTACAATTAGGAAAAAAAACAGTCTCCACCAAAAAAGGATCAAGATGTAATTCCAATGGCGTAGCTACCACAGTCCCACCAAAAGGCACACGAAGATAAATTCCACACCGCCTGCACAGCCGCTGTGATGATGCCAGGCAACATTGCTTCGAACACTGTGCCATGGATCCACAAAGTGAGCACAGAAGCATCGCTGCACAGAGCGCTGGCATGTCCCAAACCACTTGCACAGCCACCACGACACCACCGGGCAACCTCGCTTGGTACACCACACCAATCACAGAAGTGCTGCCCCATAGAGCACTGATGTTAAAAAAGTAACAAGCTAACTGCAGTCCATAGCAAGGAGCATTGGCATCACCCATGGCGGACCAAGGCCTGGAGGGAACCTACGCCACAACCGGCGGACAAAACAAACAAACAAAAAAAACCCATCAAACTACACTGTGTGCACAATTATTAGGCAAGTTGTATTCCTGATGATTAATTTTATCGTTGAACAAATACAGTGCTCTCAGTCAATCCAAATTGTTAATAAACCTAAAACCAGAATGATTAACAAAGGAAAGGGGAGTTTAGGCCTTCTCAGGGGAATATATAAGTGTGCAGAATTATTAGGCAACATTTAGTGTGCAGAATTATTATGCAACTAAATGAAAAGCTTAAAGTTTCCCATCTCACTTGTTTATTTTAATTTTCAGTGTAACAAATAAACAACTCAGAATTAACAAATAAACACTTCTAGCATTTCAAGAATATTCAGTGACCAATATAGCCACCCTTCTTTTCAATAACTGCCATGAGCCTTCCATCCAGTCTGTTAGTTTTTTGATTTGTTGACGATCAACTTTTTGTGCAGGAGCAACCACGGCCTCCCAAATGCTATTCAGAGTGGTGTATTGTCTTCCCTCGCTGTAAATCTCATGCTTAAGAAGGGGCCACAAGTACTCAATAGGGTTTAAGTCAGGTGAGGAAGGGGGCCATGTCATTACTTTGTCATCTTTAAGGCCTTTGTGGGCTCGCCAAGCAGTGGAGTACTTGGGTGCATGTGATGGTGCATTGTTCTGCATAATAATCATGGCCTTCTTGAATGATGCAGACTTCTTCCCATACCACTGCTTGAAGAATGTATCTTTTAGAAACTGGCAGTAGGTTTGGAAGTTGATGTTAAGTCCATCTTCAACCTGAAATGGTCAAACTAGCTCATCCTTAATAATAGCAGCCCATGCCATTACCCCTCCACCACCTTGCTGGTGTCTGAGTCAAAGTGCCCTGTGTCCATTAGTTATCCAGCTATGGGCCCATCCATCTGGTCTATCCAGAGTCACTGTCATTTCATCCGTCCATAAAACCTTTGGAAAATCTGTCTTCAGATATTTCTTGGCCCAATCTTGACATTTCAACTTGTGAGTCTTGTTTAGTGGTGGTCGTGTTTCAGCCTTCCTTACCTTGGCCATGTCTCTGAGCACCGAACACCTTGTCTTTCTGGACACTCCAGGTCAGTTGCAGTTCTAGAATATTGTGGCACTGGAGGATAATGGGTTCCTGGTAGCTTCATGTTTAATCCTTCTCAAGTCTTTTGCGGTTAATTTGTGTCTTTTCTTCTCCACACATTTTTTGCGACCCTGTTGACTATTTGCAACAAAACGTTTGATTGTTCTGTGCTCACATTTCTATAGCTTAGCTATTTCAAGAGTGCTGCATCCCTCTGATAGGCATTTTACAATTTTTGTCTTTTCAGTGTCTGTTAAATCTCTTTTTTGGCCCATTTTGCCTGAGATAAAGAAGCTGCCTAATAATTATGCACACCTTAATATAGGGTATTAATTACTTTAGGTCACACCCTCCCTCATTACACAAATAAATACCACCTGAGAATGCTTAAATCCAATTAGCATTCAAGTGTATCTAGCTTGCGGTTGGAAAACATGCATAGAAATAATGGTAGGGTCAGAGTACTCACTTGCCTAATAATTGTGCACACAGTGTATACAAACACAAAAAGAAAAACAAAGGGAGGGAAAAAAAGACAAATAAAATGCTCTGATGAGAAGTGGCAGACAAAATGCGCACAGCATACTCTCAACTGGAAACAGAAATGACTGTTTAGTTTAAGCTGCTCAATTTGTATTTTTCTTGCTACAGATCCCAGGATGCTCCCATGCACGGTTTTCCATAGGTCTTTTTGTTGAATGGATTCATTTGAATATACAGAAATGAATTGCATATCTTATCATTTATAATTATATAACTTCAGACTAGTTTCATGATACTATAGATTACTGACATGCCTCCATATGAATTTGAGTCACACATCACAAGTGAAAGAGATGAAAGGGCAATTAAAAGTGGGCATTACTTAGCCATGTTTTTATGGGTAATGTCATGGCTGGTCAAATGTGCATTTTACTCTGAAGGTTTATGAGCTGATTGTAGAGCATCTGTCCGCAGACAGCCTTCACACAAATCTCGATTATGGTTTGTGTGTGTGTGTGTGTGTGTGTGTGTGTGTGTGTGTGTGAAGTGCTTCTCATTTTGACTCAACCATGAAAGTCATGTGAACAGCCCAGCCTCTGAGGACAGATGTCATCTAGCGCCTCCCCCAATCCTCTACCAATCATAGTTTTTCCACTCATGGTCATGAAAAATTTGCTGTCCAGTGGCTGCAGCTTAAATTATGATGTAGAAATGATACTTTATATATACAGTGTGTGTGTATATATAAACAAAGTCATTTGTCACCACAGTCCTGTTGGTTAAACTAAAGGAGAGACACAAGTATTGGTAAAACACATCAAGACACAAAGATGATGGTACTTAGTTCTTGAAATAAATGTGTTCTGCAATTATAGAGATGTTTTTACACTCAAATATTATTTATATTGAAGTGAGACTGAATGTTCATTAAATCGCTAAGAAGTGTCGTTTGTGGTTATGTGGCATTATTGTGGACATGTTCACCATAGTGTTGTAATTCAGATCTTATTTAGTGCCCCCTTGGCTTGGTGTGTTTTCTATCTCCAATGCAGCTCAGTTGCTGTTTGATTTTTTTTCTCTCCCGCACTACATAGCAGCTCAGCCTACACATTTAAATCTGCCTTGGTGATTCATATTATAGTCTTTTGAGTGAGATATTTTAAAGCAAGCACTAATGGCGCACTCGTTAAATGAGTGGGCCTGAAGAGGAAGTGTAGGCTGAAAACTGGCATGCAGGTCGGAGTGCTATGGGATCAGCTGGAGGCTTGATAGTGTAAGCCAGGCTTTCCCAACGCTCATTCTCTTTCTCTCTATGTATTTCTCTGAGTCAACTGAATCCTCAGCAGTGTAACACTCACTGCCTCAACATTTACCTGCTCATTCTTTTCATTGAATAAATTGCTGTGGACCTTTTAGTGTTCAGAGGTGTCAGTACAGAAAGTTTTGGGGTATATGAGAGGATTCTGTAACTAATCTGTTGAGCCTCCTGGTGCTCAAGAGTTCTATTAAACAAAATGCAGTTTTCATTTGAAAAAAGAAAAGGTTTACTGGTGCAGTGGTTATCAGTGTTGCCTCACAGCAAGAAGGTTCTGGGTTTGAATCTGGCGGCTGACTGGGAAGTTTGCATGTTCTTACCATGCCTGTGTGGGTTTCCTCCCACAGTCTAAAAACATGCAGATTAGAGCAACTGGCTACTGTAAATTGCCAATAGATGTGAATGTAATGTAGTGTGAACGAGTGTCTGTGTCTCTGTGTTAGCCCTGTAATAGACTGGTGACTTGTCCAGGGTGTACCCCACTTCTATCCCAATGTCAGCTGGGATTGGCTCCAGCTCATTTGCAACTCATAATGGATAAGTGTTATAGAGAATGATTGAAAGCTCAGGTGTATTCGTCTTTAGGACTATAACTGTGTGTGTGTGTGTGAATATTGTTCTTGATGAACAAATCAGATGCTCGATTGGTACTGCGAAACCCTATGTGTGCCAAGAAAACATTCCTCACACAATCACACCTCCACCACTAGCCTGAATTGTTGACACAAGGCAGGTTGGGTCCTATAAATCTGACTGTACCGTCGCAGCAGAAATCACATTTCATCAGAACAGGCAACGTTTTTTCAAATCTTCTAGTGAGGTAATGAGAGGCATCCCCTGTGTCCCTTTATCCGCTTTGGACTGAGAGCAGATCAGGCCACAACATTTTGCTCCAGTCACTCCAGTCTGGCTTTCTACACTGTTTTCATATTCAGAACACTGATCTGTTATGTCCTATGTTCCTTCAAATTCAATAAAAGTGAAACTGCTCAGTTTCTACATTGGTCTAGCCATCCATTTGTAAACAATGAACCAAAGAACCCTTTGTCTGTAACAGACCTACCCTCTTTATAAATCACTGTTGATGTGGTAATGGCGGTATCAGGGGGCAAAAGCTTCCAAAATCCTTCTTCTCTTTCATCTGACCTCACACTTTCTTTTCTCTAAACCTCTGAGCTTGTTAAACCTGCTCTAACACATGGGAATACCTGTGCTTCCCCTCCTAATACTGACTGTTTGAACTCATACGCTGCTGTTCCCCAAGGGAAAGAATCCTGTGAATTTGATCCTGAATTTTTACATACTGTACAGTGTCTTGCAAAAGTATTCATCCGCCTTTGTGTTTGTCCTGTTTTGTTGCATTACAAGCTGGAATTAAAATGGATTTTTGAGGGGTTAGCACCATTTGATTTACATAACATGCCTACCACTTTAAAGGTGCAAATTGCTGTTTTATTGTGACACAAACAATAATAATAATTTAAAAAAACAACCCAGAAATCTGCAGTGTGTATAGGGATTCTTTCATATGAAACCCCTAAATAAGAGCTGGTCCAACCAATTAACTTCATAAGTCATATAATTAGTTGATTAATTCAAGTTAGATAGGTTGTGCTGGTGTAAAACAATCTTCAAGTTATGCCACAGATTCTCAATTGGCTTGAGGTCTGGACTTTGACTAGGCCATTCCAAGACATTTAAATGTTTCCCTTTTAACCACTCCAGTGTAGCTTTAGCAGTATGTTTAGGGTCATTGTCCTGCTGGAACATGAACCTTCATCCCAGTCTCAAACCTCTGGCTGACTCAAACAGGTTTTCCTCCAGAATTCCCCTGTATTTAGTGCCATCCATCTTTCCTTCAGTCCTGACGAGCTTTCCTGTCCCTGCAGATGAAAAATATCCCCACAGCATGATGCTGCCACCACCATGCTTCACTGTAGGAATGGTGTTCTCAGGGTGTTGGGTTTGCACCACACATGGCATTTCCCATGATGGCCAAAATGTTCAATTTTAGTCTCATCTGACCAGAGAATCTTCTTCCATTTGTTTGGGGAGTCTGCCACATGCTGTTGGGCAAACTCCAAACGTGTTTTCTTAAGCAATGATTTTTTCTGGCCACTCTTCCATAAAGTGTCACTCTGTGGAGTGTATGGCTTAAAGTGGTCCTATGGGCAGATACTCTCATTTCTGCTGTGGATCTTTGCAGCTCCTTCAGTGTTATTTTTGGTGTCTTTGTTGTGTCTCTGATTAATGCCCTCCTTGCCCGGTCTGTGAGTTTTGGTGGGCGGCCTTGTCAGGTTTGTAGTGGTGACATATTCTTTCCATTTTACTACAATGGACTTAATGGTACTCTGTGGGATATTCAAAGTTTGGGATTTTTAATTTTTTTATAACCCAACCCTGAGCTATACTTCTCCACAACTTTGTCTCTGACCTGTTTGGAGTGCTCCTTGGTTCTCATGTTGCTTGCTTAGTAGTTTTGCAGAGTCAGGTTCCTTCCAGAACAGATTGATTTACCGGTACAGTGGTGCTTGAAAGTTTGTGAACCCTTTAGAAGTTTCTGTATTTCTTCTTAAATATGACCTAAAACATCATCAGATTTTCACACAAGTCCTAAAAGTAGATAAAGAGAACCCAGTTAAATAAATGAGACAAAAATATTATACTTGGTCATTTATTTATTGAGGAAAATGATCCAATATTACATATCTGTGAGTGGCAAAATTATGTGAACCTCTAGGATTAGCAGTTAATTTGAAGGTGAAATTAGAGTCAGGTGTTTTCAGTCAATGGGATGACAATCAGGTGTGGCTGGGCAATGGGATGACAATCAGGTGTGGCTTTTTATTTAAAGAACAGGGATCTATCAAAGTCTGATCTTCACAACACATGTTTGTGGAAGTGTATCATGGCACGTACAGAGGAGATTTCTGAGGACCTCAGAAAAAAGCGTTGTTGATGCTCATCAGGCTGGAAAAGGTTGCAAAACCATCTCTAAAGAGTTTGGACTCCACGAATCCACAGTCAGACAGATTGTGTACAAATGGAGGAAATTCAAGACCATTGTTGCCCTCCCCAGGAGTGGTCGACCAACAAAGATCACTCCAAGAGCAAGGTGTGTAATAGTCAGTGAGGTCACAAAGGACCCCAGGGTAATTTCTAAGCAACTGAAGGCCTCTCTCACATTGGCTAATGTTAATGTTCATGAGTCCACCATCAGGAGACCACTGAACAACAACAGTGTGCATGGCAGGGTTGCAAGGAGAAAGCCACTGCTCTCCAAAAAGAACATTGCTGCTCATCTGCAGTTTGCACGTGGACAAGCCAGAAGGCTAGTGGAAAAATGTTTTGTGGACACATGAGACCAAAATAGAAATTTTTGGTTTAAATGAGAAGTGTTATGTCTGGAGAAAGGAAAACACTACATACCAGCATGAGAACCTTATCCCATCTGTGAAACATGGTGGTGGTAGTATCATGGTTTGGGCCTGTTTTGCTGCATTTGGGCCAGGATGGCTTGCCATCATTGATGGAACAATGAATTCTGAATTATACCAGAGAATTCTAAAGGAAAATGTCAGGACATCTGTTCATGAAGTGAATCTCAAGAGAAGGTGGGTCATGCAGCAAGACAATGACCCAAAGCACACAAGCTGTTCTACCAAAGAATGGTTACAGAAGAATACATTTAAATGTTTTGGAATGGCCAAGTCAAAGTCCTGACCTTAATCCAATCGAAATGTTGTGGAAGGACCTGAAGTGAGCAGTTCATGTGAGGAAACCCACCAACATCCCAGAGTTGAAGCTGTTCTGTACGGAGGAATGGGCTAAAATTCCTCCAAGTTGGTGTGCAGGACTGATCAACAGTTACCGGAAACATTTAGTTGCAGTTATTGCTGCACAAGGGGGTCACACCAGATACTGAAAGCAAAGGTTCACATACTTTTGCCACTCACAGATATATAATATTTGATCATTTTCCTCAATAAATAAATGACCAAGTATAATATTTTTGTCTCATTTGTTTAACTGGGTTCTCTTTATCTACTTTTAGGACTTGTGTGAAAATCTGATGATGTTTTAGGTCATATTTATGCAGAAGTATAGAAAATTCTAAAGGGCTCACAAACTTTCAAGCACCACTGTATACAGACATCATGTGACACTTTGATTGCACACAGGTGGATCTTAATCAGCTAATTATGTGGCATATGAAGTGAATTGGTTGGACCAGCTCTTATTTAGGGGTTTCATATGAAAGGGGGTGAATACCTATGCACACTCCAGATGTCTGTTTTTTCATCTTAATTATTGTTTGTGTCACAATAAAACAATTTGCACCGTTAAAGTGGTAGGCATGTTGTGTAAATCAAATGGTGCTAACCCTCCAAAAATCCATTTTAATTCCATCTTGTAATGCGACAAAACAGGACAAACACCAAAGGGGATGAATACTTTTACAAGACACTATATGTTGAAAAGTTGCCATTTTTGAGCTGCTGTTAATTTGACTGAACCAAACCACAGGAAAATTTTGCTGGGCAAAGCAGTGAGATGTAGGCTAGTGGGACAAGAATGATCCTGAGACCTGTCTGTCATCATGATAAATACAGCCTGACAAACTAAATCACAAATCTAATTGCAAAGCTAATCACACCAACCTTGTCATGCACTACTAATTACAGTATTCAGAACATTAACTAAGAACTGAGGTTGAATTTAAAAGAATCTAGATTGTACTAAAGAGGAATAAACTGTTAACTCAGTACTCCAGCCTGCCTTAACACCCGCATAAAGTCCATAAAGAGCATTTTCCAGTTAAAAGGAATTCCTTCACGTTTTTGGTTTTTGCATCCAAAAGCTTCCCAGTGTAACAGAATTTTTTGCCAAAATTTTTATGAATGCTCTGAATTCATGGACAATCTGGAAGTCACTCTTTCCCAATGAGGGTGACTCTTTCAACATTGAATTGTAGCTCAAAGTGGCCTCTAGAAGGCCATGAGGCATTAGGGGCTCGGGAGTAATGGTGGACTACAAACTGGGTTTATGACTACTCATACCCCATTTTGACCAACAGGGAATGGGTTATGTTGTTGTTCGTGCACCAAATTTTAAACCGTTCAGAGCATTTTGATCAAAAATAAATTAGTTCAGAACCTGAAATGTTGGTTCCCAGCTGGAACCAAAATATAACTAGTTTTTCCAGTGCGAACTGTGATGACATCAGTGGGCATGCCATTTGTTTGGAGAGGAAGTGGAGCACAGCAATGGAGAACACAACAGAAAAGGATACATCTTCAGAAAAAAATGGACTGAAAACAAATATCTGCAATAAAAGAACAAATGCTCACAGGTAATCAATGTGCACCGTAATCTTGATACTACTGTTTACTCCCATTGTGAATTGTGCAATGCCCTCCGTTCATGATGCATTCTTGATTACAACGGGTCTGCTCAAAACTGGTGAAAACATGGGCTGGCTCACTAGCTGGGACCAAGGTTCAAAGAATCCTGAATGGAACCAGTTCAAGAACCCGTCCCCTGTTGGTCAAAAAGGGGTAAAAGTGGTGTCTGAGGATCCCTGGGGTCTATCAGTCAAATCCAGGAGGTTAGGAATAAAAAGCTGGTTGGCTATAATAAATATTCAAAATATTATGGTGGTACGGTGGTGCAGTGGTTATCACTGTTGCGTCAAGTTCTGAGTTTGAACCTCATGGCCAACTTAGGCCTTTCTCTGTGGACTTTGCATGTTTTCTTCATGTCTGCATCAGTTTCCTCCAGATGCTTTGGGTTCCTCCCAAAGACATATGGATAAGGCCAACTGGCTACTTTAAATTGGTCATAGGTGTGAATGTGAGTATGAATGGTTGTTAGATTAGTGATCTGCCCAAAGTGTACCCAGCCTCTCAGCTGAAATCAGTTGGGATTGGCTCCAGCTTCCCCCATGACCCTGACAGATAAGCGGTATATAATAGATGGCTTGATTATTGCACAGCAGCACAGTGGTGTAGTGGTTAGCACTGTTGCCTCACAGCAAGAAGGTTCTGGGTTTGAGCCCAGCGGCCGACGAGGGCCTTCCTGTGTGGAGTTTGCATGTTCTCCTCGTGTCTGCGTGGGTTTCCTCTGGGTGCTCTGGTTTCCCCCACAGTCCAAAGACATGCAGGTTAGGTTAATTGGTGGCTCTAAATTGACTGTAGGTGTGAATGTAGGTGTGAATGGTTGTTTGTTTCTGTGTGTCAGCCCTGCGATGATCTGGTGACTTGTCCAGGGTATACCCCGCCTCATAGTCAGCTGGGATAGGCTCCAGCTTTCCCGTGATTCTGCACAGGATAAGTGGTTATGGATAATGGATGGATGGGTACCAATAATTCTGGATTCAACTAGTATTGTTAATGACCACAGCAGGATTCCAACCTTCCTGTTTGTACTTTTACATTTTTCACACAGCAGTTTAATCTAAGGTTATAAAGTAGACCTAGGCCACTAATGGTTTCACGGATGGTCTTTTGCTCGATCAGGGCTCATGCCCTCATTTCGTATTTTTATTTTTTTTTTTATGATTCAGCTCAGCAGACTTATAATTATGTGTGGGAGTCCAGCGAGGCTTGTGTTGATAGCATGATTCAAACCTGTAGACTTTGCCTGAGTCTGTCTGGCTAATTATTTTATTCTCCACCTCCTCTTTTCTCTTCTGTGGCGATTAGAACCAGATCACTGATTCTGTTTTTTGTCTTTCAGAGTTAAAAGAATTTAGGAATTACACTCACTGTCTTGTGAAAATAGTGGAAATAAACAAGAGACACTGTAGTTTTTAGTGGACAGTGGGTGTAGTTGGACTTCACAGTAAGAGATTTATTTCACTTATATGCTTTGGTTCATCTTGCACAATCTCTTCAATCTCCACAAGTTGATTTGTCCCTTAAGCCAGTTATTTAATTATATAAACGAATTACTGAATGGAAGCGGAAGCTCACTCCAGGAGGCTGAAGTTTCTTTTCTTCCATAAGTTCAGTGACTTCTTGGGACGCCACTGGTCATTTATGCTTTGCTTAAATACTGATCAGCTAAACACTGAAGCTGGCTGCTGTCCATGCTGTCTCCTTCAATGTGCTTTAATTTCCTGGGTCTGTCCCAGTGTTGCCTTATCGTCCCAATTCCATCTCCCCGGCTGTGCTGTGGAAAAGAGGGAAGGAGAATGTGTGACAGAGCAGTTTAATGCCTCGATTGTCATTCCAGCAGGGGGGGGGTTAGTGAAAAATGGAGCTCTTTGGTTGTCACAGAAGAAATCAAAGCTGTCTGCCAGCTACAATGGAAAAGAGGGGGGCATTTGTTAATTTGTGACAAAATGATTCGGATATTTGAGATGTGTAGATCACGGGTAATGAGTGTAGTCAACACTGTAGAGATTGGAGTTGCATGCCAGCTATGAAGGAGAAGAAAGAAATGAAATGTGTGTGTGTGTGTGTGTGTGTGTGTGTGTGTGTGTGTGTGTGTGTGTGTGCGCGCTCTTTCACAAACAAGTCAGCTTGCCCCGTCCTGAAATTGAATTAAATCCAGAATAGCGAAGCTTTGCAAATAGATGCATTCAATGGCAAACAGTTACAAAAATGTAAAATGTTTTCGTTCAAGTACTGACAACGATGTAAAAATGGTTTATATTTTCATAACTCAGTGCTCAGTGCATTTTATTTGAGGGCTGTTTTGATTTGGTAGAATTTTGGAGGGTGAGCTTTTCATACATTCTTGATATTATGAAGTTCAAGATGGCACAGCCAGTTTTTTGCTTGTTGAATCCTCAACTCAGCCATTAGGAGAGAAACCAAAAAGCTGATCTGGGGTAAAAATTCAACATGAGTTTCTCCTGGCTTTTAGCCAGAAATGAGTTTTGGTCAGAGCATGTTGCATGCTCATCTCATCTCATCTCATCTCATCTCATCTCATCTCATCTCATCTCATCTCATCTCATCTCATCTCATCTCATCTCATCTCATCTCATCTCATCTCATCTCATCTCATTATCTCTAGCCGCTTTATCCTTTTCTACAGGGTCGCAGGCAAGCTGGAGCCTATCCCAGCTGACTACGGGCGAAAGGCGGGGTACACCCTGGACAAGTCGCCAGGTCATCACAGGGCTGACACATAGACACAGACAACCATTCACACTCACATTCACACCTACGGTCAATTTAGAGTCACCAGTTAGCCTAACCTGCATGTCTTTGGACTGTGGGGGAAACCGGAGCACCCGGAGGAAACCCACGCGGACACGGGGAGAACATGCAAACTCCGCACAGAAAGGCCTTCACCGGCCACGGGGCTCAAACATGGACTTTCTTGCTTTGAGGCGACAGCACTAACTACTACACCACCGTGCTCCCCCTATGTTGCATGTTATGGTCTGAAAAAGAAAAAAAATCATTTTAAAAGAGTTTCTGTTTTAACTGCTATTTGTCATTAAAGTGATTGATAAAATATTGACACACTGTTTTACAATTGTGTGTGCACGTGTATAAGTAACAGGTTTGTAGCCTGCATGTGACATTGCAGGAGTGTGTAAAAGTGTATGATCTACATGTGTGAAAGGGCCCTGGAGTCTTTTTTTTTTCTATTTGCCTCCCTGCCTGAGGTTTGTAGGTGTTGTTTTTCATTCCAGTAATTTGTTTGACTTTTCTTGTAGGCGATTTGTGCATGAGTTCTACAGTACAGTGTAAATTAGTTTGTGGTTTAACAAGTTGGTGGTCTGGTCTGAAAGCCTGTGTGTGTGTGTGTGTGTGTGTGTGTGTGTGTGTGTGTGTGTATATATATATATGGGTAGATTCTTAAAACGTGTTCATTTTCCAAATTAAAGGCCTTGCTAAGTATAACATTGTGCATTATATTATATAGTAAATGTAAATGGGATTCGACAGAGTCTTCTTTAAATGTTTGAATTATTTGAATTCATCATCTACATCCCTGCTCCTTTTTTCTTAAATAATTGAATCTGTTTTGAAAAATTTGTTTGGCTGGCTAATTAGCTACCTGTCTGTCTGTCTGTCTGTCTGTCTGGCTAATTAGCTACCTGTCTGTCTGGCTAATTAGCTGCCTGTCTGTCTGTTTGTCTGGCTGGCTAATTAGCTGTCTGTCTGTCTGTCTGTCTGTCTGTCTGTCTGTCTGTCTGTCTAATTAGCTACCTGTCTGTCTGTCTAATTAGCTGTCTGTCTGTCTGTCTGTCTGTCTAATTAGCTGTCTGTCTGTCTGTCTAATTAGCTACATGTCTCTCTGTCTGTCTGTCTAATTAGCTACCTGTCTGTCTGGCTTGCTGGCTAATTAGTTACCTGTCTGTCTGTCTGTCTGTCTGTCTGTCTGTCTGTCTGTCTGTTTAATTAACTACCTGTCTGTCTGCCTGCCTGTCTGTCTGTCTGTCTGTCTGTCTGCCTGCCTGCCTGTCTGGCTGGCTGGTTAATTAACTACCTGTCTGTCTGTCTGTCTGTCTGACTGACTAATTAGCTACCTGTCTGTCTGTCTGGCTAATTAGCTACATGTCTGTCCATCTGTCTGTCTATCTCTCTGTCTGCCTGTCTGTCTGTCTAATTAGCTACATGTCTGGCTGGCTGGCTAATTAGCTGTCTGTCTGTCTCTCTAATTAGCTGTCTGTCTGTCTGGCTAATTAGCTACATGTCGCTCTCTCTGTCTGTTTAATTAGCTACCTGCCTGCCTGGCTGTCTGGCTTGCTGGCTAATTAGTTACCTGTCTGTTTGTCTGTCTGTCTGATTAATTAACTACTGTACCTGTCTGTCTGTCTGTCTGCCTGTCTGACTAATTAGCTCCCTGTCTGTCTGTTTGTCTGGCTGGCTAATTAGCTGTCTGTCTGTTCTAGCTACATGTCTGTCTGTCTGGCTAATTAGCGACATGTCTGTCCATATGTCTGTCTGTCTATCTGTCTGTCTGCCTGTCTGTCTAATTAGCTACCTGTCTGTCTGTCTGTCTGTCTGTCTAATTAGCTACCTTTCTGTCTGTCTGTCTGTCTGTCTGTCTGTCTGTCTGTCTGTCTAATTAGCTACCTGTCTGTCTATTTGCCTGGCTGGCTGGCTAATTAGCTGTCTGTCTGTCTGTCTGTCTGTCTGTCTGTCTGTCTGTCTGTCTGTCTGTCTGTCTGTCTAATTAGCTACCTGTCTGTCTGTCTGGCTAATTATGTGTCTGTTTGTCCTGGCATGAAAAAGGAATATAAATAGAGTAGTTTTCTAAGAGTTACTTTCAAGGCTTACACTTTATACTTGCATACTAGCATAGAAAAGTTAATTTTAAAAATACTACATTTAAACAATGGATCCGTGTGGACTCCCTGGATTGTGTGTGTGTGTGTGTGTGTGTTCTGGGTGTTTTTTTGTTCACAGTCACCTGTGTGTGACCAAACTCTTGCTTTGTACCTGTGACTGGAGCAGGTACAGTACATACTTGGGTGGATGCCAGCAATCCTGAAATACTGAATCACCAGAATCTCTCTCTCTCTCTCTCGCTTGCTCACTCGCTCGCTCACACACACACAAAATCATCTCCCCACCCATCCTCTCTTTCTCTCTCTGTCTCTCTCTCTCTCTTTGTCTCTCTCTCTCTCTCTCTGTCTCCACAGACACACACACACATTCATGCTCTCTCGCATGCTCTCAGAAGGGCATCCATTTCCACGACAGCAGCAGCAGCACCAATAGCACTCAACCCAGAAGACCAAGGGAGGAGGAAAATACGAGAGCACTGAACCTGAATCCTCCTGCCTGCCTGCCTCACTCACTCGCTCGCTCGCTCCCACGTTTAAAAATTAACACAGCGCTGCATTATTTAGATAACCCAAGTGCTTCAACCGTTCATGCTCCCTGGATCCCAGCTCGTTCTCTCTCACTCGTCCCTGTCACTCCATGCTGTTGCTCTGGGAAAGCATGCACCTTGTGAACACTGGACTGCTGGACTAAAATGGATATCTATATTGAGATTCACCTGCAGTTGCTCTGGAGTTTACTTTTCCATTCTCACTTCACTGTATTGCTGCAGCAGCTCAGAGGAACTCCTAGTGGAAAGTGACTGTGGCTCAGACGTGGTTTGTGTATTAACAGCGGTCCCTGTTTTGCTGTGGGTTGGATTGTATTTTTGCATTTAAAAAAACCTTGTGCATTACGAGGAGTGTTTTTGCAATCCTAATCTCTTGGGGTTTGTGTGTGCGTGTGTGTTTTCATGCCATTTAGACGAGAAAGAAGAAGTTGTCTTGGGCAGCCTTCCTCTCCTCAGCTTTAAGATAGGATCAATCCAGGCTTCAGACAACATCAGCCGCAAGTTCGCCTTTAAGGTGAGTGAATGCTGGGGTTTCGATGGGGTCAAAGGTTCGAGGGTTTGTGTGTTTGTGTGTGTGTGTGTGTGTGTGTGTGTGTGTGTGTGTGTGTATTTATATCTTGGTGGAGACCAAATATCCCCATAAGGACATGAATAGTTAAGAGTTTTGACCTCATTTAGCTGGTCTCCACAAGGAAAACTTCTTCTTCTTCTTCTTCTTCTTCTTCTTCTTCTTCTTTTTTGCAGCTTTAAAAAAAAAAGCATAAAAAAATAGCATAGCATTTATTAGCTGTTTTAGGAACTATCCCAGTGGAAGGTTGTTGAGAAAAGGATAATAAGACAAAGTGACACTTTGTGATGAGGCTGCAAGCTTTTTGGGTTCATAGTGATCTGAGGCAAGTAGTGATTTCTATTATTATTATTATTATTATTATTATTATTATTATTATTATTATTATTATTATTATTATAAACCACGGTATTATACTAAGTACTGCTGTACTCTATGTGCTAGACATTTTAAAACAGGGTACACTAGATTATTAAGAAACAAACACATCAAGCTAAATTTTTATTTCTACATTACTTACGCAAAAAGCAAACTTCTTACCAAGTCTGTTTTCAAAAGAAAAAAGTTTGAACATTGCTATTCATGTAATCTTTCTGCTTTGTCATTTAACATCACAATAATTGAAAACACACATCTAGCTAGGATTGAATACTGTATGGAAAACCATGATATGGGTCTGTATGATTATCATATATTTAAATTTTCCACTCCGATGCAAGTCCTAAGGCTTGTTTTTGATTCGTCTGTCATCTGTTTATAGCAGAACAGGTTTTCCCGGTGTACAGTGACAAGTGAGCTGTTGTGCTGCTGTGTGTACTAGTTTAGTATTTCCTCGCCCAGATTCGGAGTAAGCCCTCATAATGGAAGTGTGTTACACTACATTCATATTTTACACTAATAGACAGCTCGTTGATTTGGCTGCGTCAGGTGGTTCGGAGGGAAAACATTAATGAGGGGGAAACTGGGTTAATATGTACAGTGTGTTTGATGTTTGACTATTAGCTTAACCACTAAACACAGGTTATTAGCAGTGTGTCGGATTAATAATGACAGCCGCTGCCTTCGGTAAAGGAGCAATGATGGTGTATCCACAGGGAAATATCACTGTCGGACATGTCATACGAGACTCCAGGTGTGTTCCATGAGTTGCCTCGGCATGTGAAGAATGCAAAACTGTGTTGTTTTTGAATTGGGTTCTGTTTTTGGTTTTGCCCTCGAGCTGTGTAGATCTCCTCAGGCGCAGGGTGGAGATGCTTCCTAATGAGTTTGCGCAGATTCACAGGAACTTCTGATGAAAAAGCTTCTTTTTTTGAGGCCTCTCAGTTTTAGCCAACCCACAGTGGAGGAGGAGGAGGTCAGGAACTCTACGTTGGTGACCTTTGACATGGCCTTTTTTTAAAGGATCTGAGGGGTGGAGAAGCGGAGAAGGGGTGGTGCTTCAATTAAACCCATTTGAGGATATTTCCTGCCTCCTTGAAAGGAGTCCTAAATCTGATTTATGGCTCCTGGAGTTGCAGAAGGTATAAAAGTGATTGTTCATCTGAAACACACCTTTACGTATAATATGCCATGTAACAGATGATCATGTGTGCGTTAAAAATAAGCACTGACTCATAGTCATTACATTTCTCATCTCTGTGAGAGCCTTTTCTATTTATGAGGTGTGCTAACAAATCGTGACGTGTCCAGAGACGATGCGTCACCTCCCTCCAGCCAGCATTTTTTTATTTAATTTACACACAAGGTTAATAATTAAGCAAGATGTGGCAAGACATTGTGTGCTGGCTATGTGTGTGTTTGGTTTTAATCCATGCACAGAGGTGAGAGCCAGGCATAATCGAAAACGCTTTGACTGCCACCACTTCCTTGAATCAGGTTGCCTTAACAATAACTCGAGCAGCACCTCCAGCATCTTGCGCTCCTTACTCTGGTTGCACGTATACAAATGCAATGTCGTCCCTTCTGTCTGATCATAGTTGGACCAGAACTGAAGATGAGCCCTGAGGCTGGTGAGGATTTACTTCCTTGTTTTTGAATAGATGGGATATCTGGTTTCTGACAGTAATATTTCAGTATAATGTAACTTATAAGGCTTCATGCTGGCTTTGTCACAGTTTCATGGAATATTTTGTTCCTTTAGGTTTGGGCCGCATATTTTGTTACCAAGCCAAAAAACATTATACTGTACATTGCATTGTATATACGTACACACCCACGACACTGTACTGCTCTCTCTGCTTTCTGACTGTACTTTTTTCTTTAGCTCCTTTAATCATTATGCTCCCTTTCATTTTCTGTCTTTTTCTTCACAAGTTGAATCTAAGTATCACACACACACACACACACACACACACACACACACACACACACACAGAGAGAGCGTCGTCCTCCACCCCAGAATAGCCCTGTTTGAATATTAATGAAGAGGGGTTGCATAACTGCTGGGTGGTTGCTCCCTCTCCCTGTCTCCCTCTTCCGGCTTTTCAGAGCAGGAAGAAGCCAAATATAAAAAAAAAAAGCACAGGAAGCCATGTGTAATCATACCATCTCATTAATGACTGGCTTGCTGTGAAATGCTGATGGATCTGTTTTTGTAACTACAGTTGGTTTCGGAAAAAAAAAATCGAACTTCAGAGATTTCTGTTGATGTTGTTGTTATTATTCATAGTCAGTAAGCTGTGAGGCATGTGACGTCCGGCTTTATTGAGTTAGAACAAGTCACACGTGAAGAGAAGACCAATGCAATCATAGCCCCTTGTTATTAACTCTGATCCTGTGGCCAAGATTGAAAGATCCCAGATTTGTAGTGCTGATAAATGTATTTTTGCATCCAACGGAGTGATCTGATTCTAGAAGCCTTCTGCAGAGAATGTTTTTTTGGTTCAGGCCCACAATGCAGTCCCGTCCCAAAACATGGGTGACGAGCTGATAGGGAACAAGCTGCAACTTGTTTGTGTGACACTGATTTGTACTGACTTGAGACTGATGGCAATGATGGAAATCTGTGTCACACCATCATAGACTTTTTCCACTTCACATTCACAAACAAGAACTGAGCAAAACATGCTGCAATAATCGAGGTTATAGGTGGAATTAATTTCTACCATTTAGGACCAGAACAACAGTAATAGTAGTGTAATGACAATAAAAAAAACAACAACTGCATTTAGAAGAGCAACAAATCCAGCATGATAGAAGTGCTTGCCTTGTTTCATTTGTCTGATTGACTGTTTGATCACTTAATATTTTCATTGTAAACAATACATCTATGTCGTGTTCCCAGAGTTTTTATTATCCCCCCAGCATATAATGCAGGGGGATATAACTATCGCTCTGTCCATCTGTCTAAACATTTTAGTTTCCGGAGCATATCTCAAAAACTATTAGAAATTTTTTTCACGAACCCTCACAGTTATGTTAAGTGGCTAGATGAGTTGTGCCTTTTGACATTTTGGGATTTCCGTGATTTTTATTTTTTCCGTATTTCCATGGCAACCAATTCAACTTTGGAAAATTTAGAGTGGGGTTTCATGTGGGGGCTGGGGGGATATATCATCTCCTAACGACTCCTGTTTCAACTCAGTGTTCATGAACTTAAAAATACATTGGACAGAAAACCATAAAAACCTTAAAATCAGCAGGTTATTTGATCAGTAAACAAAACTATTTCTCATTTGTGCTCCTGTTATGCCTTAAAAAATAATTTTTAGTCCTTTTTTTTATCCCCCGCTGGCAGAAAGGCCTGAACCTTCTGAAATCAACTCCTCTCACAATTTTTGGAGCAATTTCATGAAACTTGGCAGGATTCTTTGTTATATATTCATAATATGCATATTGTAATTTGGTTAAATTGGGTCACATTTTACCAGAGTTGCAGCCCTTGATTAGCAAAATTATAGTTTGACAATTTCATGAGTGTGTTTTCCTTCTGAAATCAACTCCTCTCACAATTTTTGGAGGAATTTCACGAAACTTGCCAAAAGGCATTGTTATATGTCGGTAGCATGTATATTGTTATTTTGTTCAATTCAATCACATTTTACCAAAGTTACAGCCCTTGATTAACATCCTTGTACTTTTACAATTTCATGAAGGTGTGCTTGCCTTCTGATATCAACTCCTCTCACAACTTTTGGACGAATTTCTCGAAGCTTGGCAAAAGGCCTTGTTATATGACGGTAATACGCATATTGCGATTTATTTTCGTTTGTGAAAATTTTCCCAGAGTTTTGACCCTTGATTAAATAACTTGTACTTTGACAATTTCATGAGGGTGTACATCAGGGGTCTTCAATCCTATCCGCAAAGGGCCGGTGTAGCTGCAGGCTTTCATTACAGCCAAATTGGAGGCTCACTTGATTGTTGATTGGAGACGAGGGTGAAATGATTAAACAAGTGAAATCAGGTGTAGCTCCTGCTTGGTTGGAATGAAAGCCTGCAGCCACACTGGCCCTTTGCGGATAGGATTGAAGACCCCTGGTGTACATTCTTCTGAAATCAACTCCTCTCACAATCTGTGGAGGAATTTCACCAAACTTGGCAAAAGGCTTTGTTATGACAGTTATATGCATATTGAAATTTTGTTTAATTTGGGCAAATTTTACCAGAGAGTTATGCCCTTGATTATTAACAAACTTGTACTTTGGCAATTTCATCAAGGTGTGCTTGCTTTCTGAAATCAACTTCGCTCATAATTTTTAGCCGCTGGTGGCTGAAAGGCTGAAGGGGGATTATGTCATGGCGATGTCCGTCCATCCGTCCGTCCCAGGAAGGGTACTCACCTTCTGAAATCAACTCTTCTCACAATTTTTGGAGGAATTTCACGAAACTTGACAGGATTCTTTGTTATATGTCGGTAATACGCATATTGCAATTTCGTTCAATTCAGTTGCATTTTACCAGAGTTATGGCGTAGTTGCCAGCAGGGGATACTGTGTTCTCAGAGCACTCTTTTTTTTTTTTTTTTTTAGAAATATGAGCCTTTGTGTAAGTTGAGAAATAAAAATAAAGAACAACAAACTACTATTGTTTCTCTTTCTGTCTCTGTCATAATTTCTATTGATTCCAATCTTGAACAGGTTTCATATGCAGAACTAGACCTTGTGGTATTGGACTGGTGGCCAATCCAAAAGGTATAGATCCAGTTTTCTGGTGCCAATTGATTTGTTACATTATGGAGTCGTAACCTGCCCTTATATAACACTGTTTTTGTGCATCCTTACATTTCTGGCTTTTCGTGGAAAAATGATTGAGATGTGGATGATGATGATTATGGTTTACAGGTTACAGAAAATCACCAGTGTTTAAAGCCCTGTGGGTGTAACACCAGATTGTAGTGTTAGACCCAGACCCAAGTGACCCAATAATCTTGTGAAAGCTCCACCAAAGTGGACATTAATTTGCCATATTTAAAACTAATTCATTCCTTAGTGCATCCTCAGTAACCATTCAGGGTCATGTTGGATCCAGAGCCTGTCCTGGGAACACTGTGTTTGAGGCAGGAATATGCCCTGGACCATAAATCATGGTTATTTGAAGTTGGTTGATAATTAGCAAATGACCCAGTTTTATCTCACCAATTCTAGGGCACTTCATGTTGCTGAAATCAGGATGTTTGCCCAGTGGGAAGGGCTGTGATGGCCTGAACTAGCTGTACTGTTCCCAATCACTTAAGACTGATGTCCTAGGGCTGCTGGTAGAGGAGTAATGTCTCTCTTTTATCATTCACGTGGGCATGTCTATTTATACAGCATAGATCAGCTCTCAGGAAGCATTCTGACACAGGAAGGAGGTGTGTACGTGCATGAGACAGACAGCCAGAGACTGAACACACCCATGCAATCATTCCTTCAGAGTTGCCTAGTCATTATTGGCCACAGTAATCAGTAATTACTCTTGCCTTTATATTCTTGTTTGCACTCGTGTGGATGACGTTGTCAACACATTAGCGCATCGAGCAGATTTTGGCCAGCAACTCCCTTGCCTTGCGCTGCGAGTTTGTAAGTCTCCAGCTTTTTACTCACAAGGCCAGAGGTCTGTCTTAATTGTAGTACTTTTGATGCTGGATGGAGCAACAGGAGCTAGTAAGCACTGTAACATTTGGGAATAGGTGGAGCAAACATCAAGTGGCGTCATTCTCTCCAGGTTTTATTTATCCATGCAGACTCCATCTGTTGTTGTTTCTGCTGCATTAACCATGCATGACTAAAGGTATATACCTGGGTGGAAAGAGGGACAGACATGCTGAGAGACTGACAAGGAAGAGGGTCAGCTCAAGGATCTGGGAAAATCTGTTGGATTAATTTTGGACATTGATACAACAACAACAAACAGGTTGGCAGGTTTTTTTTCCTACCTTTAATAGAACTTGATTCCTCAACTTTGAGAAGGCATAAATATAGTTCACCAAAATTATGGTTTTTTTTTTGTTCAAGTTATGGAAGAAGCTTGTATAACAAATGCAGTCAGTGTGATGAAAGATGTCTAAAGCCTTGCTAGCGGTTTGATTTCATACATTCACACAATGAATGACAAGCATCGATCAAAATGTTGCCGTAAAAAGACCTGACCAACTCTGACCATCAAAATAGCCATGATGCACTCGTGCCACAGTTCGATTTCAAGTTCTTGCTTTAAAGTTAAAAAATGCTTTAACTTTACATGTGGTTGATACATGTTACATGCAAAACAGAAACATATTTCAGTTCATGAAAGCCAGTTCAGGAGGTGAGCCAGTCGATATACGGATCTGGAATGATTGACAACTGTGCAGGTGTTTTAAACACTGCCATATCGCTTGACTCTCTGAAAGCTGCACCCTTCCCCTAATCTCACATTAGTGTTTTCCTGCTTGATAGCAACGCTGATAGCCTCGCGCTCTGGCAGGGTAAATACCAGGTGTTACTCTATCAATTTATGTTTGACTTGGCTAATGTTAAAAATTCAGCCAAAAATGGTCAAAACAGGAAAAGAAGAAAAAAAAATTCAATAGGCCAGCAACAAAGTGGAATACACTATGCTTTATTATTATACATACAGGACACTTTTCTGATGGAATAAAAACATGTATTCTGTTCCCTTCTAGTGGGTTCCATTCATTTAGTTTAATAGCACCCAATATTGTTAATATATCACTTATCCTACGTATCACTCTACCCAATGGAGAATGAGCGTTGAATATGATTTATGATATTGCATGGTTGTCAAGGAGGTGTAGTGGTTATTACTGTCATCTCACAGCAAGAAGGTTCTGGGTTCGTGCCCAGCGGCCAGTGGGGACATTTCTGTGTGGAGTTTGCATATTCTTCCACGTCTGCGTGGGTTTCCTCCGGGTGCTCCGGTTTCCCCTACAGTCCAAAGACTTGCAGGTTCGGCTAATTGGTGGCTCTAAATTGATCATAGGTGTGAATGTGAATGATTGTTTGTCTCTATGTGTCAGCCCTGTGATGATCTGGCGACTTGTCCAGGGTGTACCCCACCTCTTGCCCATAGTCAGTTGGGATAGGCTCCAGCTTGCCTGTGACCCTGTACAGGATAAGCGGTTACAGATAATAGGTGGATGGTTATCAAGACAACATGATGTTACATGTCAGAGATGTAAAACTTCTGGGCTAGTGAGCAACTGTGACAATTTGTAAACAAACATGGCCGCCAGGTTTCCTTGTTACAAAGGAAGGAAAGATACGGAAGATTTTGAGAGAATTTTGAAAGAGAAAGATGCATTGAACACCTGAAAGGGATGTATAATAATAATAATAATAATAATAATAATAATAATAATAATAATAATAATTATTATTATTATTATTATTATTATTATTATTATATTGGTTGGCTTTTTTGTGGTATATCAGATATATTCCATTCAGCTACTCATCTTCGACTTGTTCGATACCATGCTAGCTGAATGGAATATATCTGATATAGCACTCAACGCCAGCCAATATTATTTAAATGTTTAATGCTAATTAGAAAGTAATTATAAGTGCTGCTCTTCTGTACTAGTCAGTGCAGCCATGTTCAAACAGCATGGTAGAAACTGGAGTTTATATATATATATGTGTGTGTGTGTGTGTGTGTGTGTGTGTGTGTGTGTGTGTGTGTGTGTTTTACGGTAATCACCAGGCAAGCAGTAGCACCCTCACTGCCAAAAGTGCCTGCTTGTTACTGTAAAACCCTGTATATATGTGCATTACAGTTTCGACCTTATACAACTGACCTGTGCTGTGGAAGGACTATACTGACAACGTATGTTGTGATGCATTGTTTCTCGACAGGATTAGCAGGTCTGTAGTAGAAAAGGCTACCACACACAATCGCAAGACTGAGAAATCCTTTAGTGGATGTGCTGCAGAACAAAGAGTCAATATGCTATCATCCTAGCCACAGAAGTTGAAGAAACCAATCCAATTTTAATGAAATTCTGTTCTACTCACAGTATCTCCAGACTCTGACTTGTTCTCTGTCCAGAATTATGTGTCTTTGTCACTTTCTCTGTCAGACGTGCTGCAGTTCATTTCCTCAAGATGGAGTGCACCTATCATCGTCTGACAGGATTTCTACCAGTTGGAAAGGGAAAAGAGATTATTTATGGCTGTAGACTGGGAGAGATTTTCAGTTTTATGAAAAATGTGGAGCCAAAACGTATTGACATTTCAGAAGACTGTCCTTTTAAGAATGCCCTATTGCCATTTCCTGGGAAGTAATAATAATAATAATAATAATAATAATAATAACAACAACAACAACAACAAGTGTTGCCAGGCAAAACAAACCTTGCCCGGTAGCACTTATGATGAATATGAAGGAAGATATCACGAAAAAAATAGGTACCCTATGGGTACATGTGGCTACTGCTTATAAATAAAATTGTTTTCTGATACCATGTCCGTACAATAAATATAGCATTAGTCTATGAGGCAGTAGCCACAGAAATGAAGCGTAATTCAAAAATGAACAATTTAAAAATCACAGAAGTACAGTAAAATATACCAAGTGTCTGTACTTTATATTATTCTACTCTTACCTCTTACAGTTTTTGAAACTGAAACCTCTGAACCAAGGATGACATACACACACTGTCGCCATGACCCAAACCCTTATTTCCTGGAAAAGGCCTGGTGCTAGAGCTCAGTGGAACACACTTTCCCTCTGTAATAAGCATAAACATGTCTGAATTCAATTTCTTTCGTCTAGTCTATTTATTTTGAATGGTGAACTGAATTGTATACACTCACTAGCCATTTTAATCAGAACACGTGTATGTGCATGCGCAGTGCGCGATTGTTGCACTCTTACAGCACGATGACGTAGTGGCTAGCGCCTGTACATGAGGCAGGAGCCACAACAAAAATGATTTTGACCTTTTTGGTGACCTTGACTGGATGACCCTCAAAATGTTGGCGGTTCTATTTGAGACCAACGCCCATCTATCCTTAAAGTTTCATGAAGATTGATCCAGTAATATCGTTTACAAAAAAACAAAGAAACCCGACCAAAAACAATACCTCGCCCCCTGGTGGACTCTGTCCCGGGCGAGGTGGTAATAATAATAGTAATAATAATAATAATAATGCAGTTAATCTCTTATACATAGGTGAATAACTTGAAGCTATTTTTTTCTCTTTTTTATTTTTTAAGCTCAAATTAGGATAGGTTTTCATTCTCATCTCATTATCTCTAGCCACTTTATCCTGTTCTACAGGGTCGCAGGCAAGCTGGAGCCTATCCCAGCTGACTACGGGCGAAAGGCGGGGTACACCCTGGACAAGTCGCCAGGTCATCACATGGCTGACACATAGACACAGACAACCATTCACACTCACACCTACGGTCAATTTAGAGTCACCAGTTAATCTAACCTGCATGTCTTTGGACTGTGGGGGAAACCGGAGCACCCGGAGGAAACCCACGCGGACACGGGGAGAACATGCAAACTCCACACAGAAAGGCCCCCGCCGGCCACGGGGCTCGAACCCAGACCTTCTTGCTGTGAGGCTCTCTCTTTTTACTTTTTAAGCTCAAATTAGGATAGGTTTGGATTTTAATAACCCTTTGGTGACTGACCCCTTGAAAATGGTTCCTCCAGGAACCATGACATTTCAGTTGTCAAGACAACGGAAAAACTAAAATACAAATACAAATACAAGAGCATTTTGTTTTGTGCACAAGAGCATTGTGACGTATCTTTCTGTTTTTGTATTTTAGTTTTTCCGTTGTCTTGACAACTGAAACGTCATCGTTCCTGGAGGAACCATTTTCAAGGGGTCAGTCACCAAAAAATATTTGCATATTTACATATTCAGATTTTTTTTTCTTAACACAATTTCGTATTTTTATAAAGTTTTATTGTATATATATCCAGCCAAATTTTAGATAATAATAATAATAATAATAATAATAATAATAATAATAATAATAACAGCAACATTTCAGATTGTTTGCTCTGAAAAAAATGTTTACTTCCTCCTGCTGAATAGATGAATAGTGTAGTGCTTATTGTTGCCAAGGACACTCCTCAGCGACAGTCCCATTAGAACAAGAAAACATTTGGCACTGCGTAAGACAACAGGCTCAACTCAGATTACCAGCATTCTGCTTCACACATCGTAAAAAACAAAAAAACAGGCCAGGCTTCATGCCATCATCTCTTCATCTTCTACTTTGTTTGTGGTGTGTTGCTATAGTCTGCCCAAAACCGCACTATTCCAGGGAGTCAGTATAATACTGACTGTGTACCTTGAAGGAAAGCCACAGTTGTGTAACATAGCTTATATAGATTTTTCCGTTCCCTTGCAAAACACTTGCACGCAAACGCTGTTTTTTTGTTTCTGCCTCATCTCAGGTGGATATGAGCTTGGAATCCCTCTTGGTTTCTATCTGATCCTCCCGTGAGAGACACTGAGCACACATTTTTGAGAAAGCACCACTTGTCTCACACACGCCAGGGAATGAAGATGTATCAGACATTTCTTTTCACAGTCTGGTGATGACTGCAGTCTTCATTTTGGCTATAATTAAGATCTGGTGTTTATGTATAGAGCAGCAACAAGACAGCAAGTTAATGGCTATTTTGTATGTTTTGGATGAAGGTGCTCAAAGCCATAATCAAAATACGAGACTGACAAGTGAAATATCTAGATACTATATATCCTCTTTAGCATTTTAAATGTTTATATCGACCTATTTTTATCACATTTTGCTGTCCAGTTCAAAAGCACAACACACAGCTGACCTCAGTGTGTGACATTAGTCAGTGACACACTGGTTGTCATGTCTCCTTACACAGTTTTGTTAAATGCCTGTTATATTATTTGCACCCTAACATTAGAAGTCATGCGTGCGTGTGAAGTCTTTTAGAATGAGTCAGTGAGGTGTGAGATATGGGACTGTATGGAATAGGAAAAAGAGACTGCCACGTTTTAAAGCTAGACAGCCTTTCAATTTCACAAAATCGGTGAAATTTAGGTCCCTTTGAAATTTGGTCTTTGTGATATATGTTTATTTCTGTAATATCTAAAAAAAAAAAGGCCATTCTGTGTCTGGGAAGTTATTTAATTTGAAGGGATTCCTGAGCAAATAATGTGCGTGAAATTGCTCGTTTTGCGCAGTCAAGTAGACAGAGGAAGTCCGTGTGCGCATGCGCAGGTTTACCTTCTTCTTCTTTTTGGGTTTTACGGCAGCTGGCATCCAGTGTTGCATTACTGCCATCTACAGGTTTACCTTGACCGTGCACTGACAGTTACATCATTCTGTCATTAAATGAACAGCTGATCACACTGAGGTGCTCGCTGACCACTGATATTTATTAGTTTGGTCCTGCGTTTCCTTTCCTTCGCAACATAACGTCTTTTCTTCTCACTTTCCATTACTGTATTCGGTCCTTCACGTTTCATTCGGACACTCACATCCTCCATTTTTCTTTCCTGTTTCGAATTTGTATCCCACAATGCCTTGCACAAACAGGGAAAGCCCACCACGTGATGCATGATGTAGTATCTTGTATTGTATCATGTTGAAGCAGGAAAAAATAGTGGAGAATTTAGGGCCACGTGGCCCTAAATTCATTAATTGTTCTATTTAAAAAAAAAAAATCATAAATTTGGAAGTCTGTGATTCGAATTCAGTGGCTTTTGGTCCACTAAACAAAAATAACTGGGTGTCAGGGAAAATTCTTCTTATGACCTAAACTTGAAAAGTCTGAACGGCAGTCTACCTTTAAGAAGAACAAACATAAAGCTGTGAAGCCATGACATTTAAGCAGAACAATATCTCAAAGTGTAAAATGTCACATTTAAGTCCCAAATTCCAAGCCCTAATACCTTTCAACTGTCAAAGGAGTGTTTGGTAATTCCCAAAGTGACAGGTGTGTGTATGAACAAGAAGTTTTGAAGTATCAAAAGGACTTGGTTTGTTGATTATGAAAAGATTTTTCACCAATCCGAATAAATGAATTCTGACTGCAGATTCTGTATGATACAGATATGTACAGTGGTGCTTGAAAGTTTGTGAACCCTTTAGAATTTTCTATATTTCTGCATAAATTTGACCAAAAACATAATCAGATTTTCACACAAGTCCTAAAAGTAGATAAAGAGAACCCAGTTAAACAAATGAGACAAAAATATTATACTTGGTCACATCATAATGTATTTGCTTTTTGAGTTCTGTCTATGAGTGGAGTGAGGATTTACCATAACATGCAGCATGTGACTCTAGCCAACATATTCAGCTTTTTAGATTAAATACATTGCATTACATTAATGGCATTTAGCAGACGCTCTTATCCAGCATACCCAGAACAGCTTGGATTTAGATTGCTCAAGGGCACTTCAGCCATTCCCGCTGGCCCAGAGAATCGAAACGGCGACCTTTTGATCTCGAAGCTGCTTCTCTAACCATTAGACCACGGCTTTCCTTTTAATTGCATTTCTTTTGTCTTAAGTTTTACAAGTCCATCCCTCCCCTGAGATTTTTCCCACCAACCAGTCAGGTATTCTCCATAAATTCCTGCCAACCTGGGAGGTTGAAGGCTATCTTTCAAACTGCTGCTCATTCTGTGTTAACGCACTTGAAGGAAAGTGCTGTCTACCCCCTTGCACATACATAAGCTCACAGATGCCCAAGATTGGCAAGTGCTGACAAGTGATTGACAGGGGAGAAAGAGAATGCCATCCCTCCCACCCAGAAAACACTGCCAATTTTGCTCTCTTGAATTCTAAAGATGGATGTGACCTCTGGATGATGAGAGGTTCTCTTGTGGCACTTGTTGTCCAAGTATGATTATTAAACAGACAGAGAGAAAAGGCATTTGTGAGCATTTCATAATTGTTTGACAGTCAGGATCCAGGACATTCTTCTTGCTGAAAATAACAAAATGCACACATTATCCATTGGCATGATCCCTTAGCTCATCTTCTTCTATTACCAAGTTAATTGTTTGGTAATAACACAAGAAATAAAGGACCATTTTATTGCACCCAGAGAACACCAACCAACATAGGCACAACTAACACGTGCAGAACACATTCTGGTCGTGAAAGTAATTAGGCACAGCATTTACATGACTATTGTTCATTTGTGTAATGGATTATTAAAAATTTACCCATCTTGTTCATTCAGATATATATATATTTTTTTTTTGCATGAGCTATTTTTTTTCAATTGAGCTGTCAGTCTAGTTATTAGCAGATTATTAGGCTGCATGTAAACAGAGCCAGTGTGACAAGGAAGACTGACTCTCTAGATCAGGGGGTCATCAACTGGTGGACACTGGTCTGGATCCGGATGAGAGCCCAGCAAAGTAATTTGGGATGGGACCAAGCACAAAATAAACACTGCAGCAGAACCAATTAACATTTAACCCCCCCCAAAAAAACTGGTTATAGTTCAGGTGGCACGGTGGTGTCGTGGTTAGCACTGTTGCCTCACAGCAAGAAGGTTTTGGGTTTGAGTCCAGTGGCCAACGAAGGCCTTTCTGTGTGGAGTTTGCATGTTCTCCCAGTGTCTGTGTGGGTTTCCTCTGGGTGCTTTGGTTTCCCCTACAGTCCAAAGACATGCAGGTTAGGCTAATTGGTGGCTCTAAATTGACCATAGGTGTGAATGTGAATGGTTGTTTGTCTCTGTGTCAGCCCTGTGATGATCTGGCGACTTGTCCAGGGTGTACCCCACCTCATGCCCATAGTCAGCTGGGATAGGCTCCAGTTTGCCCGCAACCCTGCACAGGATAAGTGGTTACGGATAATGGATGGATGGATGGATGGATGGATGGAGTTCAGAGTCTCTAGTTTTCTAAACACAAATCATTGTGCTTCTGTAGCAGGTCCTCTGTTTTGGCCAGGAACATACAGCTCACAGGAACACAGCTCACTGAGAAAGGCTAATGGATTCATATTAGTAGTTTACATCATGTTAGTGCCTTTGTAAGCAGGGCATTATGTGTAGCTTGTCTTTCAAAAATATTAGTCGAAGTTGAGCCAACCGATTGATTGGATGACTGGACTTTTGTTTCAGTCCCTATGGCTGAAGTAGTTCTTCTTTGTCCCATAGCCAGCAAGGGCACCACTGATGACATTTAAACAGTCCATCATTGGTGTGTCTAGGGCATTTAAACTTGGCGGAGCCCATCCCTCTCCAAGCTTGATCAATGGGCAATTTAGAGTAGCCAGTTAACCTAAGCTGCATGTCTTTGGACTGTAGGGGAAACCGGAGCACCCGGAGGAAACCCACGCAGACACGGGGAGAACATGCAAACTCCACACAGAAAGGCCCCTGTTGGCCACTGGGCTTGAACCCAGAACCTTCTTGCTGTGAGGCGACAGTACTAACCACTACACCATCATACCGCCATGGCTGAAGTTACCTGCAGATTATTTCACAACAGCAATGAATGTGCACAGTGAACTGCAGGCCACATACTGTCTGAATTCAGTCAGCTTCATCATATTCTGTACTGAAAGTATAAGTGGTGTTATTTTAGGTCTTGCTAAGTCATCTAGAGTGTAGCCAAACCACTTATTATGCAGCAGTACAGGAGTGCAATTACTTGGGTGACACTCAAAGTTCCTCGCTCACTTCATTGGTCTTTGGCATACGTTCATGTTCTATATAACTGCTAAGGCCACATTCCGGTAGTGTAATTATAGCAGTTTGTGATTCATTGTGTATATTGCTGACAATCCCTCAAATGACTAACCATAGATGTTTTGATTGAGATTAATGAGATGAAATTTCAATAGTAGGCATGATTAAGTAAAATCAGGGGTTTAGTTTTGTGTTTCAGATTTCCTGATTAACTGGGTGCCATAAAGCCATGGCATTATAAGTGGCACACACCCACACAACATTGGAACAATAGGCTGGTTTCATTTATGCACATGGAATCCTCTGGAAAATATGTTTTGGAGTTATGAAACTGTTTCAGTTTGGTACAGATCTATAATCAGGTTGAGAAGATATGGATGAGTCTTGAGCTTCTATGGAAGAAATGTTCTGGCTATGAAGAAAAGATTGGTTTATTAGAAAAAAAACCCACTGCTACAGAACACAGATGTTGGTGTATGGTGATGAATTCTTGGTTATACAGTAGCTAAAGGAACATGGACTTTTGCCACATCAATACACGTTACATGCCCTCAGTAAAGGTAATGTTTACCCAGTGATGAGTTACTCATGTGATGAGTTCATGTCATGGACACTTATCTGATCTAAAGATTTCAAACTAATGTTAGATGATGAAAATCTTTGTAAATATTGCTGGGTTTCAGTCACTTGATTTTTCTTAGCAGTTTTACTGGAAGTGAAATAGCTGGTGGTCTAAACAGCTGCTGTAGTGCAAACAACTAGTAATAACTTATCAGAGTATGCTTGTAATCTAGAAGCCACTGCTCACTTTAGATATATTCAGAAGATTGCTATGTGCAATGGAATAGACCCCAATAGTCTGGGAAAGAAGGATTTGTCATATGATCTTGAAAACTACCCTTCAGTTGAGTTCCCCGACATCTCAAAATATCTGGTGTTGCAGACATCCTTCCTTCTACACCGCAAAACAGATGAACGCATGGAAGAGTATGGAGGCTTACAATTTTTTTGTATGTCGCTGGGTAAAGGATCTCGGTATCAAGTCACCGCTGAATGAATCCTGTATTGTTTTTGCCTGTGTAAATAGATTTTTTTAAGCTTTTCATTTGCATCTTTACAATGAAGGGCTGCAAGCTGAAGTGCAAACAAACAACAGTTCGTTTGATTCTCACTTATGTTGGCTCTGATCTCTGAGGTAAATCATTCACAAAGATCATCAGAAACCCCTTTAAAGACCTGGATTTTAGTTAAACAAGATGGAGAAGTGATCACGGCGCATTGAAACTGTATGGCTGGGTAAGAATTTTGTCACGACCTTCATTCATATGGACTTTGTGAGGAGTATACAAAGAAACAGCTGGGGACTTTAGCACTTACAGTAGTGACTAAAAAAAGTACCGCAAAATAACGACACATAGCAAGAAAAGTACTTGGAAAACACTAAGGACATAGCTGAGATGGATATACACAGAGCCGGTTCAGACCTCCATGGGGCCCTAGGCAAAATTCTGCTAAGGGGCCCTCTTAACTGAACCCCAGAATGTTCAACAGTCGCACCTGACACCCAGTGCTTCCACTCATCCCCCCTTTAAACATATTGCACTAGTGTCGCCACCTGTTGGTGTAACTCCAAATAAATACAGACCAAATCAGACCAAATCAAATCAAACTAAATGTGTAACAAATTACTCACCATTAAAAATGTCCCTTTCTGCACTTTCTGGATGCAAAATCATCAATAATGTCGTCATATGATATTTGCTTCCCCACATCATGGTTGATGCTCATGATGACTAAACCACTCAGATGTTCCTGGGACATGGAAGATCTCAGATAGTTTTTGATCATTTTTAACTTGCTGAAGCTCCTCTCAGCTGAGGCAACTGTCACAGGCAGAGTAACAGCAATTCTCAGGGCTATCGAAAGGTTAGGATAGAGTTCCTCCAGATTTTTCTCAAAGGAAAGAAAGCAGCTCAAAGGCAGTCATATTAGCTGATGGTAGGTCAGGTAAATTCTTGATTTCGTTTGCCAGATCAACTCCACTGATGTCACAGTCTTGGTTGAAGGTCAGAGTTTTCTCAAGTTCCATACACTGAGCCTTTAAGGAGTCACTGGACATCTGACATGCAGTGCTGAAGTTCAGCACTACTCCATATTTAGTCTTCACCTCAGAGCATTTTTTAAGGATTTTCCACTAGGAGACCAACTGGTCTGGGCAATACAATCACAGGCCCCAGAGTCCATGCGGCTGCACCGCTGCGGCATATTCTGTGATGCAAAGTGGTTCACCAATCACCATGCAGACAAACACACTAGAGTGACTACACAGCTATCAAGAGCAATTACCAAGCAGAAATGTTATGTCAAAGACACTCAAAGTTACACAGTAATGACATCGGATTCTGACATCAGCCATCTCAGTAACCAAATTTTAGTTTTGTTTTTCTTAACCAACATGATCTTGTGTGTATATCTTATAACATAGATCTTCGTTTTCCTTGTTAAATGTATACTTACATGGTACTTGGTTAATTAATTGCAACTGATTGAACCAAATGATAAGACATAACTTGGTTTAAAATTTGGTCTCCCAGTGAAGCTGGTTTGGCATTGACTAGGAGACCAAATCTGGCCACTTGGAGACCATTTGGTCTCCCAGTAACTATGTTAAAAAATGCTCTGCTTCACCTGGTTCAGAGTTTCAAATCGTTCATCAATGGATGCTATTGTGGAGTCAACCACAATGTTGAAGAAGTAAAATATAGATAAGGCTACTATTAATTCAGCTCCATCAAATTGGCTGCACTTGTTTTACCTTCAGATACTGTACTTAAAATGTAGGTGATTTAGATTATTATTTAGCCTATTTAGCACCATTGTCATAATATTTCACGAGTTTTATTTATTCACTAATATATCTGCATCTATATTTGCCTGTGGGCTATCCAAGCAAACAAAATTCAATCTTAGTAAATATTTATCCATTACTTTCCATTTTGTATAAGTGAAGGTGTAACTACACTCAGAACGATTGATATAACACTTAAATTGTAGAAGCCAGCAAGACGCACACGGAGACCGTCCGGGGTTCACCCAGGGCTCACCGCCCTGTTATGTAGGTCAAACACCGACTAGCCCTGTCCCTCCCACCCAGAGAGGAGAGTTACCTGACTGCTGTTCCCGCTGTTCATTTTCATGCAGTTTCTTTTTCCTTTTTTCACTCCCCGAGGGATAACTCCGCTTCATCTTGCTAGGTTGATGAACATGCACTGGGAATCTGACGTGCGCGAGCAGTGCAACGGACGGTCACGTCGTCACGTTTTTGTTTTTTTTTCCCCACAGGGCCTCTATGAGTTTGCGGGGCCCTACACAACGTGCGTAGTGTGCGTATTGGGTGAACCGGTACTGGATATACAAACCTTTCACCAAGTGATCACTGCAAACTCGAGCATGCTTTCACTTGGCTCCCTTCGATTTCAGTGAGACGTTCAAAAGCCACCTTTCTCGACGTCTTGAAATCCTGTGTTCATTCACCCTTTTTTTATTAGTTCACAGGGAACTCTTTAGGAACTTTTATCAGTTTCATGGTTTGATTGATTCAAACAACCTAAAACAACACAAGTATACGGCATTTTTCATGCGAGCAATGCACCTTCTTTATACAAACGCTTTGTCAACTGAGCTTTGGTAGACCACCAGCTAAAGTTTTGAATAACTAATGAGGTGGATGTGACATCACATGAAACTCAGCAATACAGTAGAGTATATGCTTATAAAATAGGTGTTTTCCATGTGGCATTTGTTTAAAGTAACTCTGTTGCCCCCAAGTGCTGCACACTCTGAACTGCAATATACTGTGTGTGTGTGTGTGTGTGTGTGTGTGTGTGTGTGTGTGTGTGTGTGTGTGTGTGTGTGCATGCGCGTGCATGTATTTAATCTAAACTTTGTGCTTTCACCGAATTACATTTATTACATGTATTATTATAACTTTAACTCACAGTAGCTTCATGTTTTTAAATATGCACTTTTATAACAAGAACTTGTTTTGTAAAACACTCCACTATAATAATGTCACAAATCTATTCATTAGGGGTGAGCAATATGGCAAAAAATATTATATCTTGATACAATGCATGATATATTGGTTTCTTAACAAATTCCCAGGAAAACATTTATCTAAAAATAAACCAAATCCCTTTGATGACACTTAAAAAATATATCTTGATGTTTTAAATCAGTTTTAAACATTCAGAACAGGAGATATTCAAATATTTAAAATCAGATGTTTCGAGAAATTTTAATTGTTGAGTTCTAAGTTCTTTAAAATAAGTTATCCACAAGATACCACAGTATCTCAAAAAGTGTGTTGGGATATTATAATCATCATATCGCCGAGTCCTGCATAATACAACGTACTAACTGCCTTTTCTTTCAGGATATTAACCCTCATGTTTTGTTCATGTTTAGATGCTCAGCTGATCCAGACGACCTTTCTTTTCATTTTAAAACAATTAACTTTAAAATGTACTTTGGAATCCTGCCCACATCTTCATCTCATATGATAGCAGTATACACAATATTTTATGGAAACATACACAAAACCATATTGCATTAATACAGCCACCTAACCTTGCTAGGTGACCACTAGCTGACCTTCATGTCTGACCCTGTTGTCCTCACCCAGTCTCTTCCCTCCTTTTTCCTCCACCCAAACCCTGACGAGCCCTGACGAGCCATTGTGCCTGTTTAGAGATGAACTCTCTCTCGTAGGTATGTGTGTGTGTGTCCTCTTTTATCCATAACCCTATGCATGACCAAACCACATTTAGAGCTATTTGCAGGATGCTTAAAACATTCTGGATGCAGTGCATGCCATCTTAATTAAGTGCATGTCAAAATGTACAGTCATGTGAAAAAGAAAGTACGCCCTCTTTCAACTCTAGGTTTTAAGTGTCAAGACATAATAAAAAATCATCTGGTCCTTACCAGGTCTTAAAATTAGACAAATACAACCAATAACCAATAACACATGACATATTCACCCTGTCATTATTTATTTAACACAAAGTAAGCCAAAAATGCAGTATCAGTGTGTGAAACATTAAGTACACCCTTACTGCTTCCATAGAAATTATGAAGGCAATTAGCAGCTAGGTGTTGCTGATCAAATGAATTTGATTTATTGATCATCAGTAAGTGTAGCCACCTCTTAAAAAGCAGAAGTTTTGGCAGTTTGCTGGTCTGGAGCACTCAGGTGTATGTTAACACAATGTCAAGGAGGAAAGACATCAGCAATGATCTTAGAGAATCAATTGTTGCTGCAGATTATTCAGAAGTGGAAAACATTCAAGACAGTTGCCAATCTTCCCAGGAGTGGACGTCCCAGCAAATTTACTCCAAGGTCAGACTGTGCAATGCTCAGAGAAAATGCAAAAAACCCAAGAACTACATCTAGGACTCTACAGGCCACAGTTAGCATGTTAAATGTTAAAGTTCATGACAGTACAATTAGAAAAAGACTCCGCAAGTATGGCTTGTTTGGAAGGGTTGCCAGAAGAAAGCCTCTTCTATCTAAAAAGAACATTGCAGCATGGCTTAGGTTTGCAAAGATGCATCTGAACAAGCCACAAGCCTTCTGGAACAATGTCCTTTGAACAGATGAGACCAAAGTGGAAATGTTTGGCCATAATGCACAGCACCATGTTTGGCAAAAACCAAACACAGCATAACAGCACAAACACCCCATACCAACCATCAAGGTGAAGGGGTGATGATTTGGGCTTGTTTTGCAGCCACAGGGCCTGGGCACCTTGCAATCAACCATGAACTCCTCTGTATACCAAAGTATTCTAGAGGCAAATGTGAGGCCATCTGTCCAACAGCTCAAGCTTGGCTGCAATTGGGTCATGCAACAGGACAATGATCCCAAGCACATCAGCAAATCTATAGCAGAATGGCTGAAAAAGAAAAGAATTAAGGTGTTGGAATGGCCAGATCAAAGTCCAGACCTCAACCCAACTGAAAGGCCAGACCTTAAGAAAGCTGTGCATAAACAAATGTCCTCGAACATGAATGAACTGAAGTAATGTTGTAAAGAAGAGCGGGCTAAAATTCCTCCACAGCGATGTGAGAGACTGATAAAATCATACAGAAAACAACTGCCTCAAGTTATTGCTGCAAAAAGTGGTTCTACAGGCTATTGGATCACGGGGTGCACTTACTTTTTCAGACATGGATTCTGCATTTTCACTTAATTTTTTGTTAAATAAATAATGACACAGTGGAATCTGTTGTGTGTTGCTTTACACCTGAGGTTAGAGTTGCATAATTTTAGGACCTGGTAAGGATCAGATGATTTTTTTTTTGTTATGTCTTGATTGGTAAAACTATGTAACTGGAAGAGGGTGTACTTTCTTTTTCACATGACTGTATATTAGTTTGTGTATGTTTTTAACCAGTACTGTATATAGTGTTACATGCTATACAGACAGAACACAATTTTCACTGTACTGTAATTCAAGAGATTTATAATCAAGGCTACATATTGCATATTTTCACAATGTCTTTTCATATAACATGCATGGCCTTTATCAGGTCTGACTCACACGCTTTTATTTTTTGCATGTATGTGTTTATGGTGTGGACAAAAGAGACTGAAGGTTGTGTGTAATAATCTCTTTTTTTCTGTCTTTCAGGTGTGGTTTGAGGTAGAGGAAGAAGACATGGAGGGGGAAAAGGAGGACGCTAAAGGCGGTATTGCATTCTGTTTGCAGGCAGAACACGCTGGAACTCGTACATACTACTTCAGCACTGACAGTTTGGAGGATAGGGAGGAGTGGGTCCAAGCCATGAGTGAGGCAGCCAAGGTCCACATTTCACCCCCTACTAGGTACACACACAAATGCACACATGCAGGCATGCAATCATTATGCTCATGTGTATACTGCAGTTTTCTTGAATATCTCATATAAACAATTGAATTATGAAGAAATCCAATTTTAAAAATTATCAATTATCTGATTGCATTCAGCATGTAAAATGCTTATTAGTGTTATCAATATTGACTTTCTGTAGAAAAACCTCAGAGCCCGTCCCTACAGACGAGCAGAACCATGTACCAGTGACACAAGCACCACAGACCAGTTCTTGTCCAAAAGATGAGGACTCAAGGACTGAGCAACACGAGCCTGAGAAACGTGGAGTAAATGGGATAGAAAGAAGAGCGATACCGGCTCTCACCACACTAGTGTCGAAGGATATGGACAGCCGGCTTGGAGAGAGGGAATGCCCACCTCCTCACCATCCTAATGGATGGGGCAACTATGGTTCAGGTTACCCTTCCCAGGAGAACATAAGAGAGGTGCATGAGGTGCAGCCCGAGCCCCAAGAGAACATGGTGCTGCGGAGGGGCTTTGTGCCCAGGACAGGACCTGAGAGGATGGCACAGAGGAAGAGCTCCATGACACAGCTGCAGCAGTGGGTGAACCAGCGGCGCGGCATGACGCCTCAGGAGGAGCTGCAGAGGTATGAAAGCACAATAGGGGTATGATTATAATATTCTACTTAAAGATAGACTGTGTTTCAGATTTTTCAAGTGTAGGTCATAAAAATAATTTTCCCTGACATACAGTTATTTTTATTTAGTGGACCGAATGCTACTGAATTAGAATCACAGACTTCCAATTTTATTCTTTTTTTAAAAAAAATAGAACAATTAATGAATTTATGGCCACGTGGCCCTAAATTCGTTGCTATTTTTTCCTGCTTCACCATGATGCAATACAAGATACTACGTTATGCATCACGTGGTGGGCTTTCCCCATTCACGCAAGGCATTTTGGGATACAAATTTGAAACAGGAGAGAAAAATGGAGGATGTGAGTGTCCAAATGAAACGTGAAAGACCGAATACAGTAATGGAAAGCGAGAAGAAAAGACGTTATGTTGCGAAGGAAAGGAAACTCAGGACCAAACGAATAAATATCAGCGGTCAGCGAGCAGCTCGGTGTGATCAGCTGTTTGTTTAGTGACAGAATGATGTAACTGTCAGTGCACAGTCAAAGGTAAACTTGTAGATGGCAGTAATGCAACACTGTGGATGCCAGCTGCCATAAAACCCAAAAGAAAAAGAAGGTAAACCTGCGCATGCGCACATGGACTTCCTCTGTCTGCTTGACTGTGAAGGGAGCGATTTCATGCACATTATTTGCTCAGGAATCCCCTCAAATTAAATAACTTCCCAGCCACAAAATGGCCTGAGTTTTTTTTAGATATTACAGAAATAAACATATATCACAATGACCAAATTTCAAAGGGAACTAAATTTCACCGATTTTATGACATTGAAAGGCCATCTAGCTTTAACGTATGTCATATTGGGTGGCATACTCACTCTCTCCTGTCAATCACAGCAACACTAGCCAATCAGGGACATCTGTGAGGCCTTCATGTATGCACAAGAGGGGAGATAGCATTTTCTGTGTGTGCTGTGCTGTCTTGTGATATAGCATTACCTGCAGTTCAAAAAGACACAGCTGGCTAGCTTCACGTTTTGGAAAAATCCTTCACCCTCCCTGATTGGTCACTGTTGTATGATGGGGGAGAGCTGACTGGTGGGTGGGAATTGGTAGGTGACCAAACTGGGGAGAAAAATTGGGAAAATAAAAAAAAAGTTACCGTTTTATCCAGCTGTCATTGAATGAGACTAGCTCTACCTCAGGAACCCAAATACTATCTATATAACGTATCATTAACATAGCACATGCCTGCTCAGGGAAGAATCCTGAATGAGATTTGATGGGATGACCTCTGTGCTGTTCTGCTGTTACATCTTTCCCTACAGTCCATCACGGTATTACATGATGAATCGAGGCATTTCAGCAGACTACTATGGCAATTATGGTGCCCCTCCGTACCCTGAGGAGTACTCCCTGTACCCTCCAGGAATCCGGCCTGATAGCATCTGCTCCATGTCAGCTGCCTACGACAGGATGCCACCCCGCTGGACAGCAGAGGAAAAGCGGCGTTCACTGAGGGATACTGCTCTCTTTGGGCCTCCCCGTGAGCCCCAGTGGATGATGGGGCCTCCTGGACCACACCCCGCCTATTACACCCAGCTAGAGTCAACCCAGGGGACCATGAGACGTTTGTCACTGCAGCCACGCTCACGCTCTGTGCCACGCTCGCCTTCATCATCATCAGGAGGTGCCTACTCACCCGGGCCACCGAATTTCATCTCACCAGCACGCTCACCCAGTGTCCGGTTCGACAGAATGCCCATGCGGCTCCGAGATGAGGGAGTTTATGCTGATCCATCGGTCTATGGCATGCGAAGATCTCTCAGTTCCCCGAAGGTAAATCTGAGTCATAAATATAACTGCATTTCCACCAGGGTTTAAGAAGCTCAAGGGCTTATCCTTTATGCCTAATTGAGTCTCACATTGTTTGAGATACTTAAAATGGTAGATAGAAAATGAACCTTAGCCTGCATTTCATACAAACTTCAATTAATGTGAGATCTTTATTTGCAGTCCTGGCTGTGAAGAAATATACAAGAATTATGTTATTATATATACAGTGTCTTGCAAAAGTATTCATCCCCCTTTGTGTTTGCTCTGTTTTGTTGCATTGCAAGCTGGAATTAAAATGAATTTTTGGGGGGTTAGCACCATTTGATTTACACAACATGCCTACCACTTTAAAGGGGAAAATTGTTGTTTTATTGTGACACAAACAATAATTAAGATGAAAAAACAGAAATCTGAAGTGTGCAAAGGTATTCATCCCTTTTAGTATGAAACCCCTAAATAAGAGCTGGCCCAACCAATTCACTTCATAACTGATTAAGCTCCACCTGTGTGTAGTCAAAGTGTCACATGATCTGTCACATGATGTCTGTATAAATCAACCTGTTCTGGAAGGACCCTGACTCTGCAACACTACTAAGCAAACAACATGAAAACCAAGCAGCCTCCAAACAGGTCAGAGACAAAGTTGTGGAGAAGTACAGATCAGGGTTGGGTTATAAAAAAATATCCCAAACTTTGAATATCCCAGGGGGCACCATTAAATCCATTATAGCAAAATGGAAAGAATATGGCACCACTACAAACCTGACAAGAGAAGGCCGCCCACCAAAACTCACAGACCAGGCAAGGAGGGCATTAATCAGAGATGCAAAAAAAACCACTAAACATAACACTGAAGGAGCTGCAAAGATCCACAGCGGAGATGGGAGTATCTATCCACAGGACCACTTTAAGCCATACACTTCACAGAGTGGGGCTTTATGGAAGAGTGGCCAGAAAAAAGCCATTGCTTAAGAAAACACATTTGGAGTTTGCCCAACAGCATGTGGCAGACTCCCCAAACAAATGAAAGAAGATTATCTGGTCAGGTGAGACTAAAATTGATCCTTTTGGCCATCATGGGAAATGCCATGTGTGGCACAAACCCAATGCCCTGAGAACACCATTCCTCCAGTGAAGCATAGTGGTGGCAGCATCATGCTGTGGGGATATTTTTCATCTGCAGGGATAGGAAAGCTGGTCAGGACTGAAGGAAAGATGGATGGTACTAAGTACAGGGCAATTCTAGAGGAAAACCTGTTTGAGTCAGCCAGAGGTTTGAGACTGGGACAAAGGTTCACATTCCAGCAGGACAATGACCCTAAACATACTGCTAAAGCTACACTGGAGTGGTTTAAAGAGAAACATTTAAATGTCTTGGAATGACCTCGTCAAAGCCCAGACCTCAATCCAATGGAGAATCTGTGGCATAACTTGAAGATTGCTATACGCCAACACAACCCATCTAACTTAAAGGAGTTGGAGCAGTTTTGCCTTGAGGAATGGGCAAAAATCCCAGTGGTGAGATGTGCTAAGCTCATACAGACATACCCCAAGAGACTTACAGCTGTAATTGCAGCAAAACGTGGTTCTACAATGTATTGACTTTGGGGGCAGCGGAATACTTATGCACACTCAAGATTTCTGTTTTTATTTCATCTTAATTATTTTTTGTGTCACAATAAAACAACAATTTGCACCTTTAAAGTGGTAGGCATGTTGTGTAAATCAAATGGTGTGAACCCCCCAAAAATCAATTTTAAGTCCAACTTGTAATGCGTCAAAACAGGACAAACACCAAGGGGGATGAATACTTTTGCAAGACACTGTACTGTATTTTATGATTATGCAGTGAACTATAGTGGTATAGGAGAAAAGTCTCTGAAACTATGTAAATATTTGACAGGATTTCGACAATTTTTTTTTAGTTTTCCTTAGTTTCTTGGAGTTTCAAGTTTATAAAACATATCCAGATATCTTAACTTAGTGACAGATGATTCTAGGAATCGTTTAGTCATATTATATTTCATGGTTAAAACCTATCCGTTTTCCTGATCTATTTCTTTTAGTATGATTTTCCTGGGGATCGACGCTCTCTCACCCAAAATGTTTACCATTACAACTACCCAGCCTCCCCCTCTGTACATGGTAAAATGGTAGGTTCCAGTAATTCTGATCACTTTTCTAGTCATGCTTAATGTTGCCATAGACACATCCCTAGCTTTTTGTGTTCTAAATTGCACAAACCTGTTTGATTGGCTATGCTGCTGGTGTGCTCGAGTGACAACTGATATTGTGTACGTGTTTGTATGTTTGTACATATTTGTGTCTTGATATTTTTTGTGGTATTGCTGCTTTGTCTTAAATACGATCTGTTCCTTTCTCTGCTCCTGTCTCTCTCAATGTGGGTCTGTCTGTCCATCCTTGGCATCATCTTTGTCTCTCTGAATGTGTTTATATGTTTTTCCCTCTGGTGTGTGTGTGTATGTCTATATTCTATTTGTGGTTTTGTCTGAATTAATTTATGGTCTTCTCTCTACTTCCTTTCTGTCTCGTATATCTATGTATTTCTCTGTATCTGACTGTCTCTGTGTTGGTTTCTGTCCCCTATGTTCCATGTCTCTCTGTCCCTATGTATATGTGCGGCTTTGCTGCTATGGCCACACTGCGTGCTGCTTCTGTGTATGACTCACCTGCTGCTGCTGCTGCTGTTTCTGCTGCTGCTGCTACTTACTTCAGGATGACATTTTAGACATGCAGCTTCAGAGGAACTTGGATTACCTCGATCAGCAGGTATGCTTAACCCAGCACAGCCAATACAGAATGTCTCAACTGCTTTTACAGCACTGCTCTGAACACTGACACTGCTATAAGCTTAAATGTACTAATGTAGAAGATAACATGGTGTGAATATTTTACACTGCCATACACCCTGTTTCACTCAAACTCCCACATTCACTGTCTTACCACATCGTTTCAACGACTCTTTCTCTTTATGTTACTGCCCGTTTATTATTTCAAAAAGGTAAAGTGTATCCTATGAGAAACAAGTCTAAATACATTTCTTCTGACAGTCGTGCAGAAATTTTGTGAGAAAGTGTTTTGGCACTATGTCAGCAATACAGTGTAGAAACGGCAATTACTGGTAATATCTTGGAAATATTGACAACTTTTATTCTGTTAGAGGAGAATATTAATTGTTGGTATTTGATATTCTGCAGAAAATTGGAGTTGAATATATTGTCGGACAATATTAAAGTGAAACTATTTTCTTTGCTCATTATGTGTCTCTTTACAATAAAGCAATAAAACTAACCAGCTAATGATCCCCTTTGACAAAACGGAAATGAAGAAATGAAAGGAATTGTATTTGTATAATGATGTTTCTTTATGCTCGGAAAATTCCTGGAGCACTTGCTAAATATATATCTATGGATAGGAAGAGTTTAGATTATTACTCTGAAATTTTTGTGTGTGTAGCCTAGTCCTTTTTTAATATAGGACATATTAGAGACAAGTCATAGAAACGTTATGCTTAAACAAGGTTTTATTATGATACATAATGAAATCGGGCGTCTGTAGTAATCTTGATTGATTCACATAGAGCCAGTGATAAAATGCAGAAATTGGAAAACCTTAACCTCATATCTTTAATGAAAGCTAATTATTTTGACCACTTGTTATAAGGTTTGTGTAGGTCACATGGAGATTAAAGATAGAGTATCAGTCAAAAGTTTGAACACACCTTTTAATTCAACTTTTTTTTTTCTTGATTCTTATTCATTAAAAGACACTTCATGTCTTAAAGTAATGATGGATGTCGTTTCTCTTTACTTAGTCGAGTCAGAATACAGAAAAACCTACCGTATGAATGAGTTGGTGTGTCCAAACTTTTAACTGGTACTGTATATACTGTATATAGGCTGTTCATGTGCTAGAAACTCAGAAACTTAGCTAAATCCCCCACAAGTGTCTCTACTCTGGTAATTTAATAGCATCTATATTTTGTTATTCTGCCTGAAATTATTTTTTGCAAAAGATATAACAGAATCTTTATTAACATGACAATTGAGAAGGGATATAATATGATATTCAGCGGTAGCCAGATGTAAGTGCAAGGAGGTGTTTATTAACAGGCGTGATATTTGCAAAAACAAAACGTGAGACAAGGTCAGAGTAACAAAACACAAACTAAACCAAAAGTAAACAGAAAGCAGAGTCATAAAGTAGAGTTATTAACCAGAGTCATAAACGTGGCTAGAAACAAACGTGACCGTGATAATGGAGAACTTGTGCTAATACTTTGCAAAGTCTCTTTGTACACAGCGTCCTTATATGAGCGTGCTGATTGTGCTCCAAAACAGCAACAGGTGTGTCCCCTAATCAATCGTCCCAGGGCGAGTGCAATGCGCTCTGTGTTGGTGGACGCAAGCAGCCGCTCAAGGTGCGCCAGCAGTGAGCATGCGATGGCGGGACATTTATATATATTATTACACACACACACACACACATACACAATACTGTGCAAAAGTCTTAGGCACATGCAGTGAAATGCTGTAGAGCAAAGATGTCTTCACAAATAATTAAATTAAATATTTCTACATTTAAAAAAATATTAAGATCGGTAAGCAGTAATGCATGAAAAAATGTGTGTGTGTGTATATATATATATATATATATATATATATATATATATATATATATATATATATATATAAATAAAATTATTCACCTAAGGCTTCATCTCAGTTATTATTCACTGGTATTCACTGAGCCTGAGGCAGATGGTTGTTTTAGTATAAATACACAGGTAATTATTTTAAAAAATTGTATTAAAAAATAATGTTTCAAACTTCAAAAAAGGCATCCAAATGTAATGTGTGCAGACTTGCGTCACTTTTCCATGCCAATTCACATAAAATACTTTGTTTTGAAAAAGATCAAATAAATAACAATTCCACCTGACCTTTGAAAAGTTTTAGACCAAACTTCGTAGCATCTTTAGTGCTTTTAGGAACAGCATTTTCCTTCATAATTTGTAATTCTTCCTCACTTACGGTGACAGAGTGATTGACCACCATTTTGCTGAGTCGCTCGAGGTGATTATGGAGAAATAGTCAGAATTTCTCGACCAATCAGCGCACGCGATTTTTTGTCATCACCTGTGTATTTATACTATCTATCTCTCTCTCATATAGTTCCTGGGGCTATTTCTCAGACATGGAAATGCACTGACATTGTGGATATTTGGATTTGTGCGACTAAAATCCCATAAATGCACAGATAATAATTTAGTAACTCCACCCCTGTAAAACTAACCCCAACTAAACAGGGCTTTAGCTTTAATTATCGGAAATATTGTGACATCTATATTTAATTGCAAAACATGGCACATTAAAAGGGCGGTGATTTTAACTTGCATTATGCGTTTCCAGTCCATAGAAACCTAGCTATTGTTTAAAGTAAAATAATAGTAATGTGGATACGTAAATGAGAAACTCACATCTCATCTCATTATCTGTAGCCGCTTTATCCTGTTCTACAGGGTTGCAGGCAAGCTGAAGCCTATCCCAGCTGACTACAAGTGAAAGGCGGGGTACACCCTGGACAAGTCGCCAGGTTATCACAGGGCTGACACATAGACACAGATGACCATTCACACTCACATTCACACCTACGGTCAATTTAGAGCCACCAGTTAACCTAACCTGCATGTCTTTGGACTGTGGGGGAAACCGGAGTACCCGGAGGAAACCCATGCGGGCAACATGCAAACTCTGCACAGAAAGGCCCTCGCCGGCCACAGGGCTCGAACCCGGACCTTCTTGCTGTGAAGCGACAGCGCTAACCACTACACCACCGTGCCGCCCAGAAACTCGCATTAAAAAAAAATTTAATTGTGCTATATGGAATGTGGCTTCCCTAACTGACTGGTAATGAGCAATAAAAAAAACCTCAGCAAATGATGGTGTGTTTTCTCTCAGGCAATGGAGGGAGATTACCTAATGGGGATGGTAACCCGAATGGTTGATCGTTCCACCCCCAGAGCAAAGTTTTTCTCACAAGTAAGAGAAATTAGAGTGGCTTCACGAGGCAGGCTTCAGTTTCATATTCCTAATAGATCTACCACTGGGATTCATTTCAGCCTCTCACTGCTACTTTCAGGCACAAATAAATCCTTAGCTGGTATGAGTTTAGCAAAAGCCAACACCAAGCCTGCCTCTCTGCCCAAACTCGGCATGCTGGATATTCAGTGGTGTTATAGAAACTTCTATTGCGCTTCATTTAGATTGTAATTTTTCCTTTATTGCTCCTATTAGGGCAGATTTCAGTGTCCCTTGTTGTTTTTATGTTGTTAAAGTCCCTTTTGTTTGCTCACATTTTTGTGTATGCAGTTCATTTTTGATGCCCATATCTTTTGTGTCACATTCTCCATTTTAAGAGCATTGTGTCCCTTGTTTACTTGTCCTGTGTATGAGTCATATGTGTCATGTCTCTTTCACCGTGTGTCAGATAACACTAAGACCATCTACTGTATTATGTTTCCACACACTCATCATTATCACAGCATATGAGAATGGATTGTGCTGCTGCATAAAGTGTATTATTTTTCCATAGGTATCAGAATGTTAGTGCTTGAGCACTACACTCTCTTGCAAAAGTATTCAAAAGTGTTTGTCCTGTTTGTTGCATTATGCCTAAATAAGAGCTGGTCCAACCAATTCATTTCATAAGTCATATAATTAGTTGATTAAGATCCACCTGTGTGCAATCAAAGTGTCTGTATAAATCAACCTGTTCTGGAAGGACCCTGACTCTGCAACACTATTAAGCAAGCAACATGAAAACCAAGGAGCCTCCAGACAGGTCACAGACAAAGTTGTGGAGAAGTATAGATCAGGGTTGGGTGATTAAAAAAAAAAAAACCTCCCAAACTTTGAATATCCCAGGGAGCACCATTAAATACATTATAGCAAAATGGAAAGAATATGGCATCACTACAAATCTGACGAGAGAAGGCTGCCCACCAAAACTCACAGACCGGGCAAGGACTGTTATGCAACAAAGACACCGAAAGAGCTGTAAAGACGCACAGCTGAGATGGGAGTATCTGTCCATAGGACCACTTTAAGCCGTACACTCCACAGAGCAGGGCTTTATGGAAGAGTGGCCAGAAAAAGTAACTGCTGAAGAAAACACATTTGGAGTTTGCCCAACAGCATGTGGCAGACTCCTCAAACACATGGAAAAAGATTCTCTGGTCAAATGAGACTAAAATTGAACTTTTTGGCCATCATGGGAAATGCCATTGTAGACAATTTCCAGATGTGGGTGGAGCACAGAAGTACGGCAGGCGGTTGTTTGCTTCTGAGTTATTATTTTTTTTTATTTCTGCTTTTCAGCACAAACACTCAAACACACACTCGTACACACAGACTATTATCAAGTTCTTGGTGCCGATCTCCCCTCCTCTCTCTCCATTTATAGGGCGCCGTCACTGTAAGAGACACACAAACACACGTTAATTGACAACAGGTGTAACGATACAACCACTCACCTTCCCTGACTCCGCACTCCATTCACAGATCAACGCTCGGCCATGCCCCCGCTGCCACAGCCATGTGTGGTGCAAACCCAACACCCTGAGAACACCATTCCTACAGTGAAGCATGGTGGTGACAGCATTATGCTGTGGGGATGTTTTTGATCTGCAGGGACAGGAAAGCTGGTCAGGACTGAAGGAAGGATGGATGGCACTAAATACAGGGCAATTCTGGAGGAAAACCTGTTTGAGTCAGCCAGAGGTTTGAGACTGGGATGAAGGTTCATGTTCCAGCAGGACAATGACCCTAAACATACTGCTAAAGCTACACTGGAGTGGTTTAAAGGGAAACATTTAAATGTCTTGGAATGGCCTAGTCAAAGCCCAGACCTCAATCCAATGGAGAATCTGTGGCATAACTTGAAGATTGCTGTACACCAATGCAACCCATCTAACTTGAAGGAGTTGGAGCAGTTTCGCCTTGAGGAATGGGCAAAAATCCCAGTGGCTAAATGTGCTAAGCTAATAGAGACATACCTCAAGAGACTTGCAGCTGTAATTGCAGCAAAAGACTTTGGGGGGTGAATACCTATTGCACATTCCAGATTTCTGTGGGTTTTTTTCCTCTTAATTATTGTTTGTGTGACAATAAAACAACAGTTTTCACCTGTAAAGTTGTAGGCATGTTGTGTAAATCAAGTGGTGCTACCCCCCAAAAAAAAAAAATTTAAATAAATTTAAAAAATCAATTTTAATTCTAGCTTGTAATGCGACAAAACAGGACAAACATGAAGGGAGATAAATACTTTTGCAAGACACTATAAGTGCTGGGTCTGGTGAATTTGTTGGAAGAAGCACTCAAAAATCAATTCCACTTACACCTTCCTGACCTCTGCTTTTAGGTGCCTCCTGTGCATGACATTTACAGGGACCTGCATCCCACGCTGAAGCTCAATGAAATTGAGACCAGTGTAAGACTTGATTTTCATCTGTATGCAAATCAAGTTCAAAAATATAAACATGCAATTTTGTTTCTAAATTGTGAAGGCTACTTTTATTCTCCCCCCTCCCAAGTATTTTCATAAATTGAATTTTTGTACCATATTTGTATATGACATGCATTATTTTTCTGCATATAGAAACTGCTGAATCGCTTGCTTGAGCAGAGCAGGCTTCTGAAGGAGCAGGAAGCTGTAATACATCGGCTACGAATGGACAAGGTATTTTGAGTTTTTACTCTTTTGTGGGACATTAAAGGAAAAGTCCACCCTTGAACAAATTAAATATGCATCGATGGCAGAAAGAGAACAGTCAGTTCATGAAGTTGATGTGTTGGAAGTAGGAAAAATAGGCAAGCGTAAGGATCTGAGCAACTTTGACAAGGGCCAAATTGTGATGGCTAGATGACTGGTTCTGAGCATCTCCAAACTGGCACAGCTTGTGGGGTGTTCCTGATATACAGTGGTTAGTACCTACTGAAAGTGGTCCAAAGAAGACAAACTGGTGAACTGGTGACACGGTCATGGCAGGAGCACCTCCAGAAATTTTTCAAAGGGGTGGCCAGATGGGGGCAACTGAAAATCTTGGGGTGGCACACCAAAACCAAAAGCCATAACAGAATTTCAGGAATTCTATTATGCCGTTGTCATATATAGACCATTTGAAAACGATGGCAATATGAGAGTTAGGGAATTGCAAACAGATATTCTTCAGTTTCTTATTTTACAGTTAATATTACTATTTACGTGATGTGCAAAGACTAATACCAGAACAGTTAACATTTTGAGTTCCACAATAATCCTGTTTTAATGTGTTATGTGTCTATACATACATGTTAACATTTACTGGAATCAAGCCTTCTCAAGTTCAAAATCACCACACAGCGGCCATGGCCGTAGCCAGCTATGAGGCCACCGAGGTCCGGACCTCGGTAATTTTTAAGAGCTGAAAATACATTTGTACGCTAAATATTCAACTGGATAAAAAAATAAAGAATAACATTAAAACGTCTCCATAAAAAGTGCATTGTTAATTATGTTAAACGTTGATTCTGTCTTCTGTGTCTGTTTCGTGCGCGCGGCTCTGAGACCAAGAACACAAAACCAAATGAGCGCGCGACTCGGGGGAGGAACGCAGTGCAGGAGACACAGGGTTTTCATGGTAACCATCAGCGCACTTTCATCAAGCTGTTAAGTTTACATTTTCAAAGCAGCGCAGTTTTGTCCTCATTGCTTGGGCCAGATCAAACCATTAAACAAGCTTAAATTATTCTTACTCTTGCCACATACATAATTTTTTGTTTTCAAACCTGATGATATTCAGTTCAAATACCATTAAAAGTAATTTCAGGAATAGATCTCTTGTGTGGCATGTAATTCACCCCTCTCATTTAAATAAGTCGAACATTTTTCGGCGCGCGCTTTGCGCATCACGGACCTCTGTGATTTTAAAATGCTGCCTATGGCCCTGACAGTGGCCTCCAATTATTAAAAATACAGCTTTATTTGATTGCTGTGTTTTTTTCTAAGCAAAAATATATGCCCAACAATGAAAAATAAACCAATAAACATCATCATGGCCAATGCACATTTTACTATAGCCTACTCACTACCTGGGGCGGCATGGTGATGTAGTGGTTGGCACTGTTGCCTCACAGCAAGAAGGTTCTGGGTTCGAGCCCAGCGGTTGCAGAAACTCCTTTCTGTGTGGAGTTTGCATGTTCTCCTCATGTCTATTACCCCTTTTCCACCAAATCAGTTCCAAGGCTGGTTCGGGGCCAGTGCTGGTGCTGGTTCACAACTCGTTCAACTTGCGAGCCAGCTGAGAACCAGTTTGCTTTTCCATAGCTCGTGGTGCTAAGCGGAGCCACGTCAGTACGTCGCTGTATACGTCAGTTACGTCGCTGTATACGTCAGTTACGGCGCTATGTTTACATAAACCTTGGCGTGAATATCAAAGCAAAAATAACACGGAAGAAGCAGCAGCGGCAACAACAACAACAATAATGGATGCCTTCGCGTTTGTACAGCTGTTGCTTCTCGTCGCTTAAAAATGGCGATCTTTCGCGGTCTTGTTATTGTTGTTGGTCTTAACAACTCCGCCCCCCCCACTGACATAAGCGGTTCTTTCCTCTGGCCCAGCAGAGAGTTGGTGCTAGCCTGGAACTGTTTTTTCTGGCCCCAGAGCCAATTCTTTGTCGGTGGAAACAGAAAACCCGGTTCCAAACTAAGCACTGGCCCTGAACCAGCCCTGGAACTGCTTTGGTGGAAAAGGGGCATATGTGGGTTTCCTCTGGGTGCTCCGGTTTCCCCCACAGTCTAAAGACATGCAGGTTAGGCTAAATGGTGGCTCTAAATTGTCCGTGAGCGTGACTGGTTGAGAGGAGAAAACCTCTATAATAATCCATCCAGTAGAAGGCAATGGGAAACCATTACTGTAATGTTCCTTATGCCGCTTTTCCACTACAAACGCGGCTGAGTCGGGCTGAGCCGTGCCGTGCTGAATTGGGCTGAGTCGAGCTGAGCGGGGCTGTTGGAGTTGCATTTCGACTACAACCGCGCTGAACCGTGCTGGCTGGAAGTGGGTGGACACATTGGGTGGAATTAGCGAAAGTGGGTGGACGTCACGTGATGTCGTTAAGCAGCGCAAACAGTGACATCAGTGAGCTTTTAAGCGGTAGTCTCACGACCTGAATAGTAAACAATAAACATGGAGTCGTTAGTGTTGCTGGTCTTGGTGCTGTGGCTTGTTGTCATCGACAACGCCAACAGATACTGGCAAGAGTGTATAGGTGAGGTGAGGCACATAAGGCTTCAGAAATTCTCGTAATTCGTAATTATTATTCTTCCGGGTTTACGGTTTTTACAGATCCCAGCGTGCTCGCGGGGCGTGTGTGGGCATGTGAGGACACTCCTCCTCACCAATCAGTGCACAGGGGAGTGTCTGCTCACGCCCCCAGCCTCACTCGGCTCGCTTTGGCTCGCTTCAGCCCCACTCCAAAACGGTGCGAGTTTTAGGGGCTAAGCAGGGCTGAAGCGAGCCGAGTCGTGCTGTTCTTTGGTAGTCGAAACGCGAGCCGTGTCAGGCTGAAGTGAGCTGAAGCGAGCTGAAGTGAGCTGAAAAAGGGTAGTGGAAAAGGGCCATTAGAGACTTTGATGGCTGAAGCTGTCAGAGTGGCCACGTCACTGTAGTGATATGCCAAAATGGATGGATGGATAGACTCACAACCTATCCTTGCTTTATCAAGCCATATTCTTTTTAAGACAGCTTTATTCACCTATTGCTGTGTCTTTTGGAAAACACATCAACAAAATCAAGATTTATGGCTCTAGCCCTTCTTGACTCTTCACTTAACACCCCCAAATTGCTCAGTCACTCGTGACTCATTGTATTTCTCAAGACAGACTTGATTAACTTTAGCACAGAAAAACTGCACTCACATGATTCAGTGCTCACAGGTCATGAAAATCCTCCTCGCTGTTCCTCTGCTGCTGCTCCCCTGTCGGCTGCGTCTCACCTGGATTAACTTTCTTCTTAAAGTAAGAAGTGTCTGTGGACTTTCTCTTCCCTGTCTGCAAATTTACATAGCACAGCACACTGACTAAACATGGCTAGTAAGATAACGCTATACCACCCTACCAACTAACATTAGTTAGCTATCCCTCAGCTAATTAGTTAGCTGGGTAACTTAATTCGACAACATCAGAAACACTGCAGCTGGTCAAGCCAGCCGCCAGAGTTTTCTGAATACATGCCCCCCTTCTGTTACTTATTGTATGACTTGCTACCCATTAGCAGTCTAGTGGTCTATCAACTCCACAGTGACCAGAGACACGGGCTGAGCTCAGCTGCTGCTGTCCATGAGTGTCAGTGAATGAGTGCACCTGCAGCAGCAGGCCAGGTGGAGGGGGATCGGAGAGTGACTGACAGAGAGCCAAAAGCGGCTTTGCATTTGAACGCATCATTGAAGCTTGCTCTTTTCTCTTATCAAAGGCTCAAATGTTTAGTCACTTCCATACAGCGGATCAGGCGGCAACTGTCTGGCTCAAGGACGTCACTAAATAAATAAATATTATGCGACTGGTTTGGCCAGGGGGAGGGGAGTGGCAGTGGGGGCCAGCAAATTTACAAGGGTGGCCGTGCCTCCTCCCAAACCCTAGTGGGTGTCGAAGGCTCATTGATTCACTTGGAGCATGAAGGCTTGCCCATATTGTCCAATTCAAGCTATAAGCTGAAGTCAATCATGATCACTAACAGGAAGTTAAGAGGCCTTAGCCTCAGCATGTTAAGATATTTTGAAACTTTCAGCACCATTGAATTAATCATCTATGTGGGCATATGTAATTGTGTGACCCTGTATGTATAATTTTGTCCCTGCGTTGATTTCAGAAAACCCAAAATAAATTAAAAGTTGCTCCCCAAATTCTTTATTCGCATGGAGCACGAAGGCTTGCCCATATTGTCCAATTCCACAGAAGAGCTACTTTAGCACAAACTGCTGAAAAAGTTCATGCTGGCTAAAACAGAAAGGTATCAATTAGTATCCTCAGATCCCATACAATTAAAAAGTGTTATTAAAAGGTAAGGTGATGTAACACAATGGAAACAATGCCTCATTCCCAACTTTCTTGAGTGTGTTGCAGGTATCAAATTCTAACTTTGTTTATATTTAAAAAATACAACTAAAGTTGGTCAGTAAAACTATTGAAAAGTTTTTCTTTGTACTTTTGTCAGATAAATAAAGGTTTGCATGAATTAACAAGGGCAGCATGGTGGTGTAGTGGTTAGCGCTGTCGCCTCACAGCAAGAAGGTCCGGGTTCGAGCCCCGTGGCCGGCGAGGGCCTTTCTGTGCGGAGTTTGCATGTTGTCCGGGTGGGTTTCCTCCGGGTGCTCCGGTTTCCCCCACAGTCCAAAGACATGCAGGTTAGGCTAACTGGTGACTCTAAATTGACCGTAGGTGCGAATGTGAGTGTGAATGGTTGTCTGTGTCTATGTGTCAGCCCTGTGATGACCTGGCGACTTGTCCAGGGTGTACCCCGCCTTTCGCCCGTAGTCAGCTGGGATAGGCTCCAGCTTGCCTGGGACCCTGTAGAAGGATAAAGCGGCTAGAGATAATGAGATGAGATGAATTAACAAATTACAGATTTTTGTTTTTACTGCATTTTGGAAAATACCCCAACTTTTCTGGAAATGGGGTTTGTAGATAAACATGTTGAGAAAAAATTGAAGCCAGAAACTCATTTCACTACAGAAGATCACATGTCAATTACATAAGGATTCATATGCAAGTTGTTCATGGTGGATTTTTCTTTTACTATAACAAAAAACATTAACATAACTTATATTTATGTTATTAATATTATATCATTCAGACCTGTATAACAAGATGAACACTTTTTAGTCATATCTGTGTATGCACACTTGAGCGATTAGTCTGGTTTAGTCGCACATGCATTGCTATATTGTGAAAGCCACTGTGTCATCCTTCTTGCACTGTGTTTCAAACTTTGCAGGAGAACTTGGAGGCCACGCTGGTGGCCACACATCAGGACATGGAGCTGTGCAGGACTCAGCCACTGGCCATGGAGAAACTGCAGCTGAAGAAGGAGAGCTTACAGAATCAGCTCATCAATGTTCGAGGGGAGCTCTCTCAGGCATCCAGTGTAAGCTGTGCTCTAAAATAGCTTTGTAAAACTCTCAGTGTCACGGAGTATTGCTTTAAAAAAAGTTAATTATCAAGCCTTTCATTTTGAATCAGACACGTTAAAGCAGAGAAAAACTGCCTTTTAAACTGTTTAAACCTGATCTTTGACACCGCAATTCTGATCTAATATGCAAAAAGAATAGCTATATATGGATTTTTATGGTTGTCGGGATTACAGTGCTTGCAACATGTAGTAAGCAAATGGCCATTTTCATGTAGTATACAAATTTAGGGAAAATGAGCTCTGTCTACTCAGATAATCTTACATCATGGACTGTTAGTGAGTGTCAAACCCAACAGTTGTTAACCAGTGTCATTTCTTGTTTTCTTAGGCTATGACCACCTCTAAAATGGAGTTTGAAGTTCTGGAGGATGAAGTAAATGCTATACATGGTGACCTATGGGAGCAGCTGAATTCTGGAGGACAGGTACATCATCAGCATCAGGATCATTACTAAATTCATACTAATGACATCTGGTCTTTGTTCTCTTTAAGGCCGAGCCATGAGCACATGCTCATTTAATCTCTGTTCAATGACCTATGCATTAATGATATGCGATACTGCAGGAAAATGAGAGTTTAATTTTAGTGAGTGATTACGTTCAACAGCAGCTCCAGTATGATTAGTGTTAAAAAGAACAGCAAATGCAATCATACAAAAGATACACCAGCAAGCTGACCTTGATAGAAATGAAACGTAATCGTAGAGGTCTATTAATTACACATTTCTTTTTTTGGAGAATTGAAAAAAGATAACTTCACAGTTCATGGACATTCTGCATATTATTAATTATTTATTAGCATATGAAATTCTCATTACTAATTGATGAGAAAACATTAATTTCCAGGAAGCCATAAATAATGCATTTCCATGTCTCACAATTGTAATAAAACTAGTTTCGAATGAAAGGATTACATGGGCTGAGTAACTGGTTACCCAGCAAGCAAGCCCGTGCAGGCCCCCTTTGGGCCCACCATGGGCCATATTAGGGGCCCCCTGCGGGCTGCCCGCACAGGGCCCGTGAGGCTTTGCTCATTGGCAAAGTACTGGCCCCTCAGTATGGGCCCCATACGGGCAGCCCACACCTAGCCCTAAATAAGCCCACACAGGTCCTGAATGGGCTGCCCTCACTCTGCCCTAAGCATAGCCCTCTCCTGGCCCGCAGAAAACACACATTGATATTTTTATATATATTAATATTTATATTTCATTCTACAATGTGTGCACACAAAAACTTAAAAAATGTATAGATTATTTAAAGAATTCTATAATTGACTTGATAAATACTTTGTCCTTCCTAGACCTATACAATATCAATATCAAAATGTGTGTGTGTTTGAATAGTAATTTCTATAGTGTTTATTATTTATTGTGTTTGACAATACATAATAATGTTTAAAAAATGTGAAATAGCCAAAATTTCAGAGTCCAAGTTTTAATAAATAATTTCACATAAATAAATGAATGAATAAATAAATAAATAAATTTGAACAAATACATACAGTTCATCAAACGCTTTTGCACACCTCTGTAAATTGACAGGTGCGTATATAGGTTAACATCCCAGTGAGGTTGTCATTCAAAAGTAAAGAATATCTTCCACCACTAACACACACACGCGCGCGCACACACACACACACACACATTAAACGTCCTGTGCTGCAACTCGAATGTACCGCTGCCTACGGCCACCCGCCCTATCTCGGGCATTCCGGAACCACACCTTCACCTCGTCCTCAATCTGTGCTGCTGGTGGGGAGTCCATTGAGCCTCTCCTAACAGCATCTGTATAGATGGGCAAAATGTTTTCAAGATAAGAGGAATGTTTGGTTATTTGCAAAATCAGCACTTTTGATATATTTGATTTGAAGTTCATTTCAAAGGTCCAGCGTGTAATTTTAGCAGTTTGTTTAGTTTAAAACTGGAAGAGTGAGTGCAATATGGACCAGGGTGCTAGATAAACAGAGAACAAGCACAGTAGGAATTACTTAAAATGCACATTGTACAGGACAGATTCTAAAAAGTTGGGACAATTGGAATTTTTGTGAATAAAACAAAACACTTTTTAAACATTCAATCTACACATAAGATGGAGGAAAAAATATTGTTTCGTGGGAAATATGTATTCATTTATTTGATACATGCAACAGATTTTTAAAAATGTGACGGCAAATTATTTTGTTGTTATTCACAAAATAAAATTTCACTTTGGAATCCAATTTGTAGATGAAGAGAATCCAGTGTCTTAAGTGCCAGTCAAAGAGTGATGATCAGCCAATTTTATCGTAGGAGATTAAAAAAAAAAAAAAAAACTTACCTACAACTACCCTCTTTAATTTTAGGTCCCGGAATGCCCTTTTGTCATTGCACCCATTCCAATTGATGGTCATGGCCAATGAATGGCCGAAAACGGTGGCCAGGACCCTCCTGGTTGTGGCCTGGACAGTGGCACCACCAATTGTCCCCAGATAAGCAGTCTAAAGGAAAGAAAAGTAAAGATTAGCTCATCTGCTCCCACAATAATGGACATTATAAGCCATTTTCATAGATTTAATGTGGACATAAAAAAACAAGCTGATACAACACAAACTACTGAATCAAAAGTCCCACTTGTGCACATTTTTCAAAAGCATCATAACACACGCCATCAGTTAAGGTAACTCCATATATCATCACTTATAACTTCTTGATCATAGAGAGGAATTCGCCTCAGACCTTTACTATAATACCTTTTCAAAGAACTTAAAGGGGCTGCAACTTAGAAACCAATATACATACCAATTCTTTTTGGTAGGGGCTGTCCTCCAGTTTTTCCTCCAGTCCATTGAGGTCCTGGAAGTTCTGGAGAGGTAGCTCCAAGTTGTCTGGCAGCTTTGCGTGTTTGTTGCTGCCTGATCTGGCCAACATTGTCACCGTCCGCTCCAATGCAGACAGCCTATCCTTAATCTCCTCCAGCGTAGAGACCAAATATCTCTCAAGGCCTGAAAGGAAAAAGACACTGAACTGAGTGGCTTTTGTGCTTGAGAGAAGCTTACAGTCAGGATAGTGCTATCATGCTAACATGTTTTCTAAAGATTTTTCAAAAGGTATCATGATTTATGTCTTTTGCTTTGTATCCAAATGCGAATAGACGAATGAACACCAATTTTCAATGAGCTATGATAAATAATACAGAATGTAAGGGGAAAAATATAAAATGTGTACAAACGGATGAATATGCAATAAAAAAGACCCTCCAGTTTTCTCCAAACTCCTAACTGATCTTGAATCCATCAAACCATTTCTATTTTTAGAACTGTCTACATCCAAAATAACTTCAGTCACTGCTTCACTGTCCATCAGAGCTCAATTCTCAATCCAAGTTAAGTCTGATATAGACAGCTATAGGGACATTTAAGTGGCTTGATGGATGCAATAGCAGTAAAAGTTTTGGACTCAATACCAGTTGAACACTTAAGGTATATCTGCATAACCTACCTGAGGATAATGATGGCTGCCTTGCAGGTGGGTAAATAGGGAGGGGTGGACTAAGTTGGTCGTCCACTTGTTCAGATGGATTTCCTGCAAAGATGAGAAAAAAACTGTTACACATGTGTGCAGGGCTCGAAATTAACTTTTTTTCTTTGTGTCCCCCAGTGGTCCCGAATTCTGTGTTGTATTGTCCCGAATGGAAGCAATAGTGTCCCCATTTTTTTCCTCTCTGAAATAACCAGTGGTTAATATTATCATATGAAGTTTCTATTATATTTGTAACTATACGATTTTGAACCCTCTATATCATTTTTACAATAAGTCACAAAACACAAGCGACACATGTCCAATACATCATCTACTTCAAAATTAGTTATTGCATTTTCAGTTTATTAAACTTTGGCGATCTCACTGTATGAATAGATACCCGTTTATTTAAAAGGGGCCAACTAGCTCATTCAGAAAATGTTTCAACTCCCTACATCTGCAGTACACTTTAGCTGAAAATAAGACCCCTTTTATGTTTGTTTCATCTACTTATACCTTGAATATCTGTTGGCATATATAAGGCCAACTTATAATTTTCACCATTACCATTATCCATTTTTATGTAATATACCTGTTGCCCCATTCAGAGATGTTTTGAAAGCCATCAGCCATACCATCAATGGATGAAATGCACACCCATGTTGCAAGCAGTACAATAGAAGGTTTGACCCAAAAAACGAAATATTTTAATCCAGTCTACAGTGTAAAATAAAGGAAAAACGCCATCCAATCATATCGAGGTACCACCTCAAAATGATTGGATACTGACACGTCAATCAGACTGAAGCCCGCGACTAGCCCGGCCCTTCTGTGTGTGTGTGTGAGAGCGAGCAGAGTGTCACACAGAGCGCAGGATTCTCTCAGAGCGCTCCTTCCAAACAACGGGGATTTACACGAAAACGGAAGGAGATGTTCACAAAATTCTTTCACAGTGAGCGCCACAAGGCTCTCCTGAACACACGGATGTAATTTTTTTTTGTCTGTAGTGTAAAAAATGAGGTCACTAGAGCGAGTTAAAAACGAGTGACTTTTCTGCCACGTTTATAATGGGAGTCTATGAGGCTGCGCGGCTGTGCTCTCGTTACTTTAAGGCTTCTCATTCAAAAACAGTAAATCCTATCGCTCAGGTAGACACATTGTGTGAATCAGGACAAGTGTGGCTACTACTTTTGAGAAAATTGTGTGTGTGGAGTGAAAATTGGGGCTGAAAACACAGTTTAAATGAGAAAGTCTGAGCTATTTTTCCAAGCTCTCTACACTCTAACTTAACGAGCTCCACTGGTGTGTAACGCAATAGACGCCCATTATAAAGCCGGAATTTCTCAGGCTTTATAAGGGGGAGGAGGGGTGCAGACGCGGGGGGTGGGAGTGTTTCTTTTCAAAATATGGCTTGCGGGAACCGTTATTCCAAAATCTTGTACTGCACCTTTAATGTAGAACTTTTTTTCTAGATCTATTTTTTTTCCATTGTCCCAGATATGATAATTTTGTGTCCCGATGACATTTTTTATGGTCCCCGGGACATCGGGACACCGTTAGTTTCGAGCGCTGCATGTGTGTCAAACAAAATTGTTTTTGACGTGGTTGCAGTCAGTCACACTAAACAAGATGATACATATCTTTTGAGTGTGTGTGTGTGTGTGTGTGTTGGGGCGTGGGGTATGGGAAAAAGTTGTAAATAATGCCTACTTGAGGATGATGATGGCTGCCTCAAAGGGGGGTGAATTGGGAGGGGTTGAGGTGGGCTCAACAGCTGGGTGTCCATGTGATGGGCTTGGCCTGAGTGTGAACTTGCTGCAAAGATGAGAAAAAAAAGTTTCTGTTACACTGTGCCTCAGAGAATTGTCTTTTGATGCGACTACAGTCATTCACACAGATATTAAAGAAGACATTTCTTTGTGTGTGCATGAGGGAGATTTATAGGCCTAGAGTTTATGGGGAAAATGTGTAAATGTGCATAACCTACATGAGGACAATGATGGCTGCCTCACTGGTGAAGGTGGTGGGGGTGGGCTCATAAGAGTCAGGTTCATCGCTGCTGGTGGAACTGGTGGCAATGGTCTACTTGGTCCAGGCTCAGGCAGGGTGATGTAACGTTTCGTTGGTCTGCACAAAGAAACAGGATAACTTTAGTTGTTTGTTTTCTCATTCATAATTTACCTACCCAGCTCCTTGTTGTGAATAACATGGCATAGGCGTCGTGCTCCAACTCCCCAGCCGTTGTAAATCAAGCGTAAACCCACGGCCTCTCGTGGCTTATTGCTTAAATTAATGAGGGGAATGTTTGCTCTCCAAATCTTAAATTGGTTGGTTGCTTTTTCACGGTGCTCCTCTGAACAAAGCCTAACCAAATCTAATTCATAACTTTTCAATAAAGAGTGTTCAGACTTTAATGGTCCTGACAGAATTATCATCATCTACTTCAATAATTGGCACAATTTAACCCAATGTCTTCTACAGTGGCACAACTCAAACTTACTGTCTTGAACGCTGGCATCTCTCCAACTCCTCAGGCTCACTGGCGACAGCTAAATGTGTTTCTGCCATTTTGGCCTTTTTTCTCGCCTTTTCATAGTCATCTGTAAAGGCAAAAGTTTGTCAGACCCAAATTTATATACCATATCAATTCATCAGGCATCACTGCTTCTGACATTCCTGTTGTAACCCTGTGGAAAAATGGATAAACTGTTTTTTAAGTGAGAATAAACTTTTCACCAACCATTAAGGGGAAAAAGAAATTACAAACTGTTCAGATTAATGTTTGCATTCAGCATTATTTTCAATTCTTGAAAAAAGGAGAGTCCTACCTGCAGTGCCCAAAACTGTGATGGTGTGGGTGGTCCACGCTGGTCCAGGGACTGCATGTGTTAATAGAGCCATTTTAAATTTATTTGGATCTGCATAAGGTGGCCAGAAGGTCATCGAATTGTCACCATTAGTCCAGCTGTTGCTTACAATCCCAACAGAGTTGTCAAGGAACTCCACAACAAAATACATGATTGGCCTGAAAGTAAAAAAATAATAATAATAAAAAAAAGATAAAAAAAAAAAAAACTGTCAGGTGGGGGTGGGGGGGTGGCTAATTACTGTGGAGGAGAAGAATGGCTGCCCACTCTGATGTCATTGGTATCAAAACATACTTTTGGGTGACATCTGACAAGCGATACATTTGATCTGTATTTTCTAGATTACTGGCTTTATAAAAGCCAATGTCCTTTGAGTCCATGGGGCTGAAGAACAGTGACTCTAGTTTCAAAAACCTCCTAAAAATGATGTACGTTTTTTGTGTTCTCTCATCGCAGAGTATGTTCTGTACAAGTCCCAGATTGCCTTGAGCCATGACACAGTTGTCACCAACAGTTGTGGCAACACTGAAAAGTTCAAAAACCGCCTTTCTGTATTGGGTGCAGTGAGGCAAGGTGGCAATTGTTGGTCCACATGTATGTTTGATTTTCAGTATTGTCTTTGAGTTTTCTGGGTTTCATAAAGGCTCTTTCCAATGTGATGTGCTGGTGTAGTTGTTGTAAGACAAATTGGGGTTTCCTGCAAACTTTTTTTAATTTCCTCATATAGTTTTCAAATGGAAAGGCTGATACTCCATCCAATGCTCCATATCTCCTTACATCATCAGCTAGATGGCATAAATTATGCACATTGTACACCAATTCATTTGCTCCGTATAATTGTTCAAATTCATTCAAAAAATGAGACATTAGAGCGTCAGCAAAGTCACAATAGTATTTGCAGAGAGCAGGGGAGAGCATGAGGTACATGGCAATGGAGAGATTTAGGAAATTGGTGTATTGGGAAGATGGAAGGATGCCTTGCAAAACAATTGGGCCTGTATAAAGAAGGAACTGGCGGTATTCAGTTGCTTTCCATCTGTCAATTTCTGACAAACTTCTTGGCTTTCTTTGAAATTCAATTGGGATGTGTTGTCTTAGCTGTACCAGTCTTGCAGAGATCGCCATCACTGCCTGAGAACCCAGCCTACACGACAAATCTCCTTTCATCCAAAAACGCATCAGTTTTCGAGTGACGCCTAGACAAACAAGATGCATGTAATCCAGGATGAACATTGTTATCATGCCTAGATTAATTCGAGTAAGGGGGGAGTCGCCCTTGTGGTGGTCCTCATCCACTTTTCTCAAAAACTGGTCATCTGTGCGAGGCACAGCTGTCTTCTCAGGGAAAGTCATATGGTTGTGGACATAGACTCCCTCTTGAGTGCAACGCTCACATCCAAAATACCCATTGTGCCCTTTGATGTTTTTTAGAAATGACCTCGCGGGAGCGTCACAGACGAAACAGTCAATTCTTAAAAAGAAGGTCTTTCCAGCCATGTGAAACCCCTTCTCAAGCTGTGCTACCTCCTCCACAAAATCATGCAAATATTCCTCTAAATCTAGAGGCTTTGTCTTGCCACAAAACATTCCAATGACAAAGGGATCCTTATCAAATGGCACTTTGCCCAAGATTGGCCACAACTGCAAAGCTGAGCTCTTATATAATGGCAAACCATCCACATTAACTTGTAAATTAATCATCTCACTAACATTGTGGAGAGCATCTGTTGCGATTGTCTGGAGGTATTTGAGAATGCCAATGTGTAAATACTCCCCTCCTTTTATGTTCTTTACATTGGCTGCTATTTTAGCTGTTTTTAGCAGGGTTCGAGCTTGCTTTGGCAGGCTTGGATGGAACTCCTGTAGCACACTAAGAAGATCAGAAAAGGTGTTCTGTGGCACATTGTTCCTCAGAGCCCAGTCACAAAGAACATTTGTCAATTTTGAACATTCATCTTCACTATCTTCATCAGTTTCACAAACATCCTCCGAGTCACTGTCTTCATAGTCACCATCTGAGGTCATGCCATCAACTCTCTTATCGTTACAGTCATCAAATGAACTTGTGCAGTCCATGAAAACATCGTCTTCCTCCTCAGCACTGTCATTCGGGGCCTGACTGATGTCACGGTCAACAGCATCCAAAATATCTCCTCCATTGTCAGAATGTGACTCAAAAGACTGAAGGATTCTTAATGTGCGTCTGCGTTTAGTCCAATAACTCCTGGATGCCATGTTCCTGTAAGCAGATCAAATTTGGGCTATAGGACTATCATCATAGGCAGCACCATTCCAATCCCATTCCTTCAGACATACACTGTAATATGACAACATTTATGTTTAATGCACTTTTCATAATTTCAATTGAGATTCACATCGTGTTTAAAACAGCCTATTTCTGTCTGTGTGCTAGCTTGGCCTACTAGTATACAATATACTTATATATAGGTTATACACTGGGGTGAACATTGGTAAAGTGGGACCACTGGTAAAGTGGGACGGCTGAGGTTTTTTCATGAATATCTCCTTTGTGGTTCGGCCTTAGCAATTTAAAACCATTGTTGAATAATCCCTGGAATGTAAGGGGTTAAATATTCGGTCAACATGCATATCTGTTTTGTATGGAGAATGCTGGTGACCGAAAATGTTTTTTCACTGTTGGTGGCACTTTTTGCACTGCTTGCTTGAGTGCGCAAGTTCCACTTCTTGCTACTGGGGATCAGGGAAATGTGCGATTGGTTAGATCAGGTATGACGCATCATCATCTGGCGCGAGGTTGAAGTGTACAGTCAGTGCTTAGTGCGTCGTGCATCTCATTCTTGGGCAGGATTATGTTGGCGACAGTCAGACACGAGCCTACCCTGCCAACACACCCATGTGGGTCCCACATGGGTTGAATGTGGGCTGCCCAGCTGGGCTCCAGTCGGTTTTGGCCAAGGGTTATGCGGTGGCCCCATGTGGGCAAGCCCAGTTGGGCTAAAAGTGGGTTTCATATGGGCCCTAGCTAAAACCTACTTGGGCAACCCAGGTTTCTCCCATCTGGGTCCCACATGGGTTGAATGTGGGCTGCCCAGCTGGGCTCCAGTCAGTTTTGGCCAAGGGTTATGCGGTGGCCCCATGTGGGCAAGCCCAGTTGGGCTAAAAGTGGGTTTCATATGGGCCCTAGCTAAAACCTACTTGGGCAACCCAGGTTTCTCCCATCTGGGTCCCACATGGGTTGAATGTGGGCTGCCCAGCTGGGCTCCAGTCAGTTTTGGCCAAGGGTTATGCGGTGGCCCCATGTGGGCAAGCCCAGTTGGGCTAAAAGTGGGTTTCATATGGGCCCTAGCTAAAACCTACTTGGGCAACCCAGGTTTCTCCCATGTGGGTCCCACATGGGTTGAATGTGGGCTGCCCAGCTGGGCTCCAGTCGGTTTTGGCCAAGGGTTATGCGGTGGCCCCATGTGGGCAAGCCCAGTTGGGCTAAAAGTGGGTTTCATATGGGCCCTAGCTAAAACCTACTTCGGCAACCCAGGTTTCTCCCATCTGGGTCCCGCACGACACACCCATGTGGGTCCCACATGGGTTGAATGTGGGCTGCCCAGCTGGGCTCCAGTCGGTTTTGGCCAAGGGTTATGCGGTGGCCCCATGTGGGCAAGCCCAGTTGGGCTAAAAGTGGGTTTCATATGGGCCCTAGCTAAAACCTACTTGGGCAACCCAGGTTTCTCCCATCTGGGTCCCACACGGAGTTGTCCCATGCGGGCTCATTATGGGTCCCTTATTTTACCCTTTCAGGTATTGTGTGGGCCTATTACAGTCAGCCCATAGTACAGTTCTTTACACAAACAGCAATAACAAATACATTTACTTCAACTGCTAACAACTCTAAATACATGTTTTGCGTGCCAATATCTTAAAAACTGAAACATAACACTGACTCTTGAGAATGTGGTTAACAAGCTTTAATTTTAAAAAAGAAAGAAAAAGTACAGTCGGAGGAGCTGTTAATGCAGACTCCCACTCCTGGCTCCCTGCCAAAAAGGTGGGCCGATAAAAGGTGTGTGTGTGTGCGCGCGTGTATCTGCATGTCTGCATGTGTGTCTGCATTTATGTGTGTGTGTGTGGTGTGTGCGCGCGCGTGCGTGCGTGCACGCATGTATGCGTGAAAGAAAAAAAAAAAGAAAAAAAATTACATTTCTGGAGGAGCTGCTACTCTGGCCTGACGGGCCTGTCTATTCCCCCCCCTGTCCCTAGCCCTAATGAGCCATTTGGGGACTGCCTTCTCCGCATCCTTCCTTGTGATGGTACGAGTCATCGTGTTCTTCTTCAAGGCTCCTGCAAGACACAAATATAGCAGTGACTTACATCATGTGACAACTCTCAGCCAAATATCGCGTTTCATGTCTGCATATTAAATGGTAGGGGGTGTGTCATTCAGTTAAATAAAAATAAAACAAGAACCGTCGACTTCTTAACTACCCCAGACATGACCTATGCCCACCCTTACACACCTGTAGTTGCATGATTGGTATTCTCTATATTTGTAATACTGTATTGTCCACCTACCATAAAACGACTTCAAACAGCTTGAGGGGCTTGAAGCCCCTCTTGCCATTTCTTCCCAAGAAGTTGAACCCTCTTGAAAACTTGTGTTCAAGGAGGAAGGCCATCATACGGCGGGTGGCCCCGTCAACAGTGGCCCCTCCAATGTCAGCCACAGCTGCAATCTGAGGGGTAACAAACACAATACAAGGCACTAGGCAGGTTAATCTATATTGCTCACTGGAGTAAACTTCTCAATATGGAAGCACTGCCAGATACATGGATATGAGCACACTTTAGAAGTTTCATATAAAATTCACTGTTAGTGAGTTGCGTTTCATTAAGCTAGACCTGGGGCCACCAATTCAAAGCAGTCTGTATTGATACTCAGAAAACGTAATGTTTACAATGCGAAGAGCCCCCACAAAGCGATTTTTTGATGCAAGTTATAATCATGCCGCCAGCCAGCAAAGCCACCACGAGTAACCGAATTGTTGTTCAAGTTACAACATCCAGTCATGAATTTTAACTCTTGACTAACATGATCTTGATGAATGGAAAGCTCCACAAACATGTTCAAACATTGTATTGTTCAAAAGTTGTATTGAAACCAGTCCATACAATTTCGTATCTTTATCTAATTTATTTCATTTCATCAAGGCCAGGGCTATTCAATTAGAATTTCATTCGGGCCACATTTTGAAACCAAGAACTTAAGCTGGGCCGCACATGTTCAGCGGTCACTAACAACTGGCAATAGCAATTTTCAACCAGTAAAAACTATCTAAATATTATCTTAACATTGAATGTTCAATGTAGCCTTAAAAGACAAGCCAGAGAATCACAACACAAGATCATTTGTTGTCCTGCAATATCAAAGCTGTTGCTACATTACTGCAGTAAACTGAAGGGGAAAAAAAAATATACATTGTGCAATGCAATTCGTGCATTGTTCTTTATTGCAATATTTTGGACAGAGTACATCCCAGTATTGCAAGTTCAATAACTTTACTGTTATCTGACCCCACAAATTTACCAAACAGAAATTATCTGTCCTCTTAAGTGAATATGTGGTTGTGATAAAACACCACCAGGGGAAAAATCGTGGGAGGAAGATGTGTACAGCAGGCTACAGAGGATTTTTGCAGTAGCATAGGCCTACATAACTGCAAGCGATCTTGAAATAATTAATTGATTAGTGACCGGGCACATCGGAACTTGATATGGAACGTTAACGTTACGTGCATTCTGAGTGACCAACTGTAACCTTTAGCCATATGAACACTACTGCAGACACACCCCATCCTTTTTGAAGGACCTTTGAAGTGAGTTGTCAAGTCTGCGAAGCTGCGTTCACAAATATTTTTTTTTACCGGACTCTAGCTTACTACAAGCGTGGATGTGCCCATTGTCTCGTCAACGCGATCACAAAGCCAGGCTGGTCTCGTAACTGTATTTCCCTCCCAACTTGACGCTCACACTTTTTTCGTTCACGTGTACGATACGGACATTCCACAAACACATCTCAAATGCTCACGCTTATTGTGCAATGGTCATCATTGGCATGTCGTTTTGATCGACTTTGGAGGTTTAATTTCTTTACCCATAAAGTAGTCCTACGAAACTGCTAGATGCCACCTCCGTGTTTAATCTTTGAAGTCGGTTGTCAAATCTGTGTATCTCCGTTGTCCGATGCCCCATAAATAATTTTCCAGTGGACTCTTCCACAGCAACCATGGACGTGGTGCTAGCTCAGTCTCATTATTGAAGATGGGAGATTGTTTGCCTAGTCAACATTTGTTTATGGACTGATTTCAGACACATCACAAACGCACGCACCTTGTACTACAGTGCTGCTTTGGCATGACGCGAGACGCTTGTTACTGCACATCGCAACGCCCGACACTCTTCCAACGACATTAATTGAAAAGATTTGTTTAAGAATGCAAATAAGCATATTAAGAATGTAAAACGGATTGGAAATTAGAAAGGGAGGCAAACTAACTAGTGTAAGCGAGAGTTTAAAATGTATGTTTGTTCTGGAGACTCGCGAATGCTGTTAAATTTTTGAAGCGGGCCGCCAATTGAATAGGCCTGATCTAGGCCAAAGTGTAATATGTTAACACTTTTTTTTACATCACCATAAGTAAACTTTCCTCGAAGAAAAAATAAAAAATATAAAAAAGTATTTAACCTCAGTTTTCCAGGTTTGCGCTGTGCATATAGTGCCTGATTCGTCCCCCCCTGAACCCCTCCCCTCGCGCTTGTGAGTCTCACAAACCCAGTTGCTCCACCACCACTGGCAGTAGCCACAGCCACTTTACGTATGTCCTGCTACTTCCTTAAAAGTTTTCTGCAGTCGCTACGTGGTTATTATGGACAGGGAAAGCCGTGTGGATAAAGTTCATGTCATACGAATGTAAGCTGCAGTATGCTATTGGTGTAGCCATTTTTAAAACAATTGGGCTTTTGCATGTTAAATAACAGCCGTTCATAGGCTACAGGAAGCAACAGATAGATTCAGTTCACATACAGTACATTTAAAATACATACCAGTTCTGCCATGAAGGTGGGGTCTTGCAGTTTCTCCTCCATGGACATTAGATCAGTAATTGTCTTTAGGGGGAAACCTTCAGGAGTGGTGCGAATTAGGTCAGGCATGTTTTGACGATTTTGCACGAGGGCCTGGAGAATTCTCCCATGTTCCACTTGAGCGTCTTTCAGGTCCTCCAGTAGTCTCAAAATATGCTGAAACATGCCATCCCGAATATTTTGTCTTGGGATGAAAGACTCGGCAGCTGCAGGCGTCTCTGCAGGCGTTCGCAGAGCCCCGGGTGCACGCTGAAGAGGTGGAGGCGTTCGCAGAGCCCCGGGTGGAGGAGGAAGAGGTGGAGGCGTTCGCAGAGCCCCGGGTGGAGGAGGAAGAGGATGGATGTCATCATTCTCCTCATCTTCGCTGGACATGACAACTGGCCTAAACATATATTATAATCAAGCACAATCAATAAGTTAGAGCATTTCAGTTAAACTGTAACTACTTCAACTAAAGCATTAGCTTATATTTATAAAGGAATTCACTAAGTCAGGCATCCGGGCATTTCTCATGTTTGCACCAAAATCAGGCGCCCACCATACTCATTTGGGGGAACCACAGGAGAATCGTAGGTTAGGTGTCTTATTTGAAAGCAATTTGAATAGTGTTATGTTAAATTATGTGAAGTGGTAATGAATGAACATGAAGGTAAGTTGTTGGGACATGGTAAGAAGTGACATCTACAAAAATTAGGACTTGATTGGCATTGAAAAATCACTGCATGTGCCGTTTATGTCCCCATTGGCGGGAGGCAGCAATACTACATACTACTCATGTTTTGGGAGGCAGCAATATTACAATTTGCGAACTGTTTGATGACATTAAGCTAAATTAATCATCATGTTCCTCCCATAGGGCCTTAATGTAAATATCTCCCCAATTTCAATATACAGTGGATATTGAAAGTCTACACACTCCTGTTGAAATGCCAGGTTTTTGTTATGTAAAAAAAAAAAATGACAGAATGACATAATTTCACAACTTGTTCCATCTTTACTATAAATTATTACCTGTACAATGCAATTGAAAAACAAACGCAAAGCTTTAAAGGAAAAATGTAGAAAATAAAAAACTTAAATAAACATGGTTGCATAAACATGCACACTGTCAAACTAATACATTGTTTTAGCACCTTTGGCTTTTATTACAGCACTCAGACTTTTTGGGTAGGAGTCTATCGGCATGGCACATGTTGATTTGGCAAAATTTGTCAATTTCTTTTGGCAAAAGTACTCCAAATCTGATGGGATCTAGGTCTGAACTCTGGCTGGGCCATTCCAAAACTTCAATTTCATTCTGGTGAAACCTATTCTTTTGTTGATTTAGGAATGTGTGTAGGGTACTTGTCGTCTGAAGGATTAAGTTTTTCTTCATATTCAACTTTCTAACAGGGCTGAAGGTTTTGCGGCAATACTGACTGTAATTTGGACCTGTTCATAATTCTCTCCTCCCTGACTAAGGCCCCAGTTCCAGCTGAATAAAACAGTACAAAAGCATGATGCTGCCACTACCATACTTCACTGTAGGTATGGTGTTATTTGGGTGGTGTTTTGGCCAAATATTCTTTTGGAATTATATCCAAAATGTTCACCCTTGGTGGAGTACATTTTGCAAAAAGACATCTTTAATGTCCCAAAAGCATATGGGAAAATGTGCTATGGTCTGATGAAACCAAGGTTGAACATTTTGGACATAATTTCAAAAGGTATGTTTGGTGCAAAAACAACACTGTACATCACCCAAATAACCCCATGCCTAGAGTGAAGCATGGTGGTGGAAACATCATGCTTTGTGACTGTTTTTCTTTAGCTGGAACTGGGGCCTTAGTCAGGGAGGAGGGAATTATGGACAGCTCCACATTGGCAGTGGTAGTGGCACAAAACCTTCATCTCCCTGTTATAATGTTGAAGATGAAGAACTTCTTAACCTTTCAGAACAACAATTACACACGAACACACACCTAAAATCAACAAAAGAATGGCCTCACCACAATAAGATTGAGGTTTTGGAATGGCCCAGACAGAGTTCAGACCTGAATCCCATTGAACATCTGTCAGGTAATGTGAAGAGGACTGTGCACAGGGCATGCACTTGCGATGTGTGAGATTTGGAGTACCTTTGCAAAGAACAGTGGGCTAATATTGCCACATCAAGATGTGCTATGCTGATAGACACCATGTCAAAAAGTCTGAGTGCTGTAATAAAAGCCAACGATGTTAAGACAATGCATTAGTATAAGGCTGTGCATATTTATGCAACCATATTAATTCAAGTTTTTTATTTTCTATATTTTCCATTTAAAGTTTGGAGTTTGTTTCTCAATTGCATTGTACATGTTATCATTTTTATTAAATGTGAAAAAGGTTGTGAAATTATTTGTCTTTGTTATTTTTTTACATCACAAAAACTTGACATTTGAACAGGGGTGTGTAGACTTTGTATAGGCACTGTAGCAGTACTTTGGCAACGCGACAGTGACGACACGCCGACTTAGTTAATATACAGTAAACACTGTGTATATACCATATTATATATATAAAATTCAAATAGACTCACCGCTTTTTTCGCTTCCCCCGGCCCATACCGTCCGAACACTCAGGCTCTGTGCTTACGTCAGTATGTCTACGTTCCTCTTGCAATAATTTTGCATGTGCACTTTCATATGTTGCTGTGGGAGACAGATAAATCAGTAAATCATAAATCAGGCAATTACTTTCAGATAACATTTTAAAAGGTGCAGTGTGTAACATTGTGGCCAAAGTAGGTATTGCAACTACTCTGTTCATTGAAAATGTGATGCCATGAATATTTACTTATATAATTATTATACTTACTTATATACTTAATATTTGCTAGTATGACCAAAATACAGTAAGTTTTACTGCTAAAAATTCCCATTTCTGGAAATCCAAAATGGCACACATGGAGAAGATCCCATTTTTCATGTACGAAAAGTGCAATTTTCCCAGTCATAATGACTACATAGAATTTGATGGTGATGGTAAGTATTTGTGAAAAAGGTAACATTTGTGAATGGGCAGCATGAATTCTGGAAACAAACTACTAAAGATATTACACACAGCACCTTTAAGATGGAAAATGAGTTCTTGCATGCTTTTTAACACTATTGAATTTTTTTGTATCAAACTGTAGAGCAACTCCCCTTGATCAGTTTATAGATTGGTCAAACCAGCAGTAATTCAGAATCTAATAAAACTAAGAAGTCATTGATAGTGTAGGATTAGTATCTTAATAACTATACCACTGGATGTGGTTATACATTGTTAAGAATATTTTTTTGAGTTCATAAAGTTTTGGGCTTTAATGAAAACCCCACTGCCCAAAATATGACAACTATCTAGGACATGACAATCATCTTTATTATGCCATTGTAATGTCTCCATTTAAAGGCCCCAACAATGTATTTAATTTATGCATCTATTCTACAGTGATGACAAGATTTCTATCATATCTTTTAATAAAATACATCTAACTACCTGCTTCAGAGACTAAGCAATGAAGGTTTAAGTAACTGTTGACAATTCTGTTAATTTTTTTTTCCCTTAAAATATATGCTCAGTGTTGGAAAGACTGCCTGTTAATTCACCTTTGGCTAAGGCCCACACTAGAATGTTGATTGACCAATCACAGCGCAAAAAAAGGTCCGACAGAGGTCTACAGTTTTTGACAGCGCAAATTCTTGCAACTGTAACCCAAGGGGGCGGGACTTAGCCAAAGGCGAATTATGTTCATGTGTCCAATGTGCGTCGAGTATGCTATTCATGTTCCTGCGCTCAGTCAGTCAGTCAGTCAAGGTCGTTGGTGAAGACTAGGCGACAAACGGAGAACATACAAGAAAAAGGAGCGAGATGCAGAAAACACCTTCGCTATCCAGCGACTTAGGGCATTTACAGGGCGAGCAGAGGGAGAAATAACAACAGTAACGACACATTAGCAACGCCGTACAGAAATAACGGTTTATGGCACAGACCCTTTCGGTTCTCGCTCATCTAGCTGCTACAATGACTGCTTAGACTGCAACAATAATACCTAACACACATTTAAATATCCGTCGTAAAGACGTGAAACTCGTCGAGTGACGAGTGTGTTCATTGATCAGCTAACACAATCTAAAAGTAGACATACCATCACACTGCCCTGGCGCTGTGTACAGTTTACGTTTTATGGCTTGTGCACTCGCTATTTGCCATTACTTTCTCCAACCGTTGTGACAGATTACAGGGAACGGCCTGGATTTAAGAGACAAATACATGTTCCTCTTATTTTGAACACTTATTTGTAGGCAGTGCTTAATTTGTAAAGTGGGAGGTCCCGGAGCACAGAGGATGAGCGGCTCCGGTGCGGAAAAAAAGGGGGCGGCGCTGCGCTTCTGGGCATGTTTTGTAATAACACTGCAAATTAAGTTCATCTGCAGATATTTTGTGGATGTCGTTTCATGAGGGAAATCACCAACAAGACAGATATCAAAATCAGACATTAACACTAAATAAACTTGCATTTTTTTATTTAAATTTTTTTTTTTGTTACATAGTCAAAAGAGGTGTCGGATCACCGGATCCAGTGTAAATAGCTGCCGGAGCCAATGCCCGAGGTTCCGGAGCGCGCTCCGGCTTGCTCCCCCTCAAATTAAGCGCTGTTAGTAGGACACTGCCTCTGATCTGTCCTACAGTCTACCAACAGCAAAGGAACACAACGCTAGCTAATGCCGTTAGCTAATAGCTACTACAGAAGAACAAAGAGGTTACAATGGGTTATTTTAGCCTATTTGGTTACACACTCGCCGCCACAGAATGTTAACAGCAATGTAATGCCTTTTCTGGCTAATTTTATTCGTCTTACCTCCAACAAAGTGGTCACTACACAAGCGCCGGTATGCCGCTATCCATCTTCTCCGTCAGTCAGCAACTACCGGGATCCGATAAAATGATAAGCCTTGCCTTGTTTGTTGATGGTTACTACATCCAGGTGCACAACAATATAGTGGCATGATGGAAGTCTTGCTGAAAATAAACACTTTCTTTGCTGCCGTTCCTCAATGTTGGCTGTGGTAAACTACTGGTTGTACATGTCCAAAATGGCAGCCGCGTTTGTCGTGACGTCACGTGAAAAGGGTCTTTGAGGTCGGCCATACTGTAAAAGTGGAGAATCAGTACAAGCATTGCTAATGGGAGCCCCGATCATCTAGCCTTGAAAATATCGCTGACCTTCACGAATTTCACAGCTTATCTTCCTTACTGAAGATAGTAACCACGAAAATAGCTTGATACTGACTTAAAGATCGGAATCAATATCCAAAGTTTCACCAGGCTTGATTACCAAAGTTAGCTAACAACAGCACCTCATTCATTTACATTAACTTAAAGCCAGTTAGTTCCTGTCCTTTTGGTTAACATGATGCAGTGAAAACATAGTTGCAAAAATAGCATAGTTATTGCCAAAATACACTCGTATCATGCAGAAAGATTTTACCAACCTTTTGTTAAGTGATCCAACTCGTGCGTGCACTCTTCTCTTCACAGGCAGCAGAGACAAAAGCCAGTCAGTCAGCAAGCAGCAGAAACTGCGCGAAATGTATCCATTTCACAGGGGGTGGAGATTTCCCAGTTTGCATTGCTTCTTGCTTTGGTTATCCTGCAGGAGTTGCACTGGAATATGCCTGCTTTCTTTTCAGTTATTGCAAACTTTGTTGTGCTCGGAATATGTGTGCTTTAGCAAACTTTATCTTTTATGCTCTAAAATTGAGAAATTTTATTTTCAATTGTAATTAACGTTGTATTGTTTATATTATGTTATGGCATCTTAGAGGTGTGGGAGTAAAATTCTTGTGTTTTTGAATTGAATTGAAATGGAGCCTTGCTGGAGCCCACTTACTGCCCATGCTTAATTTAGCCCATTCAATGCCCACCCATTGCCCATATGGGCTCCAACAACAAAGCCCACTTATTGCCCATGCTAAATAGCCCATTTAATGCCCACCAACTGCCCATGTGGGGCCCAACAACAAAGCCCACCTATTGCCCATGTTAATTTAGCCCATTCAATGCCCACCCATTGCCCATGTGGGGCCCAGCAACAAAGCCCACTCGAAGCCCATGCCTACCCGAAGCCCAACTAGCCCAGATGAGACCCATGTGGGCCCCAACTGTACGTGTTTGCAGGGAACAGTCGACATAGTTAAACTTGCAAAACAATCGATGTAGCTGCTATGCTATGTAAAATCATAAGTCAGTCTGTATTCTGCTTCTTGTCTGTGATGGAATGTGTCAAAATGTAAACAATGGCTTTACAAACGATTCGCCTGTGGGCTGCCCACAGAAAGCCCGCATCGGCCCAATTAAGAAACGACATATGGGCCCAAATGGGCTAGCCCGCATTGGGCCAGTAGTGGTATTCCTGGGGCAATCGGGTAATTGCGGGCAGCCCACAGCTAGCCCGTGGCTGGGGTTCTGACGTGGGCAAGCCCTCGCTGGCCCTGTGTGGGCTAGGTTAGGGCTGGCCCTAGCCCACACTGCCCGAGGAAAGCCCACACGGGCCCCGTACGGGCTTGTTTGCTGGGTAGCCATTTGATTTAAAAACCAGAGTAGAGAACAAAAAAAGTTGGTAACATTTTAAAAAGTGTGTGTGTGTGTGTGTGTGTGTGTGTGTGAGAGAGAGAGAGAGAGAGAGAGAGAATAATATAACTACTTAAATTAATATGCCTCTCATCTTCTAAATGTTCTCCTTTGTTTCTCCAGAACGAGCTGGTCCACCGACACTTGCAAAAAGAGTTCTGGAGGGTTCAGGATGTGCTCGAGGGGCTGCACAAGAACAATCCCTCTCGAGGCACAGACACAGCTAAGCACAGAGGTCAGGTTCTATGTTTATGCTACATACATTTTATATGCATACAGCTGCATACAGGGCTTTCAGTGATTTCATTGAACTGTTCTTTTTCTGTGGCAGAATGATTGTACAACAAGCATCTTTAATAGAAAAAGTGCACAAGTTTTAATAAATTTTTAGATTTTCTGAAATCAACACAGGGTCAAAATTATACATACGAAACACCTAATATTTGGTTAAATGTTCCTTAGCAAGTTTCATCTTTACCAGAGACTTTTGTTAGCCATCAACAAGCTTCTGGCAGAATTCTGGTTGGACATTTGACCACTTGGCGGAATTGGTAGAGTTCAATTAAATTTATGAGTCTACTGGCATGGACCTGATTTTTAAGTCCCCATATTTTGGATAGGGTTGAGGTCAGGACTTGTTTTAAGCTTAATTTTAGGTGGGGTTTACATTAGACCGTATCAGCGGATCATCAGATTAACGTTTTTAAAACGATTAGTGTGCACACAGCAACACCAATACACGGATACGCTCGGCTCCGCAGGCATCCTGCGCTCCAAATCACTCCGCCCTGAACAGCGAGTGCCCTCTGGAGGGTGCGCACTCCGGCCCTGCGCAGCTCACAGAGCGCGCGAGTGGAGCGCACGAGCTGTGATTCGGGACTGAGCCGCTGTGTGTGTGATCTCAGTGCATGTCGGGCATGCGCGTCACTTACCACTTGCAAGTGGAAGGATGGCAAGCCTAAAGACAATCATAACTACACAATGGGCAGTATTTGCATCAGTATTTGCAGTATTTTCATACTTTTATACTCTTTAATGAAAGGTGATACAAGGCGGAAGTCCGCGCCGTTTTTCAGCAGTCGCATCACATGACCAACGCCAGCGAATCAGGAAGGTGGATGTCACAGTGACGTTGTCCAATGACGATGCCAGCTAGAGCTCAGCACAGCGTATCCGCGTATTCTCAATGTTTATACAGCACCGGACCAGACACGATCTGGATTGAATACGTGGACCCTGGCGAATTCCCGTTTCCCGGCGTTTCCAGGCGTTTTAATGTAAACGGACAGTGCATCCGCGAAGAAAATGAGACAGATACAGTCTAATGTAAACTTGGCCTTAGTCTGCTTTATCCATTCCACAGCCAGCCTTGATGTGTATTTGGGATAATTGTCCTGTTGGAACACCCATTTGTGTCCAAGTTTCTGATGGTTTGAGGTTAAGCTGAAGATTTCTCAGGTGGCTCTTCTTCATTATTCCATCCACTTTGTGCAATGCACCAATATTACTGCCAATAAAACGGCCCCAGAGCATGATGCTACCAACACCATGCTGCACAGTTACTCTGTTAGTTAGTGTTCCTCTGTATCTCTGGTCACTGTGGCAAAATAACTCAATTTTTTCTCATATGACCATAAAACTTTCCTTCAGAAGGCTTTTCTTTATCCATGGGGCCAGCTGCAAACTTTAGTCAAGCTTGAAGGTGTCAATTTTGGAGCAGAAGCTTCTTTCTTGGATGGCAGCCTGTCAGTCCATGGCAATATAAAACTCACTTGACTGTAGACAGTAAAACTGGTGTTCAGCAGCTTTCAGTTCATGGCATGCCTGTGCCTTGGTGGTTCCTGACCATCCGAACCAATTTCCTCTCATCTGAGGGTGACAGATTGGTTTTTTTTTTTCAGCAAAGTGGCTTGGCAAAGTGGCTACACCTCCCAATAACTTGTGGTTTTATCCATCTATCCATCCATCCATTATCCATAACCGCTTATCCTGTGCAGGGTCGTGTGCAAACTGGAGCCTATCCCAGATGACTATGGGTGAGAGGCAGGGTACACCCTGGACAAGTTGCCAGATCATCACAGGGCTGACACATACAGACAAATAACCATTCACACTCACATTCATACCTACGGTCAATTTAGAGCCACCAGTTAGCCTAACCTGCATGTGTTTGGACTGTGGGGGAAATTGGAGCACCCGGAGGAAACCCATGCAGACATGGAGAGAACATGCAAACTCCACACAAAAAGGCCCCCATTGGCCACTGGGCTCAAACCTAGAACCTTCTTGCTGTGAGGCAACAGTGCTAACCACTACACCACCGTGCCACATTACTTTCATTCAGACATGGACAAATTTGTTGGTACCCTTACAGCTCAGTGAAACAATGCTTTATTCTTCCTGAAAAGTAATGAAATTAAAAGCAATTTTCTCATGTATACCTGCATGCCTTTGGTATGTCATAGAATAACACAAAAAAAGTGTAAAAAGAAATTATTTGTTTATTTTACAAAGATATTATAAAATACCCTGGACAGATTTGTTGTTACTCCTAGAAAAGATGATAAATAATTGAATTATAGTGGTATTTCAAACTAACTGTTTAGCCTTAAAGGGCCCATGGCATGGTGGTTTGTTGATGCTTTAAACGGGCTCATGGAGGCTTCCAGATGTTATATCCGCAGCCTTTCTCGAAATGAACCCTCGGTACGTAGATATAGCCTCCTGGGAGAAAGCCCCATTTCAGCGCTTTTCCCAGTGCGTCGTTTTGCTAATGAGAAGCAGGAGGCGGGGAAGGGTAGACGGTGGGGGCGTGCCATGGGGGGAGGGGCTGCCATCTGCCTCCCAAGCCGGCTGAGAGCGCTCCTCGTCGGGCACGGCCAGGCGGGCGAATGCCCTGGTCCGTCCGCCCTGTCTAAAAAAATGGTACAACTCGAGCCCATGGTAAAACTGGGACTTTGTCATTTTTTCCCACCTGAGGCCCATGGTAAAACTGAGCAGTGGGACTTTGTCATTTTTTTCCGCATGAGGCCCATGGTAAAACTGCACTTCCAGGAGGGGCTGCCGTCTGCCTCCCAAGCCGGCCGAGAGCGCTCCTCGTCGGGCACAGCCAGGCGGGCGAATGCCCTGGTTCGTCCGCCCTGTCTAAAAAAATGGTACAACTCAAGCCCATGTACCTGGCTAACTGCAGGAAGCGGTTAGCTGCACAGCTAATGTAGCCATTGCTAGGCTAACGCACCGATTTTAAAACACGGCAAAACGACCAGTTATACACTTACTTGTTCGGTGTTTGTTGCTGATGCGGCAGGGATGCTTGGCACAGACCCAGGCTTCAGTGACAGTTGATGTGCAAAACCTGCCCTACTGTCCCAAGTTGTGGAAACATTCATCAGGAAAATGCTTCTGACAAACATACACCGTCTTAGGTAGACTCGACGGCGTATTATTGAAGTAAATAAAATTAAGCCACTGCGTCTTCAGGGGCTCTCCCGTCGGCAGTAAAAACAGACTCCTTTCTGTGTTGTCACATCCATGTACAGCGCAATTTCCATGTTGTGTCTTCTATGGGCTCCTCACTACAAAATGTAGTCATGTGTTCTGCGCATGCGCAGTAGGCTTCGCGCATGCGCAGTAGGCTTGGTAGGACAAACAGCAACTTTTGAGTTGGGCGGGCAATCCATACAGTGGGTGGGAATCCAGAGGGGGGGCGTGGGGATCATCTCCCTTGCTGACGTAGGCAAGGGAAGAGTTTATCAATGCGCCGTTTTGACACGCCATTCTCAAATGTTGGGCATAGTTTGGTTTACACATTATGAAATTTCTAGCCACTGGGGTGACTTAAGAAGGTCAGAGGAACTCATTTTAACGTTAAAAAACCTCAGAAAGTGAAAATTTCATGCCATGGGACCTTTAATTAGTATCAAAGGTGTCTTCAATCTTGCAATCAATCATTCAGTCTATTTAAATCAAGAAAAGTTGTCACACTACCGTTTGGTATCGCCGTGTGTGACCATTGAACATGGACCAGAGAAAGGAAAGAAGAAAGTTGTTTGAGGAGATCAGAAAGAAAATTATAGACAACCATGTTAAAAGCAAAGACTATAAGACCATCTCCAAGCAGCTTGATGTTCCTGTGACTACAGGTGCAAATATTATTAAGAAGTTTAAGTTCCATGGGACTGTAGCCAACCTTCCTGGACACAGCTGTAAGAGGAAAACTGACCACAAATTGAACAGAAGGATTGTGCCAATGGTAGACAAAGAGCAACTTCCAAAGAGATAAAAGTTGAACTCCAAGGTCAAGGTACATCAATGTCTGATTGCACCATTCGTCACTTTTTGAGCGACTGTGGGCTCAATAGAAGGACTCCATTATTGAAAGAAAAAGTTAAAAAGAGCCAGACTTGAATTTATTAAAATGCATACCAACAAGGAGGCGAGGTGGCCAAGTGGTTAGAGCGCTTGACCAGTAAGCGAACGGTCCCTGGTTCGAGCCTCGCCTCGGACGGTGATTTGGGGCTCGCCTCCTGTCCACCCAGCAGTGAATGGGGACCTGGTGGAAACACTGGGGAGGTTAAAGGTGGCAAGGAAAGGAACTGGCCACCCTACCTCACCATGCCGACGGCCTAGACAGAGTGTGTTCTCTAACAGGCACTCCCCAACGTACATACGAAAACGTATATGGGACTCTTTGACTTGATACCAACAAGCCACAATGCTTCTTGGAGCATGTACTTTGGACAGATGAGACAAAATTCAAGCTTATTGGCAAGTCACATCAGCTCTATGTCCACAGAAGAAAAAAATGAAACTTCCAAAGAAAAGAACACCATACCTACTGTGAAACACAGAGGAGGCTTGGTTATGATTTGGGGCTGCTTTGCTGTGTTTGGCATGGTGTGCCTTGAATCTGCAGGGCACAATGTAATGTCAAGACTATAAAGGCACTCTGGAGTGAAACGTACTACCCAGTGTCAGAAAGCTCTGTCTCAGTCGCAGGTCATGGGTCCTCCAACAGGATAAAGACCCAAAATACACAGCTAAAAGCACCCAAAAATGAAGAACAAAACATCGGACTATTCTGAAGTGGCCTTCTATGAGCCCTGATCTGAATGCTATCGAACATCTCAAGAATGAGTTGAAACATGTAGTGTGGAGAAGGTGCCCTTCAAACCTGAGACAGTGAGAGCAGTTTACTCAGGAAGAGTGAGCCAAACTATCTGTTGGCAGATGCAAAAGTCATATTGAGAGCTAGAGAGATCGCTTAAAGGTAGTGCAACAAAATATTAAGTTAAGGGCACCATCATTTTTGTCCATGCCATTTTCATTTGTTTTGTTATGTAAAATATGCAGTTGAATCAAAAGCAAAGTCTAATTTGTGTTAAACATGGAATAAACAATGACGGATGCCATTAACTTTTGTCAGTTTCAAGTTATTTCAGAGATAGTTGTGGGTTATTTTTTTCATGGAGGGGTACCAACAAATTTGTCCATGTCTGCACACACAATTGTTTGAACTGATGGTCTTGGAGTTGCTTAGAAATGGCTCCATGAGACATTCCCGAGTTGTGTAAATCTGTGATCCTCGTTCTCAGATCTGCACTGAGCTCCTTGGACTTTCCCATTGTACTGTGTGTTGGTCAGTCCAATGAGTGCTGTCAAACAAACTCTCTTTTTATGATGGAACAAAGAAGCTACAAGCTGTAGTCAATCATGATCACTAACAGGAAGTTAAGAGGCCTTGGCCTCAGCATGTTAAGGTATTTTGGAACTTTCAGCAACACTGAAATAATAAAGTGGGCATATGTAATTTTGTGACCCTGTATGTATAATGTTGTCCCTGCATTGATTTCAGAAAACCCAAAATAAATGTTGTAATCCAAATTCTTGTTTTTGTTTTCTATTAAAATGTATGCTGTATGCATCTTAAATACATAATAAATGCAGACATGCATGCAGACATACATACATACATACATACATACATACATACATACATACATACATACATACATACTGTATATACATACATTATTTTAATCGGAACACCTGTACACCTGTTCATGCATGCCATTATGTAATTGGCATCATATGGCACCAGTGCAATGCATAAAATAAAAAATCAGAATAGGGAAAAAATTGTGATTTCACTGACTTTGATCATAGCATGTTCGTTGGTGCCTGATGGGCTGGTTTGAGCATTTCAAAAACTGCTGATTTCCTGGGATTTTCATGCACAACAGTCTCTAGAGTTCAAATAGAATGGTGCAAAAATGTCCAGTGAGCAGCACTGCCATGCTGTTGAGAGAGATCAGAGAAGAATGGCCAGACTGGTTTGAACTAACAGGAAGGCTACAGTGGTAACTCAGTGGTAACTCAAATAACCACTCTTTACAACCACTGCTAGCAGAAAAGCATCTCACAACACACAACAAATTGAACTTTGAGGTGAATGGGCTGCAACAGAAGAAGAACACATGGGATTCCACCCCTTTCAGCTAAAATCAGAAATCTGAGGCTACAGTGGGCAGACACAAGCTCACTGAAACTGAATAGGTGAAGGTTTAAGAAACCCCATATGTTGCTGCCACATGATTGGCTTATTGGCATGAATAAGCAGGGCTGCAGGTGTTCCTATTAAACTGGCCATCTGAACAGCTTGGGTTTAACTGTTGTTTGTGTTCAGCAGCCAGTGCAGCATCAGGTTCCTTCAGTACAAACAGTCCCGCGAGCCCACTAAGCTCTGTGAGTCTAACCAGCCCCCTCAGCCCTTTCTCACCTGTACCTGGCTCCCAGAGTTCACCCACAAAACAACTGGCAACAGAGGTAAGCCACTAAAAATATAACCCGTAGGTACATAATGCAACAACAAATTTGCAGCACAGTACTATAAAGATTCATTATTTATGTAGAATAATGGTATACAAATGACCACAAGCTAATGCAGGAACTTATTTTTCACTTAGCACAGCACTAATTTATTCATAATGTACATGTGTGCTGGACTGGAACAACTTCACGTTTTTTTTTATTAGTCTTTCTTGAACAGAATATATTTAATCTTTTGCACACATTTCACCTACAGGTAAAGTTATAGCATTTTTACCCCAAAATTCAGACACAGTGACAGTGACCATCCAGACTTCCACATATATGATACAAAAGCAGTGCTACATTGTTAAATTAACTCAGTGATGGGATTAAAGCCCATGTCATTTGTTGAACTACCATTAAGTAACTTCTCGGTTGGATCTTAATCTGAAATATAATCGGTATTGCTTAAGTCAAACCTCTGCCGTAATGTTCTGCTGCAAATTTACATTTATATTAACCTTTTAAAGCTTTCTTTATATAACGCAATCAACCACAAACCTCAATTAGTGCTCTAACAAGATATTACCCATCTTCTCAATGGCTGTGCCCTTGTTTTTGTCATAGCTCTAGGCTTTCTGCCATTCCTGCTTGTGTATAAATACTAGATTTTTATTTTGTAGGCAACTCCATGTTTGTAGATGCTCATCACTGGTCTCACCTTTTGTTGATTTCTAAGGAGCCTTAAATGATCCATTTAGAGCAAACTGATCTGCACATTTCATTCTATGACAAAAAGAATGTTACATGTTCTAAACTTAAAATGGTCTTGTTTATTCAGGCAGAATATCATTATAATGTCTCAAAGACAGACTTTTTAGGAGTGAATGTTCATAGTATGTGTTGTGTGCAGGCCAGTTTATGCTGATGCAAAGTGTATGCCTTTTAGTGAAATGCTTCACTGCATAAAAAATAAAAAAATCCAGTGTACCTCTCTGCTCTCTGCCTGCCTGAGTAACTCCTCCTGATGCACAGCTGTATACTTTCCCTCCCTCTTATCCTTTTTGTCTTTCCCTGTCTTTCTTGGGCTATATTATTTTCTCTCTCTCTCTCTCTCTCTCTCTCTCTCTCTCTCTCTCTCTCTCTCTCTCTCTCTCTCTCTCTCTTTTCTATCCTTCCTTCCCATTTCAGGAGATTGGTCCTCCACGGCCCCCACTCCCTAAGTCTTACCAGCCCCTGGACCCCACCATGATCATGCCCCCTGTCCCTCCCCTCCCTTTCAACAGCAATGCCTGGCCACGTGGCATGGACAGCTATAAAGAAGACAAAGACACTCACAGCCGAAAGGTATCTCAGAGTAGAAAAATCATCTGTAAAAAATATAACACAGCCCCCTGTCCCTAACACCAGAGCCATGTCATATCCAAACCCCTGAGTATAGTCAGTCCCTCAGATCGTGTCATTTCAGCAACCCTTTCATCATTTACAATCAATGTTCACATCATCATCATCCTCTTGCTACAGTTCATCCCCTTCATCTCTAATACTTACCTTTTCACTTTCCATCAGTTTCTCTCCCCTCAGTATTTCTATGCTTGCTGTTATAAAGAGTGGTTCCTCCTGTTGCTACAGTGGCGCTGCCCTATTCAGTTAGATACTCTCACTCATCAAAGCAATTCGCTCTACAGTAATTCTTATGTCACCGGTTCCATGCAGTGTGTTCGTGTCTGGACTTATGTAGTATTCTGAGATGATCAGATGACCACATTTGCTTCTATTTTTTTGTCATGAATGTTTAAATTTATTTTGCTTTCTTGTCCAGCACAACTACAGTTCATTCGAGGAAAAGACCAACGATTACGACTTGGAGCAAGACAAACAAGGCAATAAAGGTCGAGAGAAGCTTTATTCTGAATTTATTCAGTTGAATTCCATATCTAAAGATGCAGCAATGGTTTTTATTCTCCCAGACTTACATACATTACCACACTCTCATAATTACATATCTTTTCCTATGAGTTTCATAACTGTTCAGGAATAATCAGTGTGGTTATTGAATAATATGCTTTAAGATGAATAACTGATATAGGGTTATATATGCTGTTTTAATATACAAATAACATAAACAACATTGCTAATATATGCTACATATCTTTTTGGTGTGCAGTTGGTATTGTCCCACCCAGGACCAAATCTCCCACAGATGACAAGGATGGTGCCCATAAGAGGAATGGGAAAGTGCCTAATGGTCACATCTCCAGGGTGAGTCATTAGTGCCATGTCCAGATGATCATAATAAATCTCATTATGTATTAATATAAATTAACAAATTATCATTAATGATTGTTGGCAAGGACAATCATAGCTCAAATTAAACTGTAACTCGGAATTGGAAGGTTCGATTACAGTTCTTGGTTAGATTAGAGAGCTACTTGGTCTATACAGTTCTGAAAACTATCTTGAAAATTAAAATGAAATTAAATGTGATCATTATCCTTGGTCATTTCTAGGAGAGGCCGAAGAGCGCTGTTTTCCCGACAGAAGTAAAGTCTAAGATGAGCATAGAGGAGCAGAATGAGAGGATACGTCGGAACCAGAGCAGTTCAGTCAGAGACAAGAGACGCAGCCTTAATCTGTCCAACAACCAGAACTTGGATGGCCTCAAACCTTCTGTCAACTATAGAGTGGTTAGTATCTCTTTACACTTCATCATTACCCTCTGTTCAGATGGACAGTGGTTTATCAGGCATCCAAGCTACATAAAACATTAGATCCTTGTTATATTAAATTTTTCTATGTAGTTTGTTTATTTACAGGTCATCATGGAGACCAAATTATCATGTCAGCTGTGGTCTTTTTAAGATCGTAGTTCTTAGGTTGAAGATCTTGTAGAAGATCTTAGGTTGAGAATCTCTCTCTCTCTCTCAACATGGACAATAGCAGTGAAGGTCTCTTATCTATTGTGTGGGATTTAGCAAATGTAACAGCATCAACAGCTGTTGCAAAGATTATTATAGCACTGTTAACACATTTCTCCTGGAAATGTTCATGGCAAAATCTGATTTATTAATTTAAGGTATTTGATCATCTTGGTCATTTGATATGTTTTGGAGTGGTATGTAATGATGTCTGTATGAGTGGTATAAGCTTGAAAATTGATGAATATATTGATAAATCCCCTTGGTGACTGAAGCAATGGAGAAAGTTTATTAACACAGATATTATGACAGTATATTTTATTTACATAATGCTGGCAAATAGGTGTCCAACAGAAAGCTCAGACACAGCAATTTAATTTTGATTATATGCGAATGTTAACTGGGTTTCTTGTAGGTAAGAAGAAGATTGACTGCCCATGAGGTGGACATAAAGGACCTGGAGGCTGCTGTACGAGGGGAAGGTGTGGAGTCTCCAAGGGAAGAAATTGCTCGCCTACGGAGACAGGTGGAGCCTGAGAATTATGATCTGGATATCAGCAAAGAGGTAAAGTATAGTACTTTCTTTTTGCAAGTTCAGAACATGCTTACTCAAGCAGTGGGACATAGACCAAATCCTGACTACTTTAAAATTTTAACGGAAGTTGGGGGTATTATTATTATTATTATTATTATTATTATTATTATTATTATGATTATTGTTGTTGTTGTAGCAACCACCAAACACTTTTACAGTGTCTTGCAAAAGTATCCCCCCCTTGGTGTTTGTCCTGTTTTGTTGCATTACAAGCTGGAATTAAAATGGAATTTTGGAGGGTTAGCACCATTTGATTTACACAACATGCCTAACACTTTAAAGGTGCAATTTGTTATTTTTTATTGTGACACAAACAATAATTAACATGAAAAAAAAAACCCAGAGATCTGGAGTGTGCATAGGTATTCACCCCCTTTCGTATGAAACCCCTAAATAAGAGCTGGTCTAACCAATTCACTTCATAAGTCACATAATTAGTTGATTAAGATCCACCTGTGTGCAATCAAAGTGTCACATGATCTGTCACATGATGTCTGGATAAACCAACCTGTTCTGGAAGGACCCTGACGTTACAACACTACTAAGCAAGCAACATGAGAACCAAGGAGCCTCCAAACAGGTCAGAGACAAAGTTGTGGAAAAGTATAGATCAGGGTTGGGTTATAAAAAAAAATCCCAAACTTTGAATATCCCACAGAGCACCATTAAATCCATTACAGCAAAATGGAAAGAATATGGCACCACTACAAACCTGACAAGAGAAGGCCGCCCACCAAAACTCACAGACCAGGCAAGGAGGGCATTAATCAGAGATGCAACAAAGACACCAAAGATAACACTGAAGGAACTGCAAAGATCCACAGCGGAGATGGGAGTATCTGTCCATAGGACTACTTTAAGCCATACATTCCACAGAGCGGGGCTTTATGGAAGAGTGGCCAGAAAAAGCCATTGCTTAAAGAAAAAATAAGAAAACACGTTTGGAGTTTGCCCAACAGCATGTGGCAGACTCCCCAAACACATGGAAGAAGACTGTCTAGCCAGATAAGACTAAAATTGAACTTTTTAGCCATCATGGGAAATGCCATGTGTGGCACAAGCCCAACACTTCTCATCACCCTGAGAAGACCAATCCTACAGTGAAGCATGGTGGTGGCAGCTTCATACTGTAGGGATTTTTTTAATCTGCATTCATTCATCAGTATTGAAGGAAAGATGGTTGGTACTAAGTACAGGGCAAGTCTGGAGAAAAACTGATTTGAGTTTGCCAGAGGTTTGAAACTGGGACGAAGGTTCATGTTCCAGCAGGACAATGATCCTAAACATACTGCTAAAGCTACACTGGAGTGGTTTAAAGGGAAACAGTTAAATGTCTTGGAATGGCCTCGTCAAAGCCCAGACCTCAATCCAATGGAGAATTTGTGGCATAACTTGAAGATTGATGTACACCAACGCAACCCATCTAACTTGAAGGAGTTGGAACAGTTTTGCCTTGAGGAATGGGCAAAGATCCCAGTGGCTAGATGTGCTAAGCTAATAGAGACATACCCCAAGAGAATTGCAGCTGTAATTGCAGCAAAAGGTGGCTCTACAAAGTATTGACTTTGGGGAATGAATACCTATGCACACTCCAAATTTCTGTTTTTTTTTTAATATCTTAATTCTTGTTTGTGTCACAAAAAAATTATAATAAAATAATTTACACCTTTAAAATTGTAGGCATGTTGGTGCTAACCACCCAAAAATCCATTATAATTCCAGTTTGTAATGTGACAAAACAGGACAAACACCAAGGGGGATGAATACTTTTACAATACATTGTATATCATTAGGATTTAGCCTATAGCAAAGAGAATGACAAAATAATGAATTTGCGAATACTTTTGTTACTTATTTCTCATAAATAAATAAAGTTTTCTTGTAGATGAGAAAAATGTATTGAATTGTTTCGTGTTTATTAACAGCATGCCTGTTCTTACTGAATGACCAAAAGCATAGACATGGGCCAAATATAGGTGATACTATTATTTTCCAGACTTTAGTTCCACCCATCTGTATGTTTTTGATATCATCATTTAACATTAACACTATTATCAAGCTCAAGTGACCTTCTACTTGATCAGTTGTTAAACTAGTGTTTATTGAGCAATCAAAGCGAGTAGCCTCACAAAATTTTCTAATTTATTCTTTTAATTCAAGTATTACTTGTAACCCACATGCTCTTCCAATTTACCCAACATTTATAGGCCCAATTTAATAAGCCTGGATTACAGTCCCAGTGGAATAGACCTGGTTTAAATCATCATCAGATGGTTCAGAGCTGACTGAAAGCAGCCTGCAACCACTGGGCAGAGGTGTCTTTGTGAGATATTGATAGGTGTTTGTTACCATTTTTTTTAGCTGTCTGCCCCAGAAAAAGTGTTAATTCCAGAGCGGTACCTGGAGATTGAGCCCAGCATGCCACTCAGCCCAGAGGAGGAGAGAGAGAAACAGAAGAAGGTGGAACGGATAAAGACGCTCATTGCCAAATCAAAGTAGGTTCCTGCTTTTTATTGGTTACGCACCGGTGTTCTGTATAGCAGTGATTTGGAGCACTGTAGGTTGACTAGTATGTTAGACAGGCTCAGCCTTGTAGTCCTCAAGTCCAGGACTCGGACTCGAGTCCGACTCGTGCCCTAATTTTAAGGACTCGTGACTTGACCTGGATTTGAGCACTGATGATTCAGACTTGGACTCGTGCATTAACTGCATTCGGACTCATAAATTGGAGAGTCACACCTGCACGCCTTCACGCGTGCATCAGATACATGAGGCACTCCGGACAGCACGTGCGCGAAGCCGATTCTCGCACACGCACCGTAAACGACTTGCATCTGCACAGGATTAAGGCACAATCAGTGTGCCTATATCAAAACTTTGAAAACACAATTACTTTACGAAGTATTGAGTCGCATTGCTGACACATTACTGAGCCTTATTTCCTTGTTTAGTTTCCTGATCCCTGATTTCCTGTTTTTCGTCTTTGATTCTGCCGAGTCTACGATAGCCTGTTTGTGTCTCGCTCGATCTGTTTCACTGTTTACAATTTTGCCTGCCGTTCTGGATTGTTTTCCTGTCTTCACTTGTATTAATAAACACACCTTTTGCATTTACATCCGTCTCCCAACCATCTCTGACAGAATACTTCGCACTCCCTGACAAAGAGAATGCACATTCACCTGTTCATACATTACGTTCAGAAACAAACTAATGTTAATGGCGCTAAAATAGCCACCATTAAATGGTGCGGTTGGAATCTTGTTCTCGGACTCGACTCGGCTCAATAGTGGACTCGACTCGGACTCGATTCGAATTTTTTTTTTTAATGACTTGGATTTGACTCGGACTCGAGGTTTAGTGACTCGACTACAACACTGGACAGGCTTGGATTGTTTAAAATGCTACATTTAGTTGTGATTTCATGTTAAGTTGTGGTGTGGTTCTTATTTTAGCTTCAGATGGGTGTGGGTTGGTTTCTTAACATAGTAGAGTAACGCTGCATGTAACGTCTAACCCAGGAATGCAATGTGCAATTTACAACTTGCACTGCATTCTAGAGTAATTCCATATTTAGTCTTTGTTCACCACAGTGTTCGCTAGAAGCGATTGGTTCTACACTCATCATCCACTTTACTAGGAACACCTGTATCATGCCAATACAGCTCAAGGTCTTCAGTTAAGGCACACCGAGGCGTTTGTTTTTTTTTCTTCATGTGATTAATTCACACGTTGACATATTTCTTCAAACCTCTTGTTTTTGTCATGAGTACTTTCACACAGACCGTGAATATTTCACAGCAAAAAGAGACATATATTTTTTCGAACAGAGGTCGATTTTTTTTTTTTTTTTAGCTTTTGCACTGTGAATAAAAGCATCATGTTGTGCAGAACAGACATTGGGTGACACAGGCAAAACAGCCTTGCATGTAGCAGCGAGCCTCTGCCTTGCACTGATGTCACTCATATCTGGGACCTGAGCAGCTATTTTTCTATGGAGTTTTAGTCCTATCTTTAATCAAGAGCATGATCTTCAATTTGAGAGCAAGATTTATTCATTTCATTTTCAGATTTTACAATGTTTCCCCCCTCTATCTCTCCAATAGACCCTGCTCTCGTGCAAATTTGCCCTGTTCTTGCTCGAAAAAACCTGTCCTCCCTTTCAAATAGCCCCTACTTGTGCTCAGTCTGCTTTGTGCACTCGCAGATCTTATGCACTGTGAATAAAAGCATCAACCAATCACGTTGTGTGGAACAGACATCACATACGCAAAACAGTCTTGAATGCAGCAGCGAACCTGCATTCTCATCTCATCTCATTATCTCTAGCCACTTTATCCTGTTCTACAGGGTCGCAGGCAAGCCGGATCCTATCCCAGCTGACTACGGGCGAAAGGCGGGGTACACCCTGGACAAGTTGCCAGGTCATCACAGGGCTGACACATAGACACAGACAACCATTCACACTCACATTCACACCTACGGTCAATTTAGAGTCACCAGTTAACCTAACCTGCATGTCTTTGGACTGTGGGGGAAACCGGAGCACCCGGAGGAAACCCACGCAGACACGGGGAGAACATGCAAACTCCACACAGAAAGGCCCTCGCCGGCCACGGGGCTCGAACCCGGACCTTCTTGCTGTGAGGCAACAGCGCTAACCACTACACCACCGCGCCGCCCGAACCTGCATTCTTCTGCTCAAATTTTGTTTTTCATGACCTCTCTTATTAACAAGACATTTCCACCCAGAAAACTCACTCAATGTTTTTTTGTTTTTCACACCATTCTTTGAAAACTCTGGAGGCTGTTTTGTGTGAAATTCCCAGGAGATCAGAAGTTTCTGAAATATTCAAACCCGTACTTCTGGTATCAGCAGCCATACCACAATCAGTGTTACAGAGATCACACATTTTCTTCATTCTCATGTTTAATGTGATTGACTGATTCAGTAACTGCATGATTGTAGGTGTACAGGTGTTCCTGATAAAGTGGGCGGTGAGTGCATATTTAGAACCACTACTTTATTCGTCACACGTACACTTGTGAAATTCCTCTCTGCATTTAACCCATCTGAAGAAGTGAATACACACATGAACAATGAGCACACACACATACCCAGAGCAGTGGGCAACCATGCTACAGCGCCCAGGGAGCAGTTGGGGATTTGGTGCCTCGCTCAAGGGCACCTCAGCCAAAGGCCACCCTAACCACATGTCTTTGGACTGTGGGGGAAACTGGAGCACCTGGAGGGAACCCACGCCGACACGGGGAGAACATGCAAACTTCGCACAGAAGGGCCCCCGTTGGCCACTGGCCTCGAACCCAGAACCTTCTTGCTGTGAGGCAACAGTGCTAACCATTACACCACTGTACCATCCTCTTTAGCTAGTCTTTTTTGCCTAGTCTTTTTATTAGGACATTTTTGAAAAAAATGTACTCGTGAAAGATGAGTAGATTGCAAAATACTAATTTATAGGGGGTCGGGACATACAAAATGTTGCGATTGTAAGACACAATTGAAAAAATGACAGATGATAATCACAAATGTTGACAAACCAGCTCTGTGTGCCTCCCCAGCCTGCAGAATGTTGTCCCGGTGTTGGACGGTCCTGCAGAAATCCAGGCTAACCCTGAGCAGAAGCTGCAGGAAGAGGAGAAACGCATCGAGATCTCCTGCGCTTTGGCTGCTGAGGCCTCCCGCCGCTCCCGCCTGCTCTCTGGTGAGGAAGCCTGTCATCCTGAGGAGCCTGGGCAACCCCTTTCTGACCTCTGACCCCTATTTGACCCTTCGTGTCGATCACCAACCCTGTCCACTCTCACTGTCCCTCACTGTCTTAAAACTCATACTTCAGAGCTAAGGTGGCACATTACACTTAGAGCAGTGCTCTAAAGAATATAAATGCAAGATAAAATAAATGGGGAAAAATATATATATACACTGTATAATACAGGCTTAATGTTCATTCAGTAAAGAATTTTGTACAAATAAGGTATTTTGTACAAAAATATGGATTTCTGTAACCTCTGCTCTGAAGTATTGTCTCTTCCCATACAGAACTGAATATACTGTCAAATCAGAACAAGTGAAGAGCTCAATGTTTTATAAGTGAAAGAGACTTTTCTTAAGCTATTTATTTCTCATATACAAACCCCCCCCCCACATCATGTGTGCATACACACAAGACCATTTAAGGTATTGTTAGGTAAAGTTAGAGATCATGATTCAAGCTTGTCACAGAGAAATAATTGGAGAGAAGCACCTCTCATTTTGCTGCGTCATATAATTTCTTATTTGAGCTGTTTTTATGTTAAACATGTGTTTGATTTGTATCGTATAGTAAATACCATTTGTCTTCATTCATGCTGATGCTGAATCTCTCAGGATCCTGAGTTCTGACTGTGTGATCCAGCATTTTCTTTATAGTTTTCTTTCAATTTCTGGAGCTTTTTATATCATGCTCTTTTCATTCCACAGTCTTCCTTGTGGTCATTTGAGAACAAGGCAGACTACCTCGCTGTTCCACAACCCTTTCCTGTTGTTATTATTTATTTATTTATCTACTTAGCGTGTGTGAATTTTTCCATCATTTCGTTCCATTGCATTGCAGCCCAGATCACCCCGAGTCCCCCCGCCTCCCCAACCAACCTGGCCCCTCCCCCTTCCTCTGGCTTCTCTGACTCCTCCCACATCATGAAGGTGTGAGTGTGTGAAGGTGAGTTCCACTCACTGTACAAAGGCCCCTCGCCCTTTTTTTATTCACTTTCCTTCTTCCTGTATAGTCCCCATGCTCCAGTACTGTTTTAATGCTCTTCCCAATGCAGTTTACACTTGGCCGATGATTATCAGCAAAATACCTGATATTTTAAAAGAAACAATTTGATTGCCTACAGTCTAGGTTTTATATAGTAATTTTTTTTCTATCCAGAGATTTACTACTACATACAAATCTATTACTGTGTGAGCTTGTTACAAGTATATTACACAAACTTCCAAGATAATTATTTTCATTACAATGATAAAACAGTATTGGAATGCAGGGTTAGAGTGCTCCTTTTGGCCTTGCTTTGCGCTTACATTTTTATTTTCAGTGGAGCTTCTCTCAAACTTTCAGTACACCAAAGTACAGCTACCAAAAAGGAAAGGGAAAGAGAGCTGGCAAATTCTGTTAATATTGCAAAATACTGTAGTAAGTGATGTTTTCCAACAAAGATAAGAAGTAATTGCTTCAACTGAAACTATGTTCAACTCTACATCACAGATGCACTTATATATAGTGTCTTGTAAAAGTATTCAACCCCCTTGGTGTTTGTCCTGTTTTGTCGCATTACATGATGGCAGGGGCGCCGCCAGAAATTTTGGGCCCCATGAAAGATTAGAATTTTGGGCCCCCCAACTTTGCCCACCCTCGTCACAATTGCACTATTGTCATTATTTGACTTTTGATAGCCCATGGACCTTGAGTTTGTTACTTTGTTATTACATTTTATGTATTAACCTACCAGGGACTAGATGAAAACTGGTCAGTGACTAATTCTGGTGCATTTACAATCACAAATGAAAATTCAAGATTTTGCCACATGCCTCCTTGTGCTAGGACAATTGGTAGTGAAATGTGTGATGTGACTGCTAATAAATCATAGAAAAAGTTTTCTACCCAGCATCAAAATACCTATGGAAATCCCATAGGTATTTTGTGTTAGGTAGATGTGTTAGGTAGAAAGCTGTGTGTACTGTTCTGCAAAAAGGGAATATGTTCAAAGCAAAGTGTGTCTAGACAGAAATTTGAGCGTAAGCAGAGTTAGACTATTGGTTGCCCCTCCATGGACCAGGAGTTTTTGACCTTGTTTTCTAATTTACACTTTTATATTGTTTGACCAGTAGATGGCAGTATAAGCCCAGACATAATTCAGGCCAATATAAGCCCATACATAAAAAGAAAAAAGGAAATAAAATGGTGAATGATGCAGCAGTTATTATTGAGTTGACTGTAAATAAACATAACCAACATTATTTAACACACTGCTTTGAACTCTTCTTCATTCAAGTGTGCAAAATTGGGCTACTTAGTATGGAGTTCATTCATTCATGTGTTGACACAACTTGCATGCATCACTGTATCTGTATGGATTTATAAGATATACATTATTTATAGGCTACTTCAGTGCCAGAGAGTTCCAGAAAACATCAGTAATCACAATTTCCTGCCTTGATTAATAACTAGGCAACAGTTATTTCATACAACATAATGCACTGCAAGAAATCCACTGAGAGTTTATGCTTTCTTTTAGGCAGCACTCATTTATTGTCAAAGCAAATATTCAGATATCCATGAACAATAAAATATTCAATATTCAAGATAGATTCTTACCAGCAATATCAACCAATCCAAATGTAAACATGATGAACAATATTTACACTACTCGTACAGTAAAGATTTAAATACCCAAGTCTAGGCGCCGAGGCTTCGGAAAAAAATGGAAAAAATGTCACTCTACAAACTGTAAAAGTGTTCTCTTGATAGGCTAATCCAACCACGTTCATACTGTTCATTTACCATTTGCTAATATTTTGAACACACATGTGAGCGATAGCTACCTTTCTTTGGGAAAAACTGAGTGACCAGTTGCCTGCCTCTCCGGTCCCTCTCAGCTTTCAGCTGCCTTTCTTTACGTTTTTGACAGCCACTCTTCATATTTAGCGATCATAGACTGTACGCACTCCACTGCTGGCTGGCTGGCTGCTGCACCGCGACACAGCAGCAAGTAGCGTTGCACTGATCAGCACACAGATTTAACGCATCGTGCTTCTACCAGAACTGGACCGTACCATTTCGCAAAAGGGGGAGGGTTAAATGACAATATGTTGAAGAACTCAAGAAATAGACAACCTTGTTCAATTAGCTCATTTTACCAGATGGAATATTGCATTGTTGTTATTTCAAAAGTTTTATTAAAATAATTAAAAGCATATTATCAGCCCCTTAAAGGGCCCCATGGCAGTGCTGGGCCCCTAGAATTGTTCTAACCTTTCCCCCCCGGCGGTGCCCATGCACGATGGAATTAAAATGGATTTTTGGAGGGTTAGGACCATTTGATTTACACAACATGCCTACAACTTTAAAGGTGTAAATTGTTGTTTTATTGTGACACAAACAATAAATAAGATGAAAAACAGAAATCTGGAGTGTCTGGGTGTTCAAATCCCCCCCCCCCCCCCCCCCCCAAAAAAAAAGTCAATACTTTGTAGAGCCACCTTTTACTGCAATTATAGCTGCAAGTCTCTTGAGGTATGTCTCTATTAGCTTAGCACATCTAGCCACTGGGATTTTTGCCCATTCCTCAAGGCAAAACTGCTCCAACTCCTTCAAGTTAGATAGGTTGCATTGGTGTACAGGAATCTTCAAGTTATGCCACAGATTCTCAATTGAATTGAGGTCTGGACTTTGACTAGGCCATTCCAAGACATTTAAATGTTTCCCTTTAAACCACTCCAGGGTAGCTTTAGAAGTATGTTTAGGGTCATTGTCCTGCTGGAACGTGGACCTTCGTCCCAGTCTCAAACCTCTGGCTGACTCAAACAGGCTTTCCTCCAGAATTTCCCTATATTTAGTGCCATCCATCTTTCCTTCAATCCTGACGAGCTTTCCTGTCCCAGCAGATGAAAAATATCCCCATAGCATGATGCTGCCACCACCATGCTTCACTGTAGGAATGGTGCTCTCAGGGTGTTGGGTTTGTGCCACACATGGCATTTCCCATGATGTCCAAAAAGATCAATTTTAGTCTCATTTGACCAGAGAATCTTCTTCCATGTGTTTGGGGAGTCTGCCACATGCTGTTGGGCAATCTCCAAGCGTGTTTTCTTGTTTTTTTTCTTTAAGCAATGGCTTTTTCTGGCCATTCTTCCATAAAGCCCCGCTCTGTGGAATGTATGACTTAAAATAGTCCTATGGACAGATACTCCCATCTCCACTGTGGATCTTTTAGCTCCTTCAGTGTTATCTTTGGTGTCTTTGTTGCATCTCTGATTAATGCCCTCCTTGCCTGGTCTGTGAGTTTTGGTGGGCGGCCTTCTCTTGTCATCAGGTTTGTAGTGGTGCCATGTTCTTTCCATTTTGCTATAATGGATTTAATGCTGCTTCATGGGATATTCAAAGTTTTGGATTTTTTTTTTTAACCCAAAACTGATCCATCTTTCTCCACAACTTTGTTTGGAGTGCTCCTTGGTTTTCATGTTACTGGCTTAGTAGTGTTGCAGAGTAAGTGTCTTTCCAGAACAGGTTGATTTCTACAGACATCATGTGAAAGATCATGTGACACTTTTACTGCACACAGGTGGAGCTTAATCAACTAATTATATGACTTTATGAAGTGAATTGGTTGGACCAGCTCTTTTTTAGGGGTTTCATATGAAAGGGGGTGAATACCTATGCACACTCCAGATTTCTGTTTTTTTCATCTTAATTATTGTTTGTGTCACAATAAAACAACAATTTGCACCTTTAAAGTGGTAGGCATGTTGTGTAAATCAAATGGTGCTAACCCCCCCAAAATCCATAATTCCAGCTTGTAATACAAGAAAACAGGGCAAACACTAAGAGGGATGAATACTTTTGCAAGACACTGTATTCTAGTGAAACCAAGGTACAGGACTGATTCAGATGACTGTGAACTTATTTCCCATGTAAAGGTTGTGAATTCGCAACCTTCCAATCAGTAGCCTAAAGCCGTAACCCTGAGCCACCACTTCACTTTTAGTTGTAGATGTTCTTAGTGAGGCGTGTTCATTAAATAAACTGATATACCTGCCACTTGTACACCTGTGCATTCATGTGATTGTCTAATCAGCCAATCATGTGGCTGCAGATGCAAGTCAAAAGATCCCGTTAATGTGTATATCAAACAGCAGAATGCAGAAATTGGACCTCAGTGACTTTGACTGTGGCATGGTTGTTGATGCCAGATACACTGGTTTGAGTATTTCAGAAATTGATGAGCTCCTGGGATTTTCACACACAGTCATCTCTTGAGTTTACACAGAATAATGTTTAAAAAAATGCAGTTTTGTAGGTGGAAACATCAATGTGTTCTTCTGCTATTGGAACCCATCTGCTGTAGATGCTTTTCTGCTCACCACGGCTGTAAAGAGTGCTTGTTTGAGTTACCAGTCTGGCCATTCTCCTCTGATCTCTCATCAAAAAGGCATGTCTGCTGTGCAACTGCTACTCATTGGATCTTTTTCACACCATTAAACTCTCGAGACTGTTGTGTGTGTGAAAATCCCAGGAGCTCAGCAGTTTCTGAAATACTCAAACCTTCTGGCATTAACACTCATGTAATAGTCACTGAAATCACACTGAAACATCCAACGGAATATTTTTGAACATCAACTGAATCTCTTGCATGATTTTATGCATTGTGCTGTGGCCGCATGATTAGCTGATTGGATAATTGCATGGATGCACAGTTGTACAAGTGTTTTGTGCGATGATCAGGGAGTTTTTGCTGCCTCTCAGGAGGTTTTTCTTTGCTATTCTATGATAGTAGTAAGATGTTTAACTGGAACTAAGTGGTTTTATATTAAATATAATGCTAGCACTTCAGTTTCTGATTGTCATTCTCAGTCTCATTTCTTTTTTTGCTCAACTATTTTAGCTCAAGCACTGGCTGCTGTCAAGTTCGATGGTGAACCCTTCTGAGAACAGCAAACAAAAGACACACAAAAAATCACTTACATTGTCCCATCTCCCCCAAACTGTGTATTTATCTCAGTTACTGACACAATAGGAGGAGGAAATACTACAAAATGTTTGGAAGTTGGAGATTCAAGGGTGTAATCTCAGAGATGCGGTACAGAGGTAACATTCCCACGGTGGACCTCTCTCGCTCTCAGTCACATGCTTCTCTCTCGTGTAAGCCCTTCCATGTAGGACCTAATGGCAGGACTGTACGATGGAAACAACAGATATTGTAACATAACGAAAGCTGCAAACTAGCCAGAAAGTGAGATTTGTTTACACAAAACTATCTACTCTGTAATGACTACGGTGAGTGTCATACTAATCCTGAAAAGACTGGCCAGGTACAAGTGAAGACATGAGTACGTCAGTAACAGAGTGACGGCCGAGGAACAGAGATGGATAACAAGATACAGTGTTACAGTAGAAAAAGTGATGGTCCGAGAGGGAGAGGAGACAGATGCAGCGTCACAGCAAGTGGAGCAAGGAAGCGCAGGAATAGAGACAGGAAGTAGCAGGACCCAGACCAACGATAAGAGGAAGTTGACCAAATCAGCACATCAGTACTCGACCACAGAGAGACTGAAGACTAACTTCATAAAAGCTTAACATCTAGATCTGCGTTTCACTCTGCTACGAGCACCTCCAGACTCATCCAGTGACCATAGACCATAGACTGATGTCACATTCTGGCTACAGTGAAAAGGGACCCCAAGAAGCTGACAGATAAAATACAGTCAGAAGAGAGCATTTCGGTGTGAAGCACTTGCATGGGCACGTCTTTCCTCATTCTCTTCATTCCCTCTTTTCAAAGGAGATCAAGACTCACTGTGACTCCATAAATCCTCTTTTTGCTATATATACACTTTATGCTAAATAATAGGGCTTGATGGGAACACTGGATCCCAATCATCAATAGTCCAGTACCTTAGAGTACCTTAGAGTGTTTGCACCACAGGTTCCTTATGTATCAATAAACACAGCATATACAGTATATCTATAGACAGTGTATATATATATATATATATATATATATATATATATATATATATATATATATATATATATATATATATATATATATATATATATATAAAATTTAATTTGTAAACAAAGCCATGTGGATCTTTGAAATAATGCTTCATTTGTAGGATTTTAGTTACCAAACATGATACCCAAAATGCCTGTGTGTAGGTAAAATGATTACAATTAATTTTAATTAGTAGGCTATAGAATTACTGTCGAAAAGTGCCCTTAGAACTGTAAGTCTGCTAGTTAAACAGCGTGTGTTGTAGGAGGGAGGGGGACAGTGGCTTGCATCTTAATATGTAAAATGTGCAAAATTACAGCCCATAAAACCCCTGTGAATATGGAGCCCAGTAGTGTAACACTGTGCCATTGGGTATTTCATTCGTCTTATATTCGTTGTGTAAATATGGATCCTGTTTGACGATGAGTTAAAGAGTATTTTTGTATCACTGACGAAAACTGACAAGGAGAAAAGAGCAGCTAGATTATAGTGCATTGCAAAGTGATGAATGATTTGCCAAACTCTATGTGTCCTTTGTTTTGTGTTTTGATTCAGCATTTTGGTACTTAAGCATAAGACATCATAAGACACAATGAAACCAGACACAATGTTTAAGTCATTTAACCATCATCTGGGTTTTTTTTTTTTTTTTTTGAGTATGTGTGGTTTTTTTCTTTTGTGTTTTTTTTTTTTTTTTAAAGTCACCACTAGCATTAAATCTAAGACTTTTGGATTTTGAGTGCACATAATTTGAACTCATTAGCACATGCGGTGCATAACTGAATCATCTGATAGCAGGAATAGAGATAAACATGATTTATGACCCAAAATTGGATCATCAGTTTCACAAAGCTAAAAAAAAAAGTCATCCAAAAATACAGAAGTTCTATTTTTATTATTTCAAAGAAAGGGACAAATAATGTCATCCAAATGCAGTACGTATTTTTCTAAGCACATGGATATTTAATGAATAAGATGAAGTCTGTTCGGTTACATTTCTAACAAAGAATCAAGTGTTTTGCATTTTTCATGGCAGGTTCAAGGCTGGCATGTCTTTATTTTGTTACTCTAAAGCATTGTTTTGGACGCCTTAGTTAAAGATAATTTTTAAGAACTTTATTTTTTATGTAACAAGATGAAATGTGTTGGGAATCAAAACAGTCACAGCAGAGGTATTTAATATTTGAATTAAAAATGTAGCAAATAAGGCTAAAAATGGACTAAACATTGGTCTCTGTATATATTTCCAAACCAAATATAATCTGCCTAACAGTTACTGTTGCTACTTTGAGTAAAATACAGGAAAAAAAATGCTTGAACTATGCAAATCCTTACAGTCCATATGCTTGCTTTAGAAATGCCCTCATGCAATAAAGTGAATGTATTTAAAAGTGATTTTGGGTGTGTTTGTGCATGGTTCTTTTGTACATCGTAAATAAGAATTTTCATATTGAGGAGAGATCTTTACAATATTGTTTGTTTGAGAATATTCATTTATTTGATTGCATAACAGGGCGGCACGGTGGTGTAGTGGTTAGCACTGTCACCTCACAGCAAGAAGGTCCTGGGTTCGAGCCCAGCAGCCGGCGAGGGCCTTTCTGTGTGGAGTTTGCATGCTCTCCCCATGTCCGTGTGGGCAAAGACATGCAGGTTAGGTTAACTGGTGACTCTAAATTGACCGTAGGTGTGAATGTGAGTGTGAATGGTTGTCTGTGTCTGTGTCAGCCCTGTGATGACCTGGCGACTTGTCCAGGGTGTACCCTGCCTCTTGCCCATAGTCAGCTGGGATAGGCTCCAACTTGCCTGTGACCCTGTAGGACAGGATAAGCGGTTACAGATAATGGATGGATGGATGATTGCATAACAAAGACTCGCTTGATTTTGTTTTGCCAATAACAAAAGATAATTAAATACTACTTATAATTAAATCATACTGATAATCTGCAGTGACATGATTTGTAATGTATCTAGATTGCTTAGATGTTTCTTTTACTGAAAAATGACATCATACAAAAAAAATACATTATTACAATTTGAAAAACATACTTTATAGCAGTATGACAAAATTTACACAGTTTAGGACTGTTCCATGTTGCAGCTGATTTTGTAGCCTTAAAAAAATCTTATCTTTCATTTTACAAAAAATGTTTTGTTTTTTTAAGTGTTGAGGTGTTTATTTGTGTCTGGCAGAAAAATATGCTTTTTTGATTTTGTGAAAAAGTTTGTAAAGATATGAAAAGGTAAAAGCTCCCATAAGCTACAAGGCCCCATATGTACAGCCCCTGATCCACCCTGATGCCCTACTTCAGGCTGGAGTCTCATCACATTGCTCCTGTGGAGGATGGCCCCATATGGACAGTCTAAAGATACACTTAGAAGATGGCTCTGTACAATTAATAAACAGTTTTGCTACGATGGCGTAGGACTACAATTGCCATGATAAAACTGCAATTGTCATGAACAGTTTTGCATTCAAGTCTCCATCAATGAATAGTTGATAACTTCAACAAAATAGACTTCATGCCTAAACTATAATGAATTTCATGGTTACACAGTTGCATTTTTATCCAGTGCTATCATATAGCACACAACAGCATGGTGGTGCAGTGGTTAGCACTGTCACATTACAAGAAGAAGGTTCTGGTTCGAACCTCATGGCCGACAGAGGCCCTTCTGTGTTGAGTTTGCATGTCTGCATGGGTTTCCCCTGGGTACTCTGGTTTCCCCCTCAAGTAAAAGACATGCAGATTAGATAAAATACCCAGCCACTGGGGTTGCACAAGCCAGTGCATACTGAGTGCTGGTCCCAAGTCTGGATAGATTGGGGAGGGTTGTGTCAGGAAGAGCATCCAATGTAAAACCTATGCCAAATCACACATGGAGATCATGATGATCTGCTGTGGCTGCCCATAATGGGAGCAGCCAAAAGAAGAAGAAGCTATCATATAGCACACGGTTATAGAAGTGAGTTATTTATAATCACACTATCCATTATCACCCAAATGAGGATGGGTTCCCTTCTGATTCTTCTCAATGTTTTTTCCTCATGTCATCTCAATGAGTTTATCCTTGCCACCATCACCTCAGGCTTGCTCATTAGGGACAAATTTATAAATTCATATTTTTAAAACTTATATATGGAATTCATATATTTCTGTAAAGCTGCTTTGTGGCAATGTCTATTGTTAAGTTCTATACAAATAAAATTGACTCGACTTAAAAGAATAGCAAATAGTCTAGATTGTAACAGAAATCAGGATAATAATTTGTTTCATGACAGTAATGATTTCAAGTGTTTTGAATATTATTTACATTTTATATTTTCCTTTAAAACAACCTTAAACTGGGCGGCACGGTGGTGTAGTGGTTAGCACTGTCGCCTCACAGCAAGAAGGTCCGGGTTTGAGCCCCGTGGCCAGTGAGGGCCTTTCTGTGTGGAGTTTGCATGTTCTCCCCATGCCCTCGTGGGTTTCCTCCGGGTGCTCCGGTTTCCCTCACAGTTGAAAGACATGCAGGTTAGGTTAACTGGTGACTCTAAATTGACCGTAGGTGTGAATGTGAGTGTGAATGGTTGTCTGTGTCTATGTGTCAGCCCTGTGATGACCTGGCGACTTGTCCAGGGTGTACCCCGCCTTTCGCCCGTAGTCAGCTGGGATAGGCTCCAGCTTGCCTGCGACCCTGTAGAACAGAATAAAGTGGCTAGAGATAATGAGATGAGACAACCTTAAACTGACGGTCCCTAAGTGTGGAAACTATGCCTGAAAGGATTAAGGCACTTTCTGAATTTAGCCTTAGCAGCAGATATTGTATAATGTACACTGATGTACACTAGAGGGCACTTTTAGAGTGCAAGTAAGTCTGTGCTCTTCCGCATTCAAATGAAGAGCCAAGCCAAAGCCTTTATTTGTCACATACTGTATATATTAGAGCACTGTGAAATTATTTTCTTCACATATCCCAGCTTGTTAGAAAATTGGTGTCAGAGCACAGGATAGCCAGAATATGACCCAAATGAGCCCAACCTTCTGATCAGTAACCCAGACCTTTAACCGCTTAGACACCACTGCCCTGATGATTACAAAGTGCAATCTTCGAAAATCCACTCTACATTCAACATTCAGTTTTGCTGAAAGTATTATGAGTCAAAGAACTATCTCCCTGTTTACATTTGCACATGTGCCAGTATCCTTTTGGCTGCTGATTTTTACCATTTTAGCAGATTTAAACTCATTTTTCGATGTATAACTGGCAAAGTTGCCAAATGAACACAAACATTTCTGTCAAAGAAATTTTTAATAACATAGACTGACATGCAGAAAGGTGACAAATTAAAGGGAAAAAACCCACCCAAAAGTGTCTTAGTAATGTGTTGGGCCTACCACAAGCTGCCAGAAGAGTTTAAGTGTGCCTTGGCATAAATTCTACAAGTCTCTGTAACAGTACTGGAGTGATGCACACCACTCTTCCAAAAGATATTCCCTCATCAATTGGTATAATGGTGATGGCGTTAAAGCATGCTGTTGAACATGACACTCCAAAACTTCTCATAGGTGATGAATCGGGTTGAGTTCTGGTGACTGTGAAGGCTATAACATGTTACATCATTTTTACTTTCATCAGCCATTCAGTGAGCACTCATGGACTTTCATGGGGTTGCACATGTAACAGATCTGACACACTGTATATTATTGTAGATCATATAACAGATCTTGACTTATGAGAGATATTATACCAAAAACGTGACCCTGAGGCAAACTAACCCCCATTCTACTGCCACAAACAATTCCCTGGTCACAGTTAAACACAAACAAATATCTAATGGTATAAATATTTAAATGCAACCTGATAAATGATGCTTGCATATATATATGTGTGTGTGTGTGTATGTATGTATGTATGTATGTATGTATGTATGTGTATACAGTGGTGCTTGAAAGTTTGTGAACCCTTTAGAATTTTCTATATTTCTGCATAAATATGACCTAAAACATCATCAGATTTTCACACAAGTCCTAAAAGTAGATAAAGAGAAGGGTTGTTTTACAATCAGGGTACGCAAGCTAAAAATCACATTTAACACTTATTATCTTCAATATCAAAAGGCTTGACTAAATAAACTTGGTTGTTTATTGTCGCCCTGTGATAGCTCTTAACCATGCAAAAAAAAAAAAAATTGGTGATAACGTTATTTTTGGTGAATGTATGGCAATATATGTCACATTTAGCAAAATTACTCGTGTCATTTAGAAAAAGTGCTTTTTTGACCACAGGTAGCTCCAAAAGGGATGCACTTAAATCATTCTTTATACCATAAAATAAATATTTGGTTCCATATCATTGGAAACATAGTTAAGTTTTAATATTGAATGCCAGTAAGTTTTCAGACTATTTTGATCAAATTAGTATGTAATTGTGTCAAAAAAATGTCCTCTCCGAGACAGCTAATTTTTCAATATAAAATAACATATCTAAAATGATTATTTTCATCCTAAAATGTGGTCAAGATATTGGGACATAAATATTAGAGACAACTAACACAAAGCTTACAGACTTATATTTAAAAGCACTATGGAAGTAGTGGATTCTGAATTGTCAAAAAAAAGTCCTCTCCGAGAATCACTTCATTTGTTTCTCCCAGCCCTGCTTAAAGCTACACTTAATCTTGTTATAATACAAACTATTACACATGCCTATGTTCATATGTATATTAATTTCCAAAAGTGCAGATTTGATAGTTGTTTTTTTTTTTTTTTATTTGAATTTTGGACCCCTGTGACACAAACTTTGTACCCTGACTGTAAAACAACCCAGAACCTAGTTAAACAAATGAGACAAAAATATTATACTTGGTCATTTATTTATTGAGGAAAATGATCCAATGTTACATATCTGTGAGTGGCAAAAGTATGTGAACCCATACCTGTCAACTTTGAGGTTTGAAAAAAAGGGATATTTCCCAGATTTTTAACTCAAAATAAGGGAAAATTTCGGAAAGTCATACCCTTCACCAAAAGTGGGTGTGTAGTTGAATGGGGGGCAATTTTCTATCTAGTATTTGTGATTTCCTGTACTCTGGTGCATGTTGGTGATAGCCAAGACCCAAACTCAATATGCTTATGGTTTATAGAGTGCATTTGTGAATAAACTATGCATTTATTTTTATTTGCTTTCAGTGGTACCAGTTATTTCCCAAATTAAGGGCTAAAATACGTATCTTATGTTAAAATAAGAAAGGTCATTATATAACCAGTCAATAAATTCAATTCCATTGCAATTTATTATGGTTTTACCATAGTCATGGCCTCGGAACACTAGATAGATAGATAGATAGATAGATAGATAGATAGATAGATAGATAGATAGATAGAGTAATAAAGAGTAATATAAAATATTAAACCAAGAGTGATTTAAAATGGTTAAGTTTCAGATAGAAAATAAAATAGACAATGAGTGGATAAAACAGTTAATACACCAATTAGTTTACACTAGGCTATTTATGAGGTCTTAGCCAAAACATACTTAATGTAAACATGTGTAGCTTACCTTTGATTATTTGGGAGGCTTTCGTTTTCCCCATGGAAAATTTCTTTGCGATGGAAGAGTCTGGGAACATTCCAGCCACGCACTTGTTGAAATCATCAAAGAAAGAGAGGCTAATGTTTTTCTTAGCTATTAGCATCGCCATCTTCAGCTCAGACCTAATCAGTGTTGCCAGATACTGCTGACGTTTTCCGCCCAAAATATGTTCAAAACCCGCCAAAATGCACTTGAAACCGCCCAACTTGGGCGGGAAACCTCCCAATCTGGCAACACTGGACCTAATCACTTGTTCAGCCTCGCCTCCAGATGTAGTTCTGTAATTACTGATGCCTGAGAGGGCGGGGGCATGAATTCATGGCCCGACTTCCTGCTGTAAACTCCTGTCAGAGGCACGTCATGAATTCTGGACCTACCGACTTTTTTATATTGTGAAAATACAGGACTTTTATATAATGTCAAAATACGGGATATTTTCAGGAAAATAAAAAAAACGGGAAGACAGCGGGAAATAAGTCAAAATAAGGGATTTCCTGGAAAAAACGGGAGGGTTGACAGGTATGTGTGAACCTCTAGGATTAACAGTAAATTTGAAGGTGAAATTAGAGTCAGGTGTTTTCAATCAATGGGATGACAATCAGGTGTGAGTGGGCACCCTGTTTTATTTAAAGAACAGGGATCTATCAAAGTCTGATCTTCAAAATGCATGTTTTTGGAAGTGTATCATGGCACGAACAAAGGAGATTTCTGAGGACCTCAGAAAAAGCATTGTTGATGCTCATCAGGCTGGAAAAGGTTACAAAACCATCTCTAAAGAGTTTGGACTCCACCAATCCACAGTCAGATTGTGTACAAATGGAGGAAATTCAAGACCATTGTTACCCTCCCCAGGACTGGTCGACCAACAAAGATCACTCCAAGAGCAAGGTGTGTAATAGTCGGCGAGGTCACAAAGGACCCCAGGGTAACTTCTAAGCAACTGAAAGCCTCTCTCACATTGGCTAATGTTAATGTTCATGAGTCCACCATTAGGAGAACACTGAACAACAATGGTGTGCATGGCAGGGTTGCAAGAAGAAAGCCACTGCTCTCCAAAAAGAACATTGCTGCTCATCTGCAGTTTGCTAAAGATCACGTGGACAAGCCAGAAGGCTATTGGAAAAATGTTTTGTGGACAGATGAGACCAAAATAGAACTTTTTGGTTTAAATGAGAAGCATTATGTTTGGAGAAAGGAAAAACACTGCATTGCAGCATAAGAACCTTATCCCATCTGTGAAACATGGTGGTGGTAGTATGGTTTGGGCCTGTTTTACTGCATCTGGGCCAGGACGGCTTGCCATCATTGATGGAACAATGAATTCTGAATTATACCAGCGAACTCTAAAGGAAAATGTCAGGACATCTGTCCATGAACTGAATCTCAAGAGAAGGTGGGTCATGCAGCAAGACAACGACCCTACCTGTAAGCACACAAGTCGTTCTACCAAAGAATGGTTAAAGAAGAATAAAGTTAATGTTTTGGAATGGCCAAGTCAAAGTCCTGACCCGAATCCAATTGAAATATTGTGGAAGGACCTGAAGTGAGCAGTTCATATGAGGAAACCCACCAACATCCCAGAGTTGAAGCTGTTCTTTATGGAGGAATGGGCTAAAATTCCTCCAAGCCGATGTGCACGACTGATCAACAGTTACTGGAAACTTTGAGTTGCAGTTATTGCTGCACAAGGGGGTCAAGTCAAGTTTATTTGTATAGTGCTTTTAACAATAAACATTGTCGCAAAGCAGCTTTACACAATTTGAACGACTTAAAACATGAGCTAATTTTATCTGTAATCTATCCCCAATGAGCAAGCCGGTGGCGACGGCAGCAAGGAAAAACTCCCTCAGACGACATGAGGAAGAAACCTCGAGAGGAACCAGACTCAAAAGGGAACCCATCCTCATTTGGGCAACAACAGACAGCATGACTATAATATTAACAGTTTTAACAAGAAGTCAGTTTCATTGATGTTATAAACTCTTCCTTGATGGAAACTTGAGTGCAAAACTGTTCATGACAACTGCAGTCCTAAAGTTAGCAAGTCAACTGTAGTCAGCCATAAAAGCATTACTGTAAGAGTCCAGAGCATCCTTCAAGTGTGACTTTCAACTGTCTTCATGGGGCCGTCCTCTACAGGAGTGATGCAATGAGACTCCAACCAGACACAGGGCACCAGGATGGATCAAGCAGGTCCGAGGAGCAGAAGAGGTCAGCATCTCGATCCCAGGACCAACATGTAACTCAGAGGGACAGATTTGGGGGGAGGGGAAGAGAGGGGGAGAGAAAACACAGGTTGTTAAGTATGCCCAATGTCACCTGAATAAGTAGGAACCGTATACATATTGCACCGAGTACAAGCAGGGACTCCGGCAACTAACTATGACAGCATAACTAAAAGGGGAGAGCCAGAAGGTAACACAGGCATGAGGGAGCCCCAGGACATAAAGCAGCCAGCCACTACACCATCAACAAACTCAAGTGAGCAAGCAAGTGGGGACTGACAGCATCCATACATCCCAGTTTACCAAAACACTATGTCTGAGGACCCTCCAGATCTACACCTTTACCTCATAAACACCATTAACAAAAGGCTTGACTAAACAGATATATTTTCAGCCTAGACTTAAACACTGAGACTGTGTCTGATTCCCGAACACTACTTGGAAGGCTGTTCCATAACTGTGGGGCTTTGTAAGAAAAGGCTCTGCCCCCTGATGTTGCCTTCACTATACGAGGTACCAGCAGATAGCCTGCACCTTTTGATCTAAGTAGGCGTGGCGGGTCATAGAGGAGCAGAAGTTCACTCAGGTACTGTGGTGCGAGACCATTTAGTGCTTTAAAAGTCAATAGTAGTACTTTATAATCAATACGAAATTTGATTGGGAGCCAATGCAGTGTGGATAAGATAGGGGTGATGTGGTCATATTTTCTAGTTCTAGTAAGGACTCTTGCTGCTGCATTTTGAACTAACTGGAACTTGTTTATGCACTTATTGGAACATCCAGACAGTAAGGCATTACAATAATCCAACCTGGAGGTAACGAAAGCATGAACTAGTTTTTCAGTATCTGGGGGTCACACCAGATACTGAAAGCAAAGGTTCACACATACTTTTGCCACTCACAGATATATAATGTTGGATCATTTTCCTCAATAAATAAATGATCAAGTGTAATATTTTTGTCTCCTTTGTTTAACTGGATTCTCTTTACCTACTTTTTGGACTTGTTTGAAAATCTGATGATGTTTTAGGTCATATTTATGTAGAAACAGAAAATTCTAAAGGGTTCACAAACTTTCAAGCACCACTGTGTGTGTATGTATATGTGTGCATATATATTACACACAACCCCGATTCCAAAAAAGTTGGGACAAAGTACAAATTGTAAATAAAAACGGAATGTCATGATGTGGAAGTTTCAAAATTCCATATTTTATTCAGAATAGAACATAGATGACATATCAAATGTTTAAACTGAGAAAATGTATCATTTAAAGAGAAAAATTAGGTGATTTTAAATTTCATGACAACAACACATCTCAAAAAAGTTGGGACAAGGCCATGTTTGCCACTGTGAGACATCCCCTTTTCTCTTTACAACAGTCTGTAAACGTCTGGGGACTGAGGAGACAAGTTGCTCAAGTTTAGGGATAGGAATGTTAACCCATTCTTGTCTAATGTAGGATTCTAGTTGCTCAACTGTCTTAGGTCTTTTTTGTCATATCTTCCATTTTATGATGCGCCAAATGTTTTCTATTGGTATAAGATCTGGACTGCAGGCTGGCCAGTTCAGTACCCGGACCCTTCTTCTACGCAGCCATGATGCTGTAATTGATGCAGTATGTGGTTTGGCATTGTCATGTTGGAAAATGCAAGGTCTTCCCTGAAAGAGACGTCGTCTGGATGGGAGCATATGTTGCTCTAGAACCTGGATATACCTTTCAGCATTGATGGTGTCTTACCAGATGTGTAAGCTGCCCATGCCACATGCACTAATGCAACCCCATACCATCAGAGATGCAGGCTTCTGAACTGAGCGCCGATAACAACTTGGGTCGTCTGCTCTTTAGTCCGAATGACACGGCGTCCCTGATTTCCATAAAGAATTTCAAATTTTGATTTGTCTGACCACAGAACAGTTTTCCACTTTGCCACAGTCCATTTTAAATGAGCCTTGGCCCAGAGAAGACGTCTGCGCTTCTGGATCACGTTTAGATATGGCTTCTTCTTTGAACTATAGAATTTTAGCTGGCAAGGGTGGATGGCATGGTGAATTGTGTTCACAGATAATGTTCTCTGGAAACATTCCTGAGCCCATTTTGTGATTTCCAATACAGAAGCATGCCTGTATGTGATGCAGTGCCGTCTAAGGGCCCGAAGATCACGGGCACCCAGTACGGTTTTCTGGCCTTGACCCTTAGGCACAGAGATTCTTCCAGATTCTCTGAATCTTTTGATGATATTATGCACTGTAGATGATATGTTCAAACTCTTTGCAATTTTACACTATCGAACTCCTTTCTGATATTGCTCCACTATTTGTCGGCGCAGAATTAGGGGGATTGGTGATCCTCTTCCCATCTTTACTTCTGAGAGCCGCTGCCACTCTAAGATATTCTTTTTATACCCAGTCATGTTAATGACCTATTGCCAATTGACCGAATGAGTTGCAATTTGATCCTCGAGCTGTTCCTTTTTTGTACCTTTAACTTTTCCAGCCTCTTATTGCCCCGTCCCAACTTTTTTGAGATGTGTTGCTGTCATGAAATTTCAAATGAGCCAATATTTGGCATGACATTTCAAAATGTCTCACTTTCGACATTTGATATGTTGTCTATGTTCTATTGTGAATACAATATCAGTTTTTGAGATTTGTAAATTATTGCATTCCGTTTTTATTTACAATTTGTACTTTGTCCCAACTTTTTTGGAATCAGGGTTGTATAACGCATACACACAGACATACGTGTGTGTGTGTGTGTGTGTGTGTGTGTGTGTGTGTATATACAGTGGGGCAAAAAAGTATTTAGTCAGTCACCAATTGTGCAAGTTCTCCCACTTAAAAAGATGAGAGGCCTGTAATTTTCATCATAGGTATACCTCAACTATGAGAGACAAAATGAGGAAAAAAAAATCCAGAAAAAAAAAAAAAAATCACATTGTCTGATTTTTAAAGAATTTATTTGCAAATTATGGTGGAAAATAAGTATTTGGTCAATAACAAAAGTTCATCTCAGTACTTTGTTATATACCCTTTGTTGGCAATGACAGAGGTCAAACATTTTCTGTAAGTCTTCACAAGGTTTTCACACACTGTTGCTGGTATTTTGGCCCATTCCTCCATGCAGATCTCCTCTAGAGCAGTGACGTTTTGGGGCTGTCGCTGGGCAACACGGACTTTCAACTCCCTCCAAAGATTTTCTATGGGATTGAGATCTGGAGACTGGCTAGGCCACTCCAGGACCTTGAAATGCTTCTTACGAAGCCACTCCTTCGTTGCCCGGGCGGTGTGTTTTGGATCATTGTCATGCTGAAAGACCCAGCCACATTTCATCTTCAATGCCCTTGCTGATGGAAGGAGGTTTTCACTCAAAATCTCACGATACATGGCCCCATTCATTCTTTCCTTTACACGGATCAGTCGTCCTGGTCCCTTTGCAGAAAAACAGCCCCAAAGCATGATGTTTCCACCCCCATGCTTCACAGTAGGTATGGTGTTCTTTGGATGCAACTCAGCATTCTTTCTCCTCCAAACATTACAAGTTGAGTTTTTACCAAAAAGTTCTATTTTGGTTTCATCTGACCATATGACAGTCTCCCAATCCTCTTCTGGATCATCCAAATGCTCTCTAGCAAACTTCAGACGGGCCTGGACATGTACTGGCTTAAGCAGGGGGACATGTCTGGCACTGCAGGATCTGAGTCCCTGGCGGCGTGGTGTTACTGATGGTAGCCTTTATTAATTTGGTCCCAGCTCTCTGCAGGTCATTCACTAGGTCCCCCCGTGTGGTTCTGGGATTTTTGCTCACCATTCTTGTGATCATTTTGACCCCACGGGGTGAGATCTTGCGTGGAGCCCCAGATCGAGGGAGATTATCAGTGGTCTTGTATGTCTTCCATTTTCTAATAATTGCTCCCACAGTTGATTTCTTCACACCAAGCTGCTTACCTATTGCAGATTCAGTCTTCCCAGCCAGGTGCAGGTCTACAATTTTGTTTCTGGTGTCCTTTGACAACTCTTTGGTCTTGGCCATAGTGGAGTTTGGAGTGTGACTGTTTGAGGTTGTGGACAGGTGTCTTTTATACTGATAACGAGTTCAAACAGGTGCCATTAATACAGGTAACGAGTGGAGGACAGAGGAGCCTCTTAAAGAAGTTACAGGTCTGTGAGAGCCAGAAATCTTGCTTGTTTGTAGGTGACCAAATACTTATTTTACTGAGGAATTTACCAATTAATTCATTAAAAATCCTACAATGTGATTTCCTGGATTCTTTCCCCCCATTCTGTCTCTCATAGTTGAAATGTACCTATGATGAAAATTACAGGCCTCTCTCATCTTTTTAAGTGGGAGAACTTGCACAATTGGTGGCTGACTAAATACTTTTTTGCCCGTGTGTGTGTGTGTGTGTGTGTGTGTGTGTGTGTGTGTGTGTGTGTATATATATATATATATATATATATATATATATATATACACACACACACACACACACACACACACACAGGGGCAAAAAAGTATTTAGTCAGCCACCAATTGTGCAAGTTCTCCCACTTAAAAAGATGAGAGAGGCCTGTAATTTTCATCATAGGTACATTTCAACTATGAGAGACAGAATGGGGGGAAAGAATCCAGGAAATCACATTGTAGGATTTTTAATGAATTAATTGGTAAATTCCTCAGTAAAATAAGTATTTGGTCACCTACAAACAAGCAAGATTTCTGGCTCTCACAGACCTGTAACTTCTTTAAGAGGCTCCTCTGTCCTCCACTCGTTACCTGTATTAATGGCACCTGTTTGAACTCGTTATCAGTATAAAAGACACCTGTCCACAACCTCAAACAGTCACACTCCAAACTCCACTATGGCCAAGACCAAAGAGCTGTCAAAGGACACCAGAAACAAAATTGTAGACCTGCACCAGGCTGGGAAGACTGAATCTGCAATAGGTAAGCAGCTTGGTGTGAAGAAATCAACTGTGGGAGCAATTATTAGAAAATGGAAGACATACAAGACCACTGATACTCTCCCTTGATCTGGGGCTCCACGCAAGATCTCACCCCGTGGGGTCAAAATGATCACAAGAACTGTGAGCAAAAATCCAGGAACCACACTGGGGGACCTAGTGAATGACCTGCAGAGAGCTGGGACCAAATTAACAAAGGCTACCATCAGTAACACACTACGCCACCAGGGACTCAAATCCTGCAGTGCCAGACATGTCCCCCTGCTTAAGCCAGTACATGTCCAGGCCCGTCTGAAGTTTGCTAGAGAGCATTTAGATGATCCAGAAGAGGATTGGGAGACTGTCATATGGTCAGATGAAACCAAAATAGAACTTTTTGGTAAAAACTCAACTTGCTGTGTTTGGAGGAGAAAGAATGCTGAGTTGTATCCAAAGAACACCATACCTACTGTGAAGCATGGGGGTGGAAACATCATGCTTTGGGGCTGTTTTTCTGCAAAGGGACCAGGACGACTGATCTGTGTAAAGGAAAGAGTGAATGGGGCCATGTATCGTGAGATTTTGAGTGAAAACCTCCTTCCATCAGCAAGGGCATTGAAGATGAAACATGGCTGGGTCTTTCAGCATGACAATGATCCCAAACACACCACCTGGACAACGAAGGAGTGGCTTCGTAAGAAGCATTTCAAGGTCCTGGAGTGGCCTAGCCAGTCTCCAGATCTCAATCCCATAGAAAATCTTTGGAGGGAGTTGAAAGTCTGTGTTGCCCAGCGACAGCCCCAAAACATCACTGCTCTAGAGGAGATCTGCATGGAGGAATGGGCCAAAATACCAGCAACAGTGTGTGAAAACCTTGTGAAGACTTACAGAAAACATTTGACCTCTGTCATTGCCAACAAAGGGTATATAAAGTATTGAGATGAACTTTTGTTATTGATCAAATACTTATTTTCCACCATAATTTGCAAATAAATTCTTTAAAAATCAGTGATTTTCTGGATTTCTCATTTTGTCTCTCATAATTGAGGTATACCTATGATGAAAATTACAGGCCTCTCTCATCTTTTTAAGTGGGAGAACTTGCACAATTGGTGACTGACTAAATACTTTTTTGCCCCACTGTACAAGGCAACGAAATGCAGATTGCATCTAACCAGAAGTGCATAACAGTAAATAACATAAGTGTAATATACAAATATAAATGTACAGAAATGACAGGGTATGGAATGGTATAATTATATGATATTTGCAGTATATACAAAATGTGGTATGAATAAACAGTAGTGCAAATGGTAATAGTGCAGTGATGGTAATGGTGCAGTGAAGTCAGTTCAGTTTGGTCGGGGGGGGGTTAGTGAGTGTGTTTGTGTGTGTGTGTGTGTGTGTGTGTGGGGGGGGGGCAGAGTTCAGAAGTGAGACAGCTGAAGGTATAAAACTGTTCCTGAACCTGCTGGTTTTGATCCGAAGGCTCCTGTAGCACCTTCCAGAGGGCAGGAGAGTGCATAGTTTGTGTGCTGGGTGGCAGGAGTCTTTGTAGAGGTTTATAGCTCTCCTGAGACGTCACTTCCTGTAGATGTCCACAATAGCAGGAATTGAGGCTCCCACGACACGCTGGGCGATTTTCACCACCTTCTGCAGTGCCTTCCGGTCCGAAACAGAGCAGTTCCCATACCAGAGTGTAATACAGTTGGTTAGAATGCTCTCGATAGTACAGCAATAGAAGTTCACCAGGATGTTTGAAGAGAGATGGTTTTCTTAAGTCCTCAAGAAAGAGACACTGGTGAGCCTTCTTGACTAGATTGGAGCAGTTGGTTGTCCAGGTGAGGTCCTGCGAGATGTGGATCCCCAGAAGTTTGAAGCTGGTCACACGCTCCACTGCTGCACCGTTGATATGGATGGGTGTGTGTGTGTCAGCATTCCTCCTGACATCCACAATGAGCTCCTTGGTCTTATTGGTATTGAGCAGCACGTTGTTCTCGCTGCACCACACAGCCAGGCGGTCCACCTCCTCCTTGTAGGCTGACTCATTGTTGTCCTTGATGAGGCCTATCACTGTGGTGTCATCTGCAAACTTGATGGTGTTAGTGTAATGTACAGGTCTGCAGTCATGAGTAAAGAGGGAGTAGAGGAACAGGCTCATCACACAGCCTTGTGGTACGCTGGTGTTTAGGATGAGGATGGAGGAACAGTGATGGTCTAAATGAACATGTTGGGGCCTGTTAGTTAGAAAATCCAACAACCAGTTGCAGATGGGAGCACTGATGCCCAGATCTGTGAGTTTGGTGATGAGCTTAGAAGGGATGACAGTGTTAAATGCTGAACTGAAGTCTATGAACAGCATTCTGGTGTATGTGTTGCCATTGTCCAGGTGCAAGAGGACAGTGTAGTGCTATGGAGACTATCTTCTGTGCTCCTGTTCTTGCAATAGGCAAATTGGTGGGGATCCAGGGTGGGGGAAGACAGGATTTGAGATGTGCTAGGACCCGCTGCTGTAAACACTTGTAATGATGGGGGTGAGTGCTACTGGGCAGTAGTCATTGAGACATGCTGGAGTGGAGTGTTTTGGTACTGGCATGATGGAGGTGATCTTGAAGCAGGTCGGAACAGCATGGGCCAAAGACATGTTGAATAAGTTTGCCAGCTCCCCAGCACATGCTCTGAGCACACGTCTAGGGATGCCATCAGGGCCTGCAGCTTTGCATGGATTGATCCTGCTCAGCACTGCTTTGACATCAGTGGGGGAAAGTGTTAGTGGTTGGTGGTCTATAGTTAGCCTTGCCCTGGATGCAGGCTCCTAGTTGTCCTCCTCAAACTGAGCATAGAAATTGTTGAGCCCATTGAGAAAGGAGATAGAGGATGGGAGGGAAGGGTTGTTGGACTTGTAGTTACTGATGACCTGAATGCCTTGCCACATACATCGGGGGTTGGAGTTTGAGGAGTGCTCCTCAACTTTGTAGTAGTGCTTGGCCTTCTTGATGCCACACTTCAGGTCAGCTCTGGCTGTACTGTAGACTTGTACATCTCCTGATCTGAAGGCAGTGTTGTGGGCTTTCAGCAGTAGATGGACATCTCTGTTCATCCAGGGTTTCTGATTTGGGTACAAGGTGATCAATTTCTGGGTGGTGACATTGTCTATGGTGATGGAGATGTAGTTCAGTACAGAGGAAGCGTAGCTCTCAATGTCTATGTGGGAGTGACCGGTTGCTTGAATGGCAAACATATTCCAGTCTGTGTGTTTGAACTGGTCCTGCAGCACAGAGTCTGTCCCCTCTGGCCACACTTTTATTGTCCTCACTGTGGGTTTCACACACTGGATGAGTGGTAACTACTTAGGGGTGAGAAACAGAAAGGTGGTCTGACTGTCCTATGTAGGGGAGGGGTGTAACTTTGTAAGCTCCAGCTACATTGGAGTAAACATGGTCCAGTGTCTTATTTCCTCTTGTGTGGCAGGTAACATATTGATGCAGTCTGGGAAGTACTGTTTTCAAGTTGGAGTGATTAAAAAGTCACCTGCAAAAATAAAGGCAGCCTCTGGGTGCATTTTCTGCTGTTTGCTAATGGCTGCATGCAGTTCTCCCATTGCAAGCTTAGCATTAGCATCTGGTGGTGTATAAACAGCAGTAACTATAACTGATATGAGTTGTCTTGGAAGATAAAAAGGTCTACATTTAACCATGAGAAACTCCACATAAGGTGAGTAGTGTCTCTCAGCAATAACAGTTTGTGTAGGCCCCTTCAAGTTGAAACAGGAAGAATGGATAATATATAGCCAACTACGCCAGACCTGAAGGGGCAATATTTACTAAAATTACAGGCACAGTAAGTTTGTTTAAGCTTGTGGCTGGGTAAGAAACACTCAAAAATGGAATAAAGTTGAACATTTATTTACATTCAAAAGTAAAAAAAAAAAAAAGAGGTTCAAGTTCACAACAAAAGGCAGTGGGCATTCCACTAGCCTATAAATACATGAATCAAACAACCAATTTAACAACACACACATGTCCACACGGGGAAGGAATATACGTATCAATCTTACAATGCCTACTCACACTGTGCTGAATTGCTCTGATAGGCCAGCTAGACATTCCACATACACAAATCACCTCCGGAGGTCAGGAAGCCTTAAAACAAGGCAAGGAAGCACAGGAATCCATGTATCTGGTGGAATAATTCCCCGAGTGAAAAAAGGACCTGTAGCCAGGAAACATGGCAAAACAAAACAGCAGGAACAGGAGGCAAACCCAGGCAGACAAAGAGATGCCATTCCACTGCTACCAGGACGCTTAGGATTCCAGTGCCCCCTGTACAGAGTCTGCTGATTGTTCCTGTTGTGTGACTTATGCAGCATCCAATCAAGCATGAGGTTCACGGGTTGGCTGGGCTGAAACGAGGGAAAGGGAAAACAATCAGCGGTAATAAACCACGAAACAAAGGCAAGCCAGGTAATTGGTAAGCCAATCTACAAATCAGTACACACAGATGAAAACTAGAATTGTGCTTCAACAGCAACACCACTACAAATTTGTCACAAGGTTTATGAAACACCACTTAGGGGTTTTTTTTGCAATTGCTGCACATTCATTAAACTACAGTGCTTACATTTTATGCCACACACATGATGCACACCACTACACACAAAAAGATGACAGGCCCCCTGTTACCCCCCCCCCCCTCTTTTTGTAGTCGAGTCCCACGACTGCCACCCCCAAGGTTTAACTACTGCCCCCTTATTCAGTGAACATAAAACGTATTGGCGGTACTCCCCTTGTAGGTCGAGTAGACCATCGTAGGTCATCATCTGGCTGCATCAAGGGTTGGTCTGAGTTCTGTGCTTGGCCTCTCATTGTCTGACCTCTTATTGTCCCTCCTTCCCCTGGGTCATCTGTTGGCCTGGATCCGGTAGGGTCTTCATGATGGTTGGCCACCCAGCCTGGCACGTCTTCTGGGGATCCTGTTTCAGGCACAAACAATACCCATGGCATTCTGGAAGGAGCATCAGTCAATTCTGCATGTTCAAGTGGGCCTGGCTTGCCCAGGTCGAGGCTACAGGGGTGTAACAGGTTTCTATGCAGGACTCTTTCAGCCCCACCCCCATGAAAGGGGTGCACCACGTAAACTGGTTTCTGAGAATTAGGTTGTCTCACCACAATATAGGGGGACTCCTCCCAAAAGTCTATCAGCTTGCCACAGGCTCTTAGACCTAGACGTTTTACCAACACTCTCTCACCTGGAAGGAGAGGACACCCTGTGGCTATAGGGTCATACTGTTGCTTCTGTTGGGCATTGGATCACTGCAAGTGGCTCTGTGCACACTGATGAGCATACTGCAAGCGCTCAAAGTGCCGCTGCACCCAACTGTCCGAAGGCTCTGCGGTCTGGGCGGCCCCTGTACCCAGAGCAAGGTCGAGTGGAAGACGACCATACATCATGTAGAAGGGTGTGCAGCCTGTAGAACTATGAACAGTATTGTTATATAGAAACACAAGCTCTGCTATATATTCTGGCCAATGGCTCTTCTGTTCATCTGCCATTGTGCCCAACAACTGAATCAAAGTGCGATTAAATCGCTCACATGCCCCATTTCCAGAAGGATGATATGGTGTAGTCTGACTTTTTTGAACCCCATACAGCTTACACAGTTCCTGTATCAGATTGGAGCTAAAATTTGCACCCTGATCTGAATGCAGTTGATTAGGTGGCCCAAATTGCTGGAAGACATGCCGCCACAATGCCCTCGCTATAGTTACAGCAGTTTGGTCAACCGTGGGCATAGCCCAAGCAAACTTTGTAAAGTGATCAACCGCAACCAGGATGTTATACAGCCCACTGGATGAACAGTCCACCTTTAGGAAATCAACAGAAACAATTTGCATGGGGTAAGAGGTCTCAACAGGTACCAAAAGGGCTCTTGTGGATTGGACTGATTTTTTATGGAGCACACAGCGTGGGCAGGCACCACACCACCGCTTCACATCTGCACCCAAGCCCACCCAGAAGAACCTACTACGGATCAGGGAGATAGTTTTATCTGGCCCAAAGTGTCCAGCCTTCTCATGGCACCAGTGCCACACCTCCATCCTCTGATCTGCAGGCAAGATAAGTTGGTACCTGATCTCCTGGCCTCCTGGTAACAGCGCCACAAGACACCATCTCGGACAGTCAGCCGGTCCCACTGCTTCAGGAGGCTCAGCACCCCAGCCTCTTCTTGGAGCCGTTCTGCAGCATCTGGCTTCCTCTGCCTGGAAAGGTAAAAGAGCACACCAGACACAACAGGATCACTCCACTGCTCTTGCTGCCACTGGCTCATAGATCGGTCAGAGACCAATGACTCCACCACACTGCCAGAGTATTTGGCCATGACTGCCTGGCAACTAGGAGGTTCAGGCTGCTGATGGAAAATGGGGACCTCTGTGCCATCATCCTCAGGAACATCTTTCTCAGGGGCCAGATCTGTCCTGCGAGACAAGGCGTTGGCATTTCCGTTGACTCATCCAGGTCTATAACAAAGGGAAAAGTTAAAGTTGTCAAGCTTAGCAGCCCATCTCTGTTCAACAGCCCCCAGAGTAGTGGTGCGATAGTGACATAAGGGGTTGTCAGTATACACCCTAAAGGTCACCCCAAGGAGGTACTCCTTAAACTTTTCAGTAACTGCCCATTTTAGAGCTAGAAATTCTAATTTAAAGGAGCTATAATTTGCATTGTTTTTCCTCGGAGGGACTAAGGCTACGGCTGGCAAAGGCTATCACTCATTCTTTACCCCCATCTCCTTGAGTGAGAACTGCACCCAACCCGTATAAACTCGCATCAGTGTAAAGGTTAAATGGGAGAGTAAAATCTGCAAATGCAAGTACAGGGGCAGTGGTCAATTTGTCCTTTAAGGTGTTAAAGGCAAGCTCGCAGGTGTCCGTCCAGGGGCCGAGTTGAGGCTTCTTGGCTTTAGGGCTGATTCTCACAAGGAGACCATGCAACGGGGCAGCAATGTGGGAGAACCCTTCGATGAATCGGTGATAATAGCCAATGAAGCCTAGGAAACCTCGCAGCTCTATCACTGAGGTGGGGGGCTTCCAAGATTGCACCGTGGCCACCTTTTCTGGATCAGGTGACACACCCTCACTGGTTACCACATGTCCCAGGAACTGCACACTAGACCTCAAGAGAGAGCACTTGGCTGGTTTAAGCTTTAATCCATATTGCATCAGTCTGGCAAAAACGGCCTTCAAGTGAGTGGCAAAATCATCTGCAAAAACAATCACATCAAGGTATATCAAGAGTGCCTCGGCATTCATATCCCCCAAACAGGCCTCCATCAACCGCTGAAAAGTTGCAGGTGCATTACAAAGCCCAAAGGGCATATGCTCAAATTGAAAGAGGCCCACTGGGGTTATGAATGCCGTTTTCTCCCTATCCCCAGGGGCCACCTCCACCTGCCAGTAACCACTGGCAAGATCTAGGGTGCTGAAATATCTGGCTTTTTTCAGGGTCGTCAGTGTCTCTTCAATTCTGGGCAGGGGATAGGCATCTTTGTGGGTGACTGAGTTGAGTTTGCGATAATCAACGCAGAATCTGATTTTGCCACTTTTCTTTCTCACCAGCACAATGGGTGCTGCCCATGGACTTGTGCTCTTTCGGATGATACCACCCTCTAGCATACCTTGGAGAAGCACCTGTACATCCTGGTACAAATGTGGGGGGATTTGTCTATTGTTAACGTACAGGGGGAGCCTGGCCTGTATCAATATGGTGTTGAACCACACCTGTCCGGCCACAATCTTCATCAGAAGTGGCAAAAACAGAGTGGTACCTCACAAGAGCAGCTTTGAGCTGGGCCTGCTGATCAAAAGACAGGTGAACCCCTGTTAGGTCGAATTCCACCTCTGGTGTTGGCACATCTGGGGTTGGCATCTGACCCTGTTGGAGACGGACTTCAACGGTCTGCTGTCCCACCCAAAACATGTTCACCTCAGGCTGGAGCACAGCATCTGTGGGTTGAACATACCAGACCTCCCCCACCCACTGATTACGATAGACATAGACTGGATCTAATCTGATGTTACGCAGTTTAACCATCACATGCCCCCTCCTTACTGTGGCCAGGATCCTCGCAGAGCTCACTCCAGGATGGACACACATTGGCTCGATGATACAGTCATAGTCCTCCCTCCTTGGTCCAGGCCGGGTCCTGCCACAAAGGAGAACTTCACTGTTAGCAGGGATTTTGACAGGGTGCCTGTTTGTCAGCCTCACATACCCAACTCGGCCATCCGGTGAGGCAAAGCGTTCCCCCTCTTCCACCATCTTCAGCGTACGACACCATGCCTCCTGGCCGGTTGTTGTTGCTTGCAGTGGTGCTGGTTGGGCCCCCGAGCCTGGTCCTTTAAACAGGTGATCCCAGCAATCCTGGATGACATTCATACCTAAAAGGCCCAGCGGCCCAGACAGACAATTGTCATTTACTATCAACACCACAGCTTGGAAGTCTGACACTACCTATACACACCTCAAAATGGGCATAACCAATATATGGTACTGACAGCCCGTTTGCTGCCCGAATAGCCAGTCATGAGGAGGCATCTTTTAGTTTTGTTCCCTGTTGCCCGAAGTGATGGAGGAAAAAAAAAAAAAACTGTTTCATCATGGTTACCTGGGAACCCGTATCTAACATACAGGGTACCTGAATTCCATCCATCACAGCATAAATAATGGGGGTGTCACCAACCAGACCATGGGCATCTCGGGGACTGCTCCTCTCGAACCCAGCCGGTCAGTCCAATACAGCTGGGTGGTGGAGTTTAAAGCTGTCTGTGGAGCGGGGGCTGGCTCTGTACAAAGCCGCTCAATGTGTCCCGGCTGTTTGCAATGATGGCAGATAACCCTGCCCCGGGGTGTTGGGTTGCTGGTCTGCCTCAGTTGTGGAGCAGAGTGAGACCTCTCTCGATGCTGCCCGCAAGAGGGTCCTTGCCACTGGGGCCAAGCTTGGGGTGGCATCTACACAGGAGGCATCGGGGCCTGTTGGGAATATGACTGGACAAAAGGGTAGTTAGACACAGAGGGCTCTGACCCCCAAGGCTGCAAGGGGGGGGGGGGGAGACAGCTGGGGGCCACATACATTTTACCCCCATGGCTTAATTTCAGTCCGCAATTCCTGTAGAATACCCTGGGAAAGAGTTGCCATTTGTTGTTTTAATTTCGCCCATAATCTCTTTCTGTAGTTCATCCTTCACTTTTGTCAATATTACATCAGATGAAGTTATAGGCCTGACCTGTTCAGCGTGGTATACATGAGCAGCAACTTCCTCCTCCCTATAGGCCTCGGCTCGAACAATGGCCTCCTGCTGAATCTCTGCAAAACTAATATTGGGGTTAAGAAGCAACTTTGTCCTCAACTCACACCGCAGCACCACATCCCTCTGACCATCAATAAACTGGTCTCTTAGCAGCACATCCTCTCTCACCAGACTCCCCCCATCTTTCCTTTTCAGATGCTGGAAGAGCTCCTGCAAACGAAGCGAAAAGGCATGAACAGATTCCCTGCTTTCTTGTCTACAATTAAAATACATAGAACGTAAGACAGAGGCAGGCATTTTATCACCATACAATTTACCCAAATGATCAAACAGCTTATCTACAGTGTCTTATTTTCAGACAATATCATCACTTGGCACCAGGCCTCGCCTTCTAATAAACTGAGAACAAGCTCTTTCTGCATATTGGGGGGGATGCTCTGGATTCGGAACATTGAAATCAGGTTGTCCTTCCACTGTGTAAATGCTGCACCCGTCTTTTCACCAGTGAATTTAGACATCCCAGATGAGCCTGAAAACCATGGGAAGACAAACATTGGAGTCGTTAGAGTGGACATGGCTGCTGCAGTTGAAGAATGGGAGGAGGATGCTCCATCACCATCCTGATTAGAGTTTCCTGTAGACATTGTCAAAAAATAATGGTTTTGTGTATTATTTTTACCCAGCCACTAAAACTTAAAGATCCTGCTGACTACACCAAAAGATGTAGGCCCCTTCAAGTTGAAACAGGAAGAATGGATAACAGATAGCCAACTACACCAGACCTGAAGGGGCAATATTTACTACTAAAATTACAGGCACACCAAGTTCGTTTAAGCTTGTGGCTGGGCAAGAAACTCAAATGGAATAAAGTTGAACATTTATTTACATTCAAAAGTAAAAAACAAAAAAAAGGTTCAAGTTCACAACAAAAGGCAGTGGGTGCTCCACTAGCCTAGAAATACATGAATCAAACCACCAATTTAAAACACATGTCCACACGGGGAAGGAATATATCAATCTTACTATGCCTACTCACACTGCGCTGAATAATTGCTCTGATAGGCCAGCTAGACATTCCACATACATACACAAATCACCTCCGGAGGTCAGGAAGCCTTAAGACAAGGAAGCACAGGAATCCGTGTATCTGGTGGAATAATTCCCCGAGTGAAAAAAAGGACCTGTAGCCAGGAAACATGGCAAAACAAAACAGCAGAAACAGGAGGCAAACCCAGGCAGACAAAAAGATGCCACTCCACTGCTACCAGGACGCTTAGGATTCCAGTGCTCCCTGTACAGAGTCTGCTGATTGGTTCTGTTGTGTGACTTTTATGCAGCATCCAATCAAGCATGAGGTTCACGGATTGGCTGGGCTGAAACAAGGGAAAGGGAAAACAATCAGCGGTAATGAACCACGAAACGAAGGCAAGCCAGGTAATTGGTAAGCCAATCTACAAATCAGTACACACAGATGAAAACTAGAATTGTGCTTCAACAGCAACACCACTACAAATTTGTCACAAGGTTTATGAAACACCACTTAGGGTTTTTCTTTTTGCAATTGCTGCACACATTCATTAAACTACAATGTTTACATTTTATGCCACACACGTGATGCACACCACTACACACAAAAAGATGACAGGCCCCCTGTTACATTTGTACACCAAGCTTTATTTATATAAACACATAAACCTCCGCCTCTGGTTTTACCAGAGCCATCTGCAGTCCTATCTGCATGGTGAGTGTGGCATCCTGCTAACTCAATAGCACTGTCCAGAAAACTGCTGTTTAGCCATGTCTCTGTAAAGATCATGATGTTGGAGTCCATAATCCATTTATTGTTGGTGATGCAGAGTCGTAGTTCATCCATTTTATTCTCCAGAGACCAGACATTAGCAAGGAAAATGCTGGGTAAAGGGAGCAGATGTGGTGTTAGCCTGAGCTTGGCTCATAGCCCCCCTCACTTACCCCACCTTTGTTTACGGTCCTGACATCGTCTGCGAGCACTTCCGCCCGCCTGGAAAGAGTGAGCAGCCTCTGGTGTTCTGGAGATCTCCGGGATGAGTCGAAGATTGGTGATAAAACTGTCAGAGTTTCGTGATCCAATGTCCAAGAGCTCCTGTCTGCTGCAAGCTGTTAAAGCAGTGCTATACTGAATGAACAGTCCAGTAAGGAGCAGATTAAACACCGCTAATTCACAAAATCAGGAGAGACGCTGAGCCTCGTGTTGTTCACACACCGCCATCTTGGTCAATTTTCATGTATATACATGAGTTATTGTAAGCCAAATTCAGTGCATCCACAGATAAACCTGTAGAAATTACATCTCAAAGAACAATGCCAGAGATCTGTAGTGCTTTTGGATGTAACAACAGATGTGGAGATAAGCCTGGTTTAACTTTTCACCACTTCCCAGCAAGCCCAGAAAGACTAGAAAAATGCTGAGCTGCAGTTAAATGGGAAGACTGAATGATAAGACCATTCCTGTGTGTGTGTGTGTGTGTGTGTGTGTGTGTGTGTGTGTGTGTATGGAGAGCATTTTATATCAGGTTAGTGTGAAAGCTCTGTGCAACGTTAAAATGTATATCTGGATGTGGGCTTTGGATGTGATATAGTTTATTAGCCCTGAGGCTTGGTTCAACTAGCAGTATATTTGTTATGTACTGAATGTACATGAGGCTAAACACCATAAAATATGCTAGATCTAGGCCCTGGCTTGTTTATTAATATACCTCCCCATAAATATTTTGGGGTGAGAGAGGAGGAAACAAACCCCACCTAATAATTGATTTATCTGCTCCTCATAATGATGAAACAGTCTCATTCAATAGTCTCATTCAAGTCATGCCTTACACCCTTTGCATTGGCATTTATTTGGCTAAATGGAGAGATAGGATGTATTTCTAAGTCAAACTCACCTTTGGTTGTTGCAGCAGCCCAAAAATATTTGACACCTCATCAGAGGCTCTTTGCTGGACCCTCTTTAACAACTATAAACTGCTTTTCATGCTTCACCTCTTAGATGACTTTTGCTAGTGGACTGCCCAATTCAAAGCCAGACCAATGTATCTCAGCGCTCAAACATACCTTTACAAAATTGGGTATTCCTCTATCTGAAGAGAAAACATCAGGCCCTCTCCAAACTAGAACTTCTAGGCATCACCTTAGACAGCAACCTGACACAAGCTTCACTGCCTCTCGGAAAAATCAAGTCACATCAGTGAGGTCATGAGAAGTGCAGGAGGCAATAACCATTTCAAAAAGGGAATTGCTTATATGTTTGGGCATCTTAATTATGCAATGTGTGTTACTCCCCAGGGATGTTACTTTATATCCAGGCTTCTCGACCTCTCTAAATCTGTAGAGAACTCCATGATAGGATGGGCTTGGATGCAGGCTGCAGATCTGAACTCCAGTTCTGGTCTCCCTCTGTCGGGTAAATGGAATGATATCTTTTCTAAAATGAAAACCTGGAATCTCCATTAGCAATTAAGTTGTTCAGAGATGTATCCCCTTCTATTTGTTGGGGGGGGGGGGGGGGGTGTTTCTATAACCAGCAGTTTGCTGATACATGGCCAAAAGAACTGTCATCCTTGCAAGCTAACACTTCTTCCACTGCTTTAATGGAAAGATATCCAATCATGTAGCTCGTCTTCGGTGGGGTAAACACTGGTCGATAAAGCAAATCCTGTTTTTGTGACAATGAGGCAGCTGTAAACATCATTAACAAAGGGCACTCCTCAGTTCCATTTATTAATGGATTCATGATGTGCCTCACATGGTCCTCTGCATTGGGTAATTTCATCATTTGAACAGCCCATATTCCAGGCTTGGACAACAAATGGCCAATTCTTTGTCCTACTGGAATTAAAAAAATTTCACCCACTGTACCTGGAAGCAGCGCCATCCAGCCTGACCTGCCCCCGTTCATTCAAACTGTGCTAGATTAAACAATAAATGTTATTGCACAGCTGCTCAGGCTTTCTGTATAAACTCACTAGCTATGCTACCAGTGGTCTCAAAGTCTAGGGGAATAAAAGGGTATGAGGCAGAAAATAGGAGGGTACAATTAAAAAGGCTGAAGCCCTTCATCGTGAACCATAGGCAAGAAAAATGGAAAACTGAGGATATCTGAGACATAGTTTCAAGGCATTTGAGGGGGAATTTCCAATTTATTGTAAACAGCAAAATAGAGTCTGAAGTGATGGTAATCAATACTAAAAATGTTAACAGAACTGCTATAGTCATGAATCAAAAAGAAAATTGACAGTACAAAACTTTATATATTTTTGATGTTTACAAAATCAAGTAACAGTTACAATAACTTGATTTTGTAAACATCAAAAATATATAAGTTTTGTAGAGTCAAATTTCTTTTTAATTCATTCTTCAATTTCTGAACAATCTGAGTATTGATCTAATCCTAAAGCTTCTATAACAGTGTCTGTAGGGATATCAGGTACTGAACTTGATTCAGGTTTTTTTTTTTACATGTTCTATCTTCCCCTTTATCCTTCTTTTCTTTGAAAGGAACCACTCTGTTGCTTTTTGCACAAGTCTATTCTCTTCAGATGAATTAGGTGTGTGTGTGTGTGTGTGTGTGTGTGTGTGTGTGTGTGTGTGTGTGTGTGTGTGTGTGATATCACATAATTAAGGGGTGGGTGCTTAGGTTCTTATACAGACCTTCTAATAGAAACAGTCTTTGCTGCTGCTCTCCCTGTTTTGGCCTTTCCATGTAGGCACATGGAAGGGCAGGGAGGTCTCATATTCCAACCTTAATCAATGTCATATTTGTTGTCATTGATGCCTGCTCTGTTCTGTACCCCAGAGGGTGCAGGTTTTGCTGCTGCTCTACCTGCTTTAGCCTTTCCGTGTAGGCATATGGAAGGGCTTTCCACGTATGCATGTACAGTAGAAGAGCATGAAGGTCCCAGAACAGAGCCACCCACGAAATACAACTTGTTGCAAATATTGCAAATGTACATAAAGTTCTTTGATGAAAGCGCTCCTGACTGAATTAAAATTCTTTTGATTAACTTGCGTATTTTTTGGACATGTCTATATAATATAAAGAACATTATACAGTGACAAAAAGATGAAGTTTATCTTCTCGTGTTGAAAAATATATCACTTGTTTGCTTTGCTCACTCGTGAATATATTTACTACTTAAAGCTAAACTTAATATCTTCATACAACTGTATAATATCCTGTATTTATACTGTATTACTCAAACTCAAAATGAAATGTTCTAATAATTTGAGATACTGGATTTCTGCTTTTCATGAGCTATAAGCCATAATAATAAAAATTAAAATAAAAGAGACTTGAAATATTTCACAGTATATGTAATGGATATTGAGTAGGTAAATATTTACTTTTTTGAATTAAATTATGACAATAAATGAACTTTTTCACAATATTCTAATTTTTTTGAGATGCACTAGTGTATTAGATTTGTCACGACCAAAAGGCAATAGGTGCTGACTAGACCCAAAAGCAGACTTGCATGCACTGGATTGAAGAGGGCTGGACTTTAATCCTGATCATGATGGACTGGAGGAGGGTAACAGCCGACAGGCAAAATACGGGAACAGGTAATTAGAGAGGGAAAAAAAACAGAGACTAGTGACAGGCTGACAGATGAGCACAGAGGCAAAAACATAACAGAGTCCAGGGCACAGCCCCACAGCAGGAAAAGAACTCTCAGTGCAAAAGCAAAGTTCAAAAGTTCAGAGTGCTTCCAAGTCAGAACAAGCGCGCTCACAGTCCCAAAACAAGAGGTGAAGTACTCCACAGAAAGAGCAAAGTAATCCCACAGAGCACAGCAAAGTAACAAAGTAATACAATACAAAACTGGGGAAAAGGGCGAAAAAACATATCCTGAGGTGAAGACAATCCTGTGCCGAATGAATATCCAAGTGGTATAATATAGAACCGTGGATGAGCTGATGAGAGACAGGTGTGCTGGCAGCAGCATGGGCAAGGCTCAGGGGAAAACCAGTGAATGGAGTAAAAGATCGGATAAGGACCTAGATGTTCCTAGCTGGCTTGTGACAGTACCCTCCTGACGGATGCCTCCGGGCATCCCAGACGGGGCCTCTGGGTTCTTGCGGTGGAAGTACCTAATGAGTGAGGGGTCCAAGATGAAGCATGCTGGGACCCAACACCTCTCCTCTGGGCCAAATCCCTTCCAATCAACCAGGTACTGCAACCCCTGACCTCACTGATGGGCCTTTAGCAACTTCTTGACGGTGTAGGCCTTGCCTCCATTGATGGATCTGAGGGGGAGGAGTCTTGGAGGGAGGGGAGAGGGAGCTGGAGACCAGGGATCTTAGTTGAGAGACATGGAAGGAAGGGTGAACACGATGCATGGACCTAGCTAACATCAGCCTGACAGTAGTGGGGTTGATAACTTTGGAAATCGGAAAAGGGCCAGCAAACCTGGGTGCCAGCTTATGGGAGTGGTACCAGGAAACAGATCAATAGCACAATTGTAAGGTCGATGAGGAGAGAGAGAGGTGGACCAGGCCTTACTGAACACCTGACTAAGGTCCTGGTATTCCATGGGGACATTGGAAAGGCTGATGAACTCATCAGGACTGGAGACTTGGGAGGTGAGGGGAATCTTGGCAGAGGACTGGCAGATGGCCAAGCAGCGGGTGCTCCAAGAGAGGACTGTACTGTTATTCCAATTCAGGTAGGGGTTGTGCAGGTGGAACCAAGGAAGACCAAGAACAATAGACTCATGAGAATTATTCATGGCAAAGAAAGAAACAGACTCCACATGGTTCCCCAAGATCTTAAGAATGAGCGGCTCTGTGATGTGGGAGACAGGACTGAGTTCAGTGCCATTGAGTGCCCTGGTGGTTAGAGGGTAGTCTAACTTCCATAGGTTGACCCCGCAACATGGGGAAGGCTCAGGGAAAAACCAAGGAATGGAGTAAAAGATCGGATCAGGACCTAAATGTTCCCAGCTGGCTCATGACAAGATTAGGTTATTTCAAGGATGGGATGATTGTGGGATGGGAGGGATGTCTGAATAGTCTGCAAGCTATGAACAGAGGCTGATATACAGATAGATATAATTTTAATGGTTATTATTATAATTTGTATACCTTATTTATAATATTAAATTAAATGCAAATTAAATCAATAAAGAACAGTTGTGTTTAAGCAATTGGTGTGTTTGCTTATCAAATTTTTAAATGCAATTTTCTCCCTTTTGACTTTTAATGTTACTTATAACATTACTCATGGTTGAGATACATCTCATCTCATTATCTCTAGCTGCTTTATCCTGTTCTACAGGGTCGCAGGCAAGCTGGAGCCTATCCCAACTGACTACGGGCGAAAGGCGGGGTACACCCTGGACAAGTCGCCAGGTCATCACAGGGCTGACACATAGGCACAGACAACCATTCACACTCACATTCACACCTATGGTCAATTTAGAGTCACCAGTTAACCTAACCTGCATGTCTTTGGAATGTGGGGGAAACTGGAGCACCCGGAGGAAACCCATGCGGACATGGGGAGAACATGCAAATTCCACACAAAAAGGCCCTCGCCGGCCATGGGACTCGAACCCGGACCTTGGTTGAGATACATGCAAAACACAAATTATATTATTGACAACAACTTGAGTGAAAAGTAGAAGCTTTGAAATATTTAAATGTATTTGTGTTCCATAGTATTTGGTATGTTTTGTTTTAATATCAGGGTGCACTTGAGCTGGCATGGACTTCACAAGTTTGTGCAAAATCATCAGTATCGTCTGAATACATGCTTCAGTAGAAGAGATTAGACATGGAAAATCTGACCTTTTGCATTTAATATGGTCAAAATCACAAATTTGCTTACATTTGAATAAGGACCTAGAAATAGTGCAGGATCTTGAATATTAACTATTCAGGATATAAAATATAACCTTCAGTTTATTACCTATTTTAAATGAAAAAAAAAAATTCCCAGATTTTCAATGTGGTCTCAGATATTTGGACCTCACTCTTGTGGAAAAAAACAAAACAAAAACATATGAAGGGCTTTCTCAGGCTGCCACATAAATATTGTCACACACACAATAAAGATGACACTTAATAAAAATGCTTAATGAAAATGAGAAATACTCACTGTATGAGAAGCAATGAGCATTATTTTAAGCCTAACTACGGTATATGGGGACTCTTAAGTAGTATAATATGGCTTTTGGTGATGTTCAGATGTTTTTTTTTCCTGCATTGCTTTCAGGCAGGGATTTTTTTTTTTTGAGCAACCCCTGCTAACAGCTTGTAATTACGGAGGTGGTTTCTAATAGTTGATTATGAAACTTGACAAAACATCATAACCAGTGAAACTCTGAAATTATTCCATCTGGGGGAGTTTCTTTTTTTCTGTGAGGCTAACTGTTTAATTGGAAAATTTGAATCATTGTATGCAATGTTTTGTTATAGAATCACTTTTGCCCATTCTCTTGAAGGGTGCCAACAATTATGGGGTTGACTGTAAATGAGAAATGGCTGAAAACTAGAGTATGAGCCCAAAACCATCTACCGTGTTCAACCTCAGCAAAAGCTTTCCGTAAATGAGTTGTTTCTGCCATCTTTTTTAATTATTTGGTTTTGTCGTTTACTAAACTGTATTGTCCTCATTAATTAAGTGCAATGCACCATGCTGAGAAGTTTCCATGAAAAGTTTCAGGGAAAAAAAACAAACTCTTTACAAATCATACTTGTTTTGTAACATTTAATCAGGCACTTATTGGTGCTGCTGAGTGTATACAGAGTGCTGTGGTCAGGAGATTGTGCTCTTCCAAAAATGCATAATTGCACTACAATCTTTCTTTTGGACACTTTCAGGAAGCTTGCTTTGAAGCGCAAATTAGCAGTAGGCTATTAGCAATATTAATAACAGCACTGTTGTTAATTAAAGTGCAAGATGATTCTTTTGGCACAAGTCCCAACAAAATTGAAACAGAGAATGTGTTATTGTGTTGTGCTACAGTGGTGCTTGAAAGTTTGTGAACCCTTGAGAATTTTCTATATTTCTGCATAATTATGATCTAAAACATCTTCAGGTTTTCACAAAAGTCCTTAAAGTAGATAAAGATAACACAGTTAAACAAATAAGACAATACATTGAAGATGATCCAATATTACGTATCAGTGTGGCAAAAGTATGTGAACCTCGAGGATTAGCAGTTAATTTGAATGTGAAATTAGAGTCAGATGTTTTTGATCAGTGTGGTGATGATCAGTTGTGAGTGTTTGCCCTGTTTTATTTAAAGAACAGCAATCTATCAAAGTCTTAACTTCACAACACATGCTTGTGGAAGTGTATTATGGCACAAACAAAGGAGATTTCTGAGGACCAATGAAAAAGAGTTGCTGAGGCTCAGGAGACTGGAAAAGATTGCAAAACAATCTGTAAATAGTTTGGACTACATCAATCCACAGTCAGATTCAAAATCACTGTTACCCTCGCCAAGAGCAACAAAGATCACTCCAAGAGCAAGGCATCTAATTGTCCATAAAGTCACAAAGAAAACCAGGATAACTTCTAAGCAACTAAAGTCCTGTCTCACATTGATGAATGTTAATGTTAATGTTAATGGGTCCACCATCAGCAGAACCCTGAACAACAATGGAGTGCATGGCAGGGTTGCAAGGGTCATAGACCCCTTGCACTGACGCCACACTTACATTAGCAGCCGTTGTTACCCTTGTCCTGGGAGACAAATGAACATTGTTTACATATTGAAGACAAGAGATATTGAAGATGTCGGATGTCTGTAGTTTGAAGAAAACCATAGCTAAAACAGCTTTACTATGGATTACTTAGATAATCTAGGTCAGAATAAAGCAAAGAATAGATATACGTGGAAATTAGAGTTTATTAGTGGTTATGAGCCATACAAAATTTCTTGAAACGATTGGGGTGATGTAGATTTGTGGTCTAGCTTTACCTACATAGATGTTGGAAGGTACCTTCTCACTGCATTTTCTCTGTTTTAATAATAATAAAAAGCTTATTGTTTGCTGGAAGAGAAAAGCAAGGAGGATTGAGAATCAAGCAGCTGTGGTTTGTTTACACCTGATACTAAAACTTGTAGAGTCCTAGCAATCACCACAAAGATGTGTACAAAAAGCCTGAAAATGCCTACTAAAATGCCAGGGAAAAATGATGCAGGATTTATCTTGTAGTGTCTTGATCTCCAGATCTTTAACCCAGCCACATACAAAAAGTTATACACCTCCATGGTCTTCCAGGTTTTCATCTGTTTGTCTGTGTAAAACAATGTCTGTAACACCAGGTAGTTTGAGATGTCAGGGAACTCAACAGATGTATAATTTTTGAACTCATAGAAAAAAATCCTTCTTTACTCGTGTGTAAGGATCCCACCCTAAAGAGCAACTTTCTGAAGGTATCTTGACCACCCATTGGCCTTTAAACTTCGAAAATAGTCAGAGACGGTTTCACTAGCTCTTTACATAATGGCAGCCATGGATTGTGAGTGAAGAAAATGGCAAGATTGTGGGCACACACTGTGACTGTATGGCAGGCCTCAGAGATAATTGTCCTCACATAGCATCGTTGTTGTGGGTTATCGAATCTGGAGTGAAACTAAGGGATTCACGGACAGTTATAGATAAAAAAGGCATACTGGGTTCTTCTTACTGCTGTGAAAAAATCTCCTACTCCTGGATCAGAGATATTCCTTTCTAAAGAAATGCCCAAGTCACAAGTGCTAAGCCACAATCAGAAGTTCAAGACAAAATTCCAGGTAGACGATAATACCTTTTATCATTTTCTCTATTTAAACAATTGAAACAACCAAAAACAGTGCATAAAAGGAACCATATTTAAGCCAGATTATGCCTTTCTTATAGGAAAGATGGTGTCTGGTTGTCCCCCAGGAGAAATTATCATGTGATGCATGATGTCATGCACAAAGGGTCTATTGGAAATGTTTCCTGGATGGATAAGACAAAAATAGAATATTTTGGTTTAAATGAGATGCATTATGTTTGGAGAAAGGAAAATACTGCTGTAACAACTTTCTGAGTTTGGGCAATGAGAAGCGAAGAGATACTGCTTCAGTGCCAATTCTGAGATCCGTGCCAATTCTTTTGAAGGGGATCTTGATTAATGGTAATAAGTGCAATGGCACTTTTGGAATAGCTGTTGGGTTCACCAGTTGGCATTCATGATAAGCTGCACAGCACCTGCAGACATCGGTGTGAATCCTTGAACAATAGAAGCAAGCCATGAGCTAATTTATTGTCTTATCCTGACCTAAATGCCCAGCCATAGGAGTATGATGAGTCACATGGAATAAAAGTTCCTTACGGCTCTTTGGGACCAACAACTGTGTTGTCTCTTCTTTATTCTGAGTGTCCTGCATCACTTGATATAGCCTATCCTTAATCACTGCAAAATATGGGTAGGAAAGTACAACATTAGACTGGAGATTTTGACCATCAATTACTTTCACTTGGTCAAATGTGCCTCAGAGTCTCGTTTCACATCTGCTCCAGTGGGAAATCCCTGGAAGCATTTCCCAAAGAGGGAGGAGGGGCGGTGCCCTCCCCACTCTCCATGTTATCATAATGCAGAGCTGATACAGATGCCCCTCCCTAGCCAACATTGCTGCAGGATCCCCTTGTGACATCCACGAGCAACTCTTTTATTAGTGTTGTAAACCCTGGCCAATCTGTCCCCAAGAGAAGTATGTGAGTGAGGCTTGGGCTAACTGCCACCTCCACACTATGCTTTTCTCACCAGAAATAAACAGTGATGGGTATTAGCAGATATGTTTGAACATTCCCATGTACACACCTCACCTTCACCACCCATGCATTTCCTAGTGCCCTGCATTGAATCAGGCTTTGATGCATGGAGGTCTGATTACACCTGGAATCCACCAAAGCCTGATGTGTACCACCTTGCATACTCACAGAGATGTGGTAGATTCCTGCTCAATCGGGGGAAGCCTGTGGTGCATCAGGAATGCAAATCAGAATCCCTGCCTCTTTGTAGAAATGCTAATTCAGGGAAATCCCAGTCTTCCTGCTGTGCCAACAGACCTGCATGGACTTACTCCTGATTTTGGTGGGCATGGATGGGTCCACTTGTTGAGAAAAGAGAGAGGGTTCACAGCAGCACAGACACAGAAGGAGAAATGGGTGAGGAGACATGAAGAAAGACACGAGTGTGGGGAGCAGGTTTCTAGGGAGTTGGCCCCCATTTCTATAGGGCTGGGGTAGGGTAGGGTCAAGGAGAGGGAGGGGGAGAGGGAGAAAGAGGAGCTTAGGAGCACCTGCTCCTGGAAACGCCATCAGGTGGTCCTCTGCCAGCCAGACTGCCTCCTGTAGGGATGCCGCACAGCAACGCTGGATCCACATCAATGTCTCGCTTGGCAGTTATGCAATGACCTGCTCCAGTATTATGTGACCAATGATGTCCTTGAGTTTGCACTTGCTTGCCAGCAACCACCATCGACATGCATCTCACGGCTGTTGCACAAAAGCAAACAGACAGCCTTCTTTGCTGTATGGCAGCATCCAGAAGTGCTGGTGATGCTCTTCTGGGCCATAGCCAATCCGCTGCAGTATAGATTGCTTCAGTTATGGGTATTCCAGCATGCTGGTGGCTGGGAGCTGCCAAGCCGTGAGCTGGGCTTCCCCCAACAGGAGTGGCAATAAGCGGGCCACCGAGTGTGAGGTTGGCCACAAGCTTGCCTCCGCAACAAGCACAAACAGTTCAGTGAAGGCTTCAGGTTCATCCTGCAGCCCCATTTTGACCAGCTGAATGGGCATGCTGGCAGCAGGAGCAACCACTAGAATACTTGCTGACTGGACCAAGCTCTGGATCACCTGCCGGTCCTCCACCTGGACCTCAAGCAGGGCCCGGAAGTGTTGCCCCTCTTTGATGGACAGCATGATGAGGTCTTTGTGCTTGCACTGGAGGTTGTTGGTGAGTATCTGGAGGAGCTCCCTGACTGGTTGACCTCCATGGTGGTGTTTGTTCTTCACTCCTGGGTTTTGGCACCAGTTTAACAACTTTTTATGCTGGGGTAATGAGGAAATGGGAGACAAGTGTGACAGTTCAAGGTGTGTTTTGTTATTTTTCTATTTTTACTTTTAAGTAACTTCTCTCATACACACACACACACACCACCCATGTTGGGGAACACAGCTCTCTCTCTCTCTCTCTCTCTCTCTCTCTCTCTCTCTCTCTCTCTCATTACTGGCCATCTGAAGGACACTCAGAGACACACATTAATATTCAGCCAGTAATTAGACACAGGTATAATCCAGCCACTGGGGATGCATAAGCATACTCTTGGTGCCGGTCCCAAGCCTGGATAAATTGGAGAGGACTGCATCAGGAAGGGCATCCGGTGTAAAACTGTGCCAAATCTAACATGCGGAATGAAAAGAGAAATACCATACCGGATCGGTCGGGGCCCGGGTTAACAAATTCCACCTCTGGTACTGTTGGTCAACAGGGTGCTGGTGGAAAGTGTGCTACTGTTGTGCCAAAACGGAGAAGGAGAAAGAGAGGGGGGAGGCGTGTTAGGAAAGAGCGTGAAAGATGGAAGGGAAGGAACTTAGAATTGAGGGTAGGAACACTGAATGTGGGAACATTGACTGGCAGAGCGAGAGAGTTAGCAGGTATGATGGAAAGGAGGAAGTTGGACATTTTGTGTGTGCAGGAGATGAGGTGGAAAGGAAGCAAGGCCAAGAACATTGGAGATGGATGCAAGTTGTTTTATTATGGAGTCGATGGAAAGAGAAATGGTGCTGGTATTGTTTTGAGGGAAGAGTTGGTCAACAGTGTGATTGATGTGAAGAGGGTGTCAGAGGGATGGGCATGAAGTTGGAGATTCAAGGAGTGGTAATCAATGTTGTGTGTGCGTATGCCCCACAGGTTGGATGTGAGAATGAAGAGAAAGAGCCTTTCTGGGAAAAGATGGATGAAGCGGTAGAAAGTGTACCGAGGGAGGAGCGCGTGCTGATAGGAGCAGATTTCAACAGACATGTCAGTGAGGGAAACAGAGGAGATGAGGACATGATGGGCAGATATGGTGTAAGAGAGAGAAATGTGGAAAGGCAAATGGTGGTTGATTTTTCAAAGAGGGTGAATTTGGCAATAGTCAATATATACTTCAAGAAGAAAGAGCAGCACAGGGTGACATTTAAGAGTGGAGGAAGATCTACACAGGTGGACTACATACTCTGCAGAAGGGGTAACCTGAAGGAGATTGGAGACTGTAAAGTGATGGCAGTGGAGAGTGTAGCTAGACAACATCAAGTGGTCATGTGCAGGATGAGCTTGAAAGTAAAAAAGAGGAAGCATGAAATAGTGGAGCCGAAGATTAAGTGGTGGAAACTAAAAGAGGTTGAACATCAGACGGAGTTTAGGGAAGAAATGAGATGAGCATTGAGTGGTCATGGAAGTCTGCCAGAAGATTGGAATACTACTGCTGTACTAGTAAGAGAGGCAGCAAGGAAGGTGCTAGGGTGGTCATTGGGAAGGAGGAAGGAAGACAAGGAGACATGGTGGTGGAACAAAGAAGTGCAGGAAATTATAAAAGAGAAGAGACTAGCAAAGAAGAATTGGGATGATCAGAGAGACGAGGAAAGCAGGCGGTTATACAGAGAGACGAGACAGAAGGCAAAAAGAGCGGTAGCGAAGGCAGAAGCAGATGCATACCAGGAGTTGTATGAAAGACTGGAGACCAAAGAAGGAGAGAAAGAACTGTACAGACTAGCTAGGCAGAGAAACAGGGAAGTGAGGGATGTAAAGCAGGTAAGAGTGATGAAAGATGTAAATGGAAATGTGCTGACAAACAAAGAGAGTGTATTAAGAAGGTGGAAAGAGTACTTTGAGGATTTATTAAATGAGGAGACTCCAAGAGAGAAAAGGTCAGATTCATTGGAGACAGCAAATCAGGAAGCAGAGTTGGTTAGTAAGGATGAAGTGAGGGCAGCCATGAAAAGAATGAAGACTGGGAAAGCATTCAGACCGGATGGTATCCTGATTGAGGCTTGGAGATGTTTGGGTGAGACGGCTGTGGAGTTCCTAACGAGATTGTTTAATAAGATCCTAGATAATGAGAAGATCCCAAATGAATGGAGAAAGAGTGTGCTAGTCCCAATATACAAGAATAAGGGAGATGTACAGAGCTGCAGTAATTACAGAGGAATAAAATTGATGAGCCACACCATGAAGCTATGGGAAAGGGTATTGGAGGCGAGATTGAGAAGAGAGATAGCAATCTGTGAACAGCAGTATGGGTTTATGCCAAGGAAGAGTACGTCAGATGCAATTTTTGCTTTAAGAATGTTAATGGAGAAGTACAGAGAAGGCCAGAGAAAGCTACATTGTGTGTTTGTAGACCTGGAGAAGGCATACGATAGAGTGCCGAGAGATGAGTTATGGTATTGTATGAGAAAGAGTGGAGTGAAATGAGAAGTATATTAGAGTGGTGCAAGACATGTATGAGAACAGTGAAACAGCAGTGAGGTGTGCAGTTGGAATGACTGAATGGTTCAGGGTGAAGGTGGGACTCCATCAAGGATCTGCTTTGAGTCCTTTCTTGTTTGCCATAGTGATGGATAGCTTGACGGATGAAGTGAGGCAAGAGTCACCATGGAACATGATGTTTGCGGATGATATTGTGATGTGTGGTGAAAGTAGAAAGCAGATTGAGTTGGGTTTGGAGAGATGGAGGTATGCATTGGAATGAAGAGGAATGAAGGTGAGCAGTAGCAAAACAGAATACATGTGCATCAATGAGAATGGGGATGAGAGTGTAGTGAAGATGCAAGAAGTAGACATAAAGAAAGTTGGTGAATTCAAGTACCTGGGGTCAACTGTGCAGGAAAATGGGGGCTGCGATAGTGAGGTGAGAAAGAGAGTGCAGGCAGGGTGGAGCAGTTGGAGAAGGATTTCGGGAGTCATTTGTGATAGGAAAGTCCCAGCAAAAGTGAAAGGTAAGATGTATAAGACAGTAGTCAGACCAGCTGTGATGTATGGATTGGAGACCGTACCCTTAACAAAGAGACAGGAGGCAAAGTTGGAGGTGGCGGAGTTAAGGATGTTAAGGTTTGCGATGAGAGTGACGAGGTTGGACAGGATAATGAACAAGCACATCAGAGGGACAGCACATGTGGAGAGCTTGGGAATTAAGCTAAGAGAGATAAGACTGAGATGGTATGGGCACATCCTGAGAAGAGATGCAGAGCATGTGGGAAGGAGAATGTTGAGGATGGAGCTGCCAGGCAAATGAAAACGAGGAAGACCAAAGAGGAGATACATGTATATGGTGAGAGAGGACATGAAAGTGGCAGGTGTGGTAGAGAAGGATGCGGAAGACAGGGAGCAATGGAAACGAAAGATCCGCTGTGGCCAAAAGAAGAAGAAGAACTAGACACAGGTATAACTTGTCACATGTTACCTGCTGATTCAACCCAACTTCTTGCCGTTCACAACCGATGCTCAACCACATCCTCGCTGTCACAGTCAAGTCGGCCTCAGAAGCCTGAGTCTGTAGTAAAGCTACGTCAAGACTGTCATGAGACAAAGAAAAATGACAAAACATTGAATAAATGGGTGATTCAGAAATATATGGGAAATATTGGCCCTCTTTGGCTGCCCACTTCACGACTTGGTCTACTAAGTGGTTCCACAGGCCTCAGAAGAGTCACCAGAGACATGACCTTTGGTTTTGACAATAGACAGTTGTTTCGGGAGGGAACATGCTTCCAAAAGATCTGCAACAAGAGAGGTGTATGATATAGGTTTACCATCAGTAACCTTGTCTGTGAAGGCTCTCAGTCATCCAGGTCATTGTAAACCATAAGTGCTAAAGAAGGCAACTGGACTTGCTTGAAATCTTTGAAGAAGTTTCACCTTTCATCCAAAAGACTTCTTCAGTTCTGTCTGACTAGTGGGGAGTTCCAGGTATTTATCCTCTCGTGGACCAAGAGCAACCCTAAGGAGAGTCATTGAGGTCACACGGGTTGTTGACCCTCTCAGTCATCCCGTAGGTGTTAGGGTCAATGGAGGCCAGGTGTGAATGGTGTTAGCAGCCTAGAGGGTCATTGGGGTTATCTGTGGGTTGTTGGCTCTCTCTGCTATCATGTGAGTCACTGAAGTCAGCTGTGTCTTGGTGTGGATGTGTATTCAGTTTTCTGGGAAGGGTGCCAAGGACTACATTGTAGGTGGCTGATAAATGGTGTCTCAGACCACCTCCTGTGTTCAGTGATGGTTGCTCCAGGTTGCTGAAGATGGCTTCTTTTACTCCTCTTTCAAACCAACGGTCTTCTCTGGCTAAAATGCATACATTGCAGTCCTGAAATGAATGTCCTTTGTTATTGAGATGAAGATAGACTGCAGAGTCCTAGCCTGAGGAACTGGTTCTCCTATGTTGAGCCATGCGCTTGTGAAGCAGTTGTTTCATTTCCCTAATGTACAGGTCTGTGCATTCCTCACTGCATTGAATTATGTACACTATGTTGTCCTGTTTGTGTCTGGATATTCTGTCCTTAGGGTAGACCAGTTTCTGCCTCAGAGTGTTACTGGGTCTGAAGTGTACAGGGATGTTGTGTTTGTAGAAGATCTTCCTGAGTTTCTCAGATGGTCCAGAACTGTAGGGAATGACAATGTTCTTGCGTTTGTTGCTGTTTTCTTCCCTTTCCATTATGTTTCTTTTCCTGGTCTTGATGAAAGCCCAGTTGGGATACCCACACTTCTGAAGTGCTTCCTTGATGTGTTTTTGTCCCTTCTCTTTTCCCTTTACTGTTGTAGGAATATTTTGAGCCCTGTAATAAAAGGTCCTAATGACCCCCAAATTTGTGTTACAGTGGGTGGTGAGAGGCAGTGAGAGGTGAAAGTCTTCAAGGATTTCAAGCATGTCCAGTTGCCTTCTTTAGCACCTACAGTTCATCAGTAGCCTTAAAGCTGTGTGAGTGCCTGGACTATTTATATGATCTGTGTATGTGTGCGATTGGTATAACCAAATTTCAGATCTACAAATGGAAGAAGAGAGCCCAATGTACTAAATGAAAAAAAATCTCTTACCTTCCATGTGGAGATCCTGGAGATGGACTCCCAGAAAACTGATAGTGTTTGATCTGTTTGTACTGAAGGAGGTTGAATTGACAAAGTATGATTTAGGAATGTAGACCTCTGCTGTCCAGGAGATTCTGCCTCACAGATATCCAGGAGCAATAGTCACTGATGCAGACACAGGTGTTCAGAGATGTTTCTGGCAGAAGTCTCATCACATCACTCCCGTGGAGGATGGCCCCATATGGACAGTTGAAAGACACTTAGAAGATGGCTCTGGACACTTACATTTTTGCTATGATGGCTGAGGACTACAGTTGTCATGATAACTTTAGAACTGCAGTTGTCATGAACAGTTTTGCACTCAAGTGTCCATCAATGAACAGTTTATAACTTCAGCAAAGTAGACTTCATGTTAAAACTATAATGAATTTGCTAGTTATACAATTTAACTTTGTGACTATACTGGACACAGTTATTGAAGCAAGTTATTTATAATCATGCTATTTGTTATCACCCAAATGAGGATGGGTTCCCTTTTGAGTCTGGTTCCTCTCAAGGTTTCTTCCTTGTGTCATCTGAAGGAGTTTTTTCTTGCCACCATTGTCTCAGGCTTGCTCATCAGGGATTAATAAATTTATTAGGGATACAATTAGTTTATATAGTTAAAGTCTTTTATTTTTCTGTAAAGCTGTTTTGTGACAATGTTGTTGAAAGTGCGATACAAATAAACTGACTTGACTTAACTTGACTTTCATAGTTTATTGTTTCATAGTTTATTATGATGAGTATTTAATCCACATTCAAGGATGTGTTGTAGCCATATGATGTGATTGATGAAGTAGGGTGACCACATTTTCAAACCCCCAAACCAGGACCCTTAATTGTACCACATGTTCATGCATGTGCACATGTATGAACTTATGCGTGCACCATTGGCATTTTCATAAGGATGAGGGACAATCATTTCAGCGCTTAGCACACCTAGTGACTGCACCCTTCAACATATCTCATCTCATCTCATCTCATTTTCTTCCGCTTATCCGGAGCCGGGTCGCGGAAGCAGCAGTCTGAGCATGGAAACCCAAACTTCCCTCTCCCCATACACCTCAGCCAGCTCCTCAGGAAGAACACCGAGGCGTTCCCAGGCCAGCCGAGAGACACAGTCCCTCCAGCGTGTCCTGGGTCTTCCCCGGGGCCTCCTGCCGGGGGGACATGCCTGGAACACCTCCCCAGGGAGGCATCCAGGCACCCTTCAACATCATCCACAAAAACATAGCTTATTTGAAAACTATTGTTATGACTCCTTGTGCCCCCTTCAGGTTCTTCCCTGTAAGTGCATGGGCAGGGCTGGGCCTGGTTAAGCTGATTTAATATATTGAGTGCACCTGTACCTGGGGTGTAGCTATAAAAGGGGTTCTCCTCTCTAGCAAACTCTATGAAAGTCTGCTGCTCTGACTTTCTTGCATTCCTGAACCTCTGGCGATAGGCTTCAGGTACCAGTTCATAGGCATGTAAAATTGTGGCTTTCACCACATCATACTGGGTAGTTTGCTCCATACTCAAAGCTGAAAACACCTCCTGCACCTTTCCTGTAAAAACACATTGAAGCATCAGAGACCACACTCCTTAAGGCCAGTTAAGGGTGTGGACAAAATATCTATCCACATCCTTCTCTAAGAAGGGTGGAAGAAGCTGGATGTTTTTACCCACATCAAATACAGGCTGTTGGGAACCTGAGGAAGTTGAAGAACCTGATATAGGATGAGGAGACTGGCCTTGTTTAAGGGCCATCTCTAACTCAAGCTTTTTGAGGGCAAATGCATGTTCTTCACATTCATGTTTGCATTCCATACGCATGATTTCTAATTGATGTTCAAGTTTGTGAAGCTCAATCTCTCACTCAGCCTCCAGTTCCTTCTCTTTAAGTGCCCTCGCATCTATCTCTCTGTCTTCTGTTTTTTTAAGTTAAAGAAGTTTGTCTGATGAAGCCTCTGCTTCTTTAAGCACCCCTTTTAAAACAAGCTGGTTTTTAATCACAATGAACAGAGTATCTTTTAGTTTCTTCTCCTAAGCTGTTATGAGTAACTCATAATGCTCAGCCACTTGCCAGAGTTGATCTTTAGTTAGATTTAACAGCAACTCTTCAGAAGGGCTGGCAGTACCAGACAAACACCACTAACACAGGGCACAAACTAGTAGTTAAAGTGCTGATGACACGTTTTTGACATCTTTGGCAATGTTTTATAACATAAAAAGTAATTCCCGATGATCCATATATTAATTCACGAAGGCGCCTATTTTACAAGTTATGATAAAAAACGCGGCTATCTGGGCAAATTTGACGGGGCTGCAGCACCCAGGAGACGAAGGAGGAGGAGGAGCTATATGACGTCAGCGAAAGAACCTTCCTCCTAACTTACCAGTTTGTTGTTGATGCGGCAGGTGTTCAGTTTATCATTATTAGTATTTTTATTAGACATTATATAGTTATGTCTTCGCGTTGTGTTGCTGGCTTTTGCTCCAAAAACCACAAGGATGGGGTAAGTTTATTCAAGTTTCCCAGAGATCCCGAGCTGCATGCGAAGTGGGTGAAGCAAGTCAGGCGCACTCGTGACAAGTGGGAGCCCTCACCAACATCCGTCCTGTGCTCTGAACACTTCGATTTGGATTGTTTTGACACCCTTCCCAGCTTAAAAGAATCTCTTGGGTGTTCAGTTCAGCACAAACGTGTGTTACTACACAGTGTTGCCAGATTGGGAGGTTTCCCGCCCAGTTGGGCGGTTTCAAGTGCATTTTGGTGGGTTTTGAACATATTTTGGGCTGGAAAATGTCAGCAGTATCTGTTGCCAGATACTGCTGAAGTTTTCCAGCCCAAAATATGTTCAAAACCCACCAAAATGCACTTGAAACCGCCCAACTGGGCGGGAAACCTCCCAATCTGGCAACACTGCCAGTATTCCGGAGGGGGTCTACTAGTAGCTATGCCAGATCCAAAGACAGTCCTCCTGTCAGAACATGTGTTGTGAAATGACATAAGATAAAGGTACGTAGAGCTATAGATTCTACATGATAATCATAAATGTAATCATAAAGTCGGCGTGATATCAGTCATGTATTTGCTTGTGAAAGCTTGCGGCTTTCATGTAACTGCCGCCTAGCAATGAGAGGCAAAGGGTAAAGAGGGTAGGCTATCATAGATTCTATTCGGAAGAGATCAACACAATTCTAGACTCCCAGCAGAGGAAGAGCTAGCACTAGAGAGTTCACCGGCGTTTTCATGTGCCATTTCCATTGAGTAGAACCAGAGTAGAACAGCCAGTGAACCGCAGCGTGTTCTTCCGCTGACGTCACAACATGGCCGCGAGCCACGGACCCAGTTTTCTTGTGCTGTGCAATTAAAAGTTGGATATTCGTGTAACAACAGCTTCTTTTCATGCAATTATAACAGAAATCTAACATGTTTGCCATGTTGTATAGTTTATTTAAGAAATTGCATAGAGTCATGTTCATGTCATCAGCCCTTTAAGTGTTAGGTTACCTATTCCCCCAGTAAGTACCAATACCACTAAAGCTAACTTAATGCTGGCCCAGATAGCAGAGGGTCGTTGATTCGACGTGGAATCATCGGCATGTTCTTCGACCTATACGCCGTCGAATCACCGTCGATCACCGACGTTGATTCAACACCGCTTTGCTCATACGAGTTTGCATTGAAACGACGTTGAAAAGTGGCTGGTGGTCGACAGAGAATAGACCCCCTTTCACCCTTTATTCAACTACGTATTTCGGTCGATTTATAGTTGAATTTTCGGCGATGATTCATCCAACTTTACTTCCTGTTTTATGTACAACAGGAAGGCTACAAATTAAGCAAAACAGGCTAAATTAAACTAGCTAACAAAGCATCGGGGCTCTTGCCTAGGATGAACACACACATGCATACTTCAACCATGAAACTGAAACTTCATTTATATCAATGTGCGTAGGCTACATCCTGTTTAATGTACAACAGGATATAAAAATGCATGCAACAATGCACCTCTCCTAATGTTTGTCAAGCTATCTAATGAGGCATAACTTTTAACATTTATAAGGAACAGAACACACTTGAACAAGTTCTTAGAAACATTTTATGATTTATTTATAATTGTGGCCTATTCCTCCTGCGGCGCAGACCTGTACATGGAAACAGAAAAACATAACCAAAATTAATTTGATGCAGCATTGATAAAGAAAGTCAGCAGTAGGCTATGGGTTTCTAAATGCCACCCTACCTCATTATTTGGACATGGGGAAAAACTATATTTAAAATCCAAAGAGGGATGGAGGGAGGAAAATTAAAACAAAAGAAAGAAATGAAATATAGAGTAGAAAATATTTGATAAAATTAAGGATGTTTTCATTCAGTAAACATTTAAAAAAATGTTCTACAACACTCTAGCCTAGTGACTTACCAGTAACAAAATAGACTTGAAGTATTCAGATCCGCTCTGCATAAAGCAGCTAAATCCTCTCTCTGTCTCCTGGCAGAAAGCTCCTTGGTTTGCTTGTGTCTCAATCACAGCTGGTATTCTGTAGAAAGACTTCTTTTCACCTTTCCCATCAGCTTTGTTAGAACCCTAACACAGCACAAAAGTTTACCATTGTAGGTTTATGATGATCCAAGTGCCTCATGGGTTCACATACCGCGCGCTGCCTTTATTTCCCCCAAATCACGAGTTTGTTGGTCTTCCAATGTGGCGCAGGGTTTGTTTACTTCCGGTTTCGGGTGACGTCAGTGAAAGGGGTCTAATGGGGGCATTACCGCCACCCACTGGATTGGGGTGTAAAGCAGTCTGAACAAAACGTGTAAACATAAACATAGGAGAAATGAACCCGTTTTTCTAACTCGTCCTCACTTAGTCTACTTTTCTTTTTTGATTAGTCTGGATTTGATATTGTAAATTTAAATGTGAATCAATGTATATTCATCGGACATGAAAAAAATGAATAAATCTTGAGTAATCTTGAGGGGCGTGTGTGTCCGGGGCGCGGTGTCGCGGGGGGGGGATCGAACGAACCCTCCGATCCCCCCTGGCTACGGGCCAGAATTAGATCATCCTACCAATGTTGAAAACTGGCCGGCAAAAGTGACGATGGTTCAACGTCGTATATTCAACCTTCTCTGACGGTCGACAGATCAACCTTTACCCACGTTGATTCAACGGTGATAAATCGACCCTCTCAGACGGCGGAGAAATCGACGTTTCACGGCGCCGTTTCAACGTTGATTTTCTGACGTACGACGGAAACCGACCATTCTGACCAAAACTCTACGTCGTTTCAACGACCCTCTGCTATCGGGGGGCTTTACTTTATTGAGTAGAACCAACTAAACAAGCGTACATACAGTGAGGTACAAAACGCAGGCAACTAACACTCTGCCCCATGCAGAATAGGCTGAGCAGGCCACAATCAAGTGTTACCAGTTCCACACAATAGGCCAGCAATAAGGACAAAATACTAGTCCACTTAATATATTGCTCCAACAAAGTCAGTATCTCACTCACATTCTCTAAAGGCTACATTACTTTCAAAATTCAAAACCCAAGCAGAGGTATTGCCTCTCAGCACAGTAACTTTTAATAGCCTACCGTACACGTTTGCTTGTATAGCCTAAAACCACCCCAGAGATAGGCTACACAAATGACAATGAACATCACTCAACCTATAAATAGATCACAATATGTTCAGTAACAAAGCAAAATGCAACTACAAGTAACACAGTGAATGCGAACCAGAAACTGACAAAAAGTCTAACTTACCTAATCCACAAGCACAGATCAAAATGCTCCACATTCATTGAAGTGAAACCGCCAGCTGGTCACCGCCATTATCTGACTGCGTGTGATTAAACAGTGCTCTGTTGACCTGGATATCCTATAAACGAAGCTAACTTATCTAGCTAGTGTTCAGGGGTGTGCTGGCCTCGGGGTGGCTGGTTGATGCTAAACTTCGTTGCAGTGTAAAAACTGCACAAAAGTGTGCCCCCAACAGGAATACATGATTCCCGACCAGGATTACCACCAAAAACAACAAACTAAAATAACAAAGGCAAAATAACAAAGTGCTCTGATGGAAAGGCAGAGCCCAGCTGGAGCACTCTTCCTTACTAGAGACTGATGAGCTAACTGGCTAAAACGACCAAAAGATGTTCTCACCTGGATGCTGCAAGTCTATGATCTCGTTTTCACCTTCTAATCCCAGATGAGCCCCCACAATTATGTTATGGTGGGCTCGTTTCACACCACAACATAATAAAGGGACATGACAAGCATAAGTTTAAAGGAACAGTCCACCGTACTTCCATAATGAAATATGCTCTTATCTGAATTGAGACGAGCTGCTCCGTACCTCTCCGAGCTTTGCGCGACCTCCCAGTCAGTCAGACGCAGTCAGACGCGCTGTCACTCCTGTTAGCAATGTAGCTAGGCTCAGCATGGCCAATGGTATTTTTTGGGGCTGTAGTTTGATGCGACCAAACTCTTCCGCGTTTTTCCTGTTTACATAGGTTTATATGACCAGTGATATGAAAAAAGTTCAGTTACACAAATTGAAACATAGCGATTTTCTATGCTATGGAAAGTCCGCACTATAATGACAGGCGTACTAACACCTTCTGCGCGTTTCGGCAGCGCATTGATATGGAGCTCAGATATCAATGCGCTGCCAAAGCGCGCAGAAGGTGTTAGTACGCCTGTCATTATAGTGCGGACTTTCCATAGCATAGAAAATCGCTACGTTTCAATTTGTGTAACTGAACTTTTTTCATATCACTGGTCATATAAACCTATGTAAACAGGAAAAACGCGGAAGAGTTTGGTCGCATCAAACTACAGCCCCAAAAAATACCATTGGCCATGCTGAGCCTAGCTACATTGCTAACAGGAGTGACAGCACGTCTGACTGCGTCTGACTGACTGGGAGGTCGCACAAAGCTCGGAGAGGTATGGAGCAGCTCGTCTCAATTCAGATAAGAGCATATTTCATTATGGAAGTATGGTGGACTGTTCCTTTAAACCAAACTGATAATTTATTAGAAAAGAAAGCAAAAAAAATACCGTATGTCTAGGGGAACATAAGTGAATATAATAATGTGTCTGAGTGGGTGCAATGAATGTAATGAATATGTCAGTATATGGACCAATGGGGGAAACAGAGAAAAAGAGATAGTGAGATAAACATGTGGGGGAGAAAAAGGGAAAAGTAAGCAAAATGCCAGTGTAAAAGGAAAATCAAATTAGGTGCCTAAAAATGCCCCCCTCGAGAGAGAGAGAGGAGAACCCCTTTTATAGCTACACCCCAAGTACAGGTGCACTCAATATATTAATCAGCTTAACCAGGTCCAGCCCTGCCCATGCACTAACAGGGAAGGACCTGAAGGGGGCACAGGGGGTCGTAACACTATATAATGATGGGTGGTCCGTCAGATCCGATGATGACATCTATGTGCGGGTGTGGACTCGCAGATGGCTCTGGAGTCCGATGCGGGATCTGCATGTACGTCTGCAGTGAGGGCAGGAAAACTGTGCTGAATCACTGGGTGCCTCAGCTGCCGCCTTTCTCCTAGCACATGCCACGGTGATGATGTCTCGCCGGTTATCTTCAAAGTTTTCCTAGGCAAGGTGTGTCAGGGCACGCCAGTTGGATTGATCCTGCATACACTCCTCCAGCTGCTTTGAGGCTGTGCTAGCATAAGCGATGTTAGCCTTGACACAGTTTTTGAAGCATTTCACTGGCCTTCCTTGTTTCCTTTTGCCTTGGCAAAGTTTGCCATAGAGGAAGTGTTTTGTGATCCGGTGGTCATCCATGCAAATGACGTGCCCTGTCCATCTCAGTTGCGCTTTCAGGATCATGGCTTCGATGCTGGTTATTTCAGCACGGTCCAAGACCTCGAGACTTGTAATCTTGTCCTGTCACTTGATGCCCAGGATTGAACACAGGCTACACATGTTTAAGTGTTCAAGCAGTCGGGGCACAGGGGGTTGTAACACTATATCATAACACTATAGTAAACACAAAACACAAGGATTGCACTTGTGTAATATGACATTTATTGATATTCAAATACCATTCAAAACATAAGTGTGCATATTTCAAAGTGTGCACAAGCGCTGGCTGCCAGCTTTTCTTTTTTTTTCAACAAAACAATGAACAAATATCTTCAAATAGCCTATAAATAACTAAAACCATTTTTTTCACAATTTTTATACCATAAAAATAACTTTAACTTACATCCTCACAACACAATGTCACCAGCTGGTCAAATGAGTTTTATTGCTGCTGTCAGCTCCACAAGTTTCACAGAATCAGCTTAAAAATGGCAAGTTTACAAAAAAATAAAATGTTAAAACATCAAACCACTATTGCACCTTGCTAGCAGCAAACCACAAAAGAGCCTTTAAAAAAGAAGATACCTTTAAGAAGAATACCAGATGGTAGACAAGGGTCCCTGTTCACTGTCCCTGGCATTTGACCCACTGAAGTAGGCTGCAACAGTGCTACTTCCTGCTTGTAGCCACCGCTTATGTTTGGCCATCTTAATCTTTTATGTTAGCTTTTCCACTGTGTGAGACCAAAAATGTGCACTTGCAATGTGTGCAGAATGCAGCACTTTCACACCAGCTACTTCACGAAGAAACAGGTTAGTTCTCTGGAGGTCTTTAGAAAAGACTGACTTTCTCTTCAGCATGATAGCAAACCATTACTACAGACTCTATCATACTGAGCCATAAGCGTCATAGCAATAGCCACTGATTGACAGACATACAGACAAACCAGTGTTGAGTTCAGATGTGTGGTGCTTTGTTTATGTTTTTTGATTGAGTTAGGGCATAATTAGTGGGACAGAACATGACAAATGTACATGTGAGTGATGAAAAAAAGTATAATATTATTAATATTACTTTAATTGTGGTGAAATCCAGGATAATTTGTTTGTGAACGTTGATAACTGGGACATTTTAGTGTTTTACAGATATTTGTCAGGACTCGGGACACCCAGCTCGAAACTGGAATAGTCCTTGACAAACCAGGACATCTGGTCACTGTATGATGAAGCTAAATTATCTATGTATGGCAAGGTAACATAAATGGGTGATGGAACAGTACATCATGAGATAGAATAAACGTAAATAAGCAAAGAGCAGATGTGCGAGCGAAGATAAATCTCATGTTTAACTAAGCAAAACATGTAGCAATCAGAACAGCCTGTACCAGTTTCAAGCATGAGAAACAGATATATCTATCAGAATGATAAAAGAAAAATGAAGTTAATATTTTGGAATGGCCAATTCCTGACCTTAATCCAATAGAAAAAAATTGTGCGAGAAGTTCATATGAGGAAACCCACCAACATCCCAGAGTTGAAGGTGTTCTGTACAGAGGAATGGGCTAAAGTTCCTCCAGGCTGATCTGCAGTACTGTTCAACAGTTAGCAGAAACATTTATTTGCAGTTATTACTGAACAAATGGGTCATAACAGATACTGAATGCAAAGGTTCACATACTTTAGCCACTCACAGATAGAAAACTCTGAACGGTTCACAAACTTTCAAGCGCCACTGTATATTAACTAGTTGACATTAGAATCATTAACATTCATCTGTCTTTTCATTTGTCTCATTCGTATTTCATCATTCTTCTTGGCCTGGTTAATGTTTACTACATATTGTCTGACATCAGAGTTCAAAGGTCAGACTGACGAGAGAGGCACATGTAAGGGCCAATGAGGAACTGAAGAGGTGAGCAAATCATTAAGGAAAGGGAAAAGAGGAGAGCATCATGGTCACAATCTCAGAGTTTCAGAGTGAGTGCCCTTTTTATTAAGTTCATAATTTTAGGAGAGTGTGTACACTGTGTGTGTAGTGTGCTTGGTGTGTGAGTAGAAGTAAATACATACTGTCCAATTTAGCTGAAGTAGCAGTTCAGTAGTTCAGCAGTAAAGTAAAGTTCTCTTTATTCTACGATACTATACTTATATGCTATGATAAATAAAGACATATAAAAGAGTTTGGTATTTTTAAGTAATTTTAACACAAACACTTTCAAATGAGGTGAGAGTACATGTAATTGAGACAAACTTTGATTTTCAAGGTCTTTGTATCTCAGTAAAACACTGATAGTAATCACAACTGGACAATAACATGCCTTTCTTACATCTGTAGAAAACAGAATATTATTGGAAGAATACTAAAGTATTGTGTTTCATTTGAATATTGTGTTCCCCCTAAACCCCCCTTCCACGTTTCCTAATGTTACTGTAGAGATCGGCGTGGGTTTGTCAGGCTTCGGCATGTTCTTCCTACTCTTTGGAGTTTTGCTGTACTTTGACTCTGTCTTGCTGGCATTTGGTAATGTAAGTACTTTTATTCTTTTTAATGTAACCTCAGACTGAACACTCCTATCATAAAAGCAAGACACACAGTAAAACATATATGTGGTTTAAAATGAACTTTAAAAAAAATGAAACATTTTCCCCAATATTTATATTTTAATAAAATTTAAAATGTGTATATCTGTGTGAGAATAAGCTGGTATAATGATATACAGTTGTGCTTGAAAGTTTGTGAACCCTTTAGAATTTTTTATATTTCTGCATAAATATGACCTAAAACATCAGATTTTCACACAAGTCCTAAAAGTAGATAAAAAGAACCCAGTTAAACAAATGAGACAAAAATATTATACTTGGTCATTTATTTATTGAGGAATATGATCCAATATTACATATCTGTGAGTGGCAAAAGTATGTGAACCTCTAGGATTAGCAGTTAATTTGAAGGTGAAATTAGAGTCAGGTGTTTTCAATCAATGAGATGACAATCAGGTGTGAGTAGGCACCCTATTTTATTTAAAGAACAGGGATCTATCAAAGTCTAATCTTCACATGTTTGTGGAAGTGTATTATAGCACGAACAAAGGAGATTCCTGAGGATCTCAGAAAAAGCGTTGTTGATGCTCATCAGGCTGGAAAAGGTTACAAAACCATCTCTAAAGAGTTTGGACTCCACAAATCCACAGTCAGACAGATTGTGTACAAATGGAGGAAATTCAAGACCATTGTTACCCTCCCCAGGAGTGGTTGACCAACAAAGATCACTCCAAGAGTAAGGCATGTAATAGTCGGCGAGGTCACAAAGGACCACAGGGTAACTTCTAAGCAACTGAAGGCCTCTCTCACATTGGCTAATGTTAATGTTCATGAGTCCACCAACAGGAGAACACTGAACAACAATGGTGTGCATGGCAGGGTTGCAAGGAGAAAGCCACTGCTCTCCAAAAAGAACATTGCTGCTCGTCTGCAGTTTGCTAAAGATCACGTGGACAAGCCAGAAGGCTATTGGAAAATTTTGTGGATGCATGAGACCAAAATAGAACTTTTTGGTTTAAATGAGAAGCATTATGTTTGAAGAAAGGAAAACACTGCATTCCAGCATAAGAACCTTATCCCATCTGTGAAACATGGTGGTGGTAGTATCATGGTTTGGGCTTGTTTTGCTGCATCTGGGCCAGGACAGTTTGCCATCATTGATGGAATAATGAATTTTGAATTATACCAGCAAATTCTAAAGGAAAATGTCAGGACATCTGTCCATGAACTGAATCTCAAGAGAAGGTGGGTCATGCAGCAAGACAATGACCCTAAGCACACAAGTCATTCTAGCAAAGAATGGTTAAAGAAGAATAAAGTTAATGTTTTGGAATGGCTGGCCAAGTCTTGACCTTAATCCAATTGAAATGTTGTGGAAGGACCTGAAGCAAGCAGTTCATGTGAGCAAACCCACCAACATCCCAGAGTTGAAGCTATTCTGTATGGAGGAATGGGCTAAAATTCCTCCAAGCTGATGTGCAGGACTGATCAACAGTTACTGGAAACGTTTAGTTGCAGTTATTGCTGTACAAGGGGGTCACACCAGATACTGAAAGCAAAGGTTCAGATACTTTTGCCACTCACAGATATGTAATATTGGATACTTTTCCTCAATAAATAAAGGGCCAAGTTTATATTTTTGTCTCATTTGTTTAACTGGGTTTTCTTTATCTACTTTTAGGACTTGTGTGAAAATCTGATGATGTTTTAGATCATATTTATGCAGAAATATAGAAAATTCTAAAGGGCTCACAAACTTTCAAGCACCACTGTACTTTGATGTGAAAATATGAAGTAAATATACGGTTAATAATGCAAATTAGCACAAAGCTGAAGCCCCATATTTAATGGAAATAATTGATTTATGTCAATGTGGGTTTCATCTGGGTTCTGTATTTTCTTCAAGCCTACTAAAAATGTGCTAGTAGGTGGATTGGACATGGCAAAACAAAAAAACAAACAAAACATTGCCCAATGATGTAAATGAGTGTTTTACTGTGTGTACACATGTAGTGTCCCATCCACATGTTCCCAGGATAGACTCCAGATCCACTGCCACACTGAGCAGGATAAAGTACACTCTTAGAAAATAAAGTACCTTTAGGGGTACAACAGCTTGTCACTGGGGCAGTACCCTCTAATGTACTTATTTGTACACTTTATGAACTGCTTGAGAACATATATGCACCTTCTTAACCCTAAAAAGGTACAAATAGTTTCCTTGAGGTCCAATAATGAGCCCTGGGGGGTACATTAGTGTAGATTGTACCTTGGGGGACAGAAATGGACTCCTATTGTACCCCTATTTCTGGTAGTGTGCATGCTGAACGAGTGAATGAATGAATAAATGAATTGTTCACAACACATGAAATACATACTGTAAATCTCTGACCAGTGAGTGAGATAAAAAAAAAAAACAGTTCTGCATACACCTCTAATGCAAGAACTAAACCAAAAATAAGCTCAAAGGTGAAGAAACTGAGCTAATCAATTGTAGTAGTTTATTGGGTTTAAAACATAAATACTGTATTAATTTCAATATTTTTCTACACATAGTGTGATGTAGTAAGCAGATATTGTGGTGTGAGCTGTGATATTGGGTTGCATCATCCTGTTAAAAGAAAAGGGCTAAGAATAGACCAAGCTGAAAAATGCTTGCATCTGGATTTAAAAGTGTTATAGAGCTAGTAGTCTGAATGTTGTCTGGCGTCTAATGTTGTCTCAATCTTCAAGATTAACAGTAACTCTACCCCCAGGAATCAGAATCAAAACCTGAATGCATTCTTTAACATAATTCGGCTTTATTTTTAGAAAACTGTTATTATAAGTTTAATTTACCTCATGACATCATCCATGAATTGAAGCCATGTAACATTATAACGAAACTATTAGGCAGCTAGAGTAACTGGAATAGGACTGGAATACTGTACTTTCACATTTCCTTGTAAGGATATGGATAGATAACTAATCTGAACTAGCCAAAGCTTTCCTAAAGAGGTAGCAGGGCACCGAGCCAGCAACATGTTCCAATAGTCCGATCTAAATGTTATGAAAACATGCATAGTTTCTCAGCATCATGTTGCTTGACCATAGTTCTTAGTTTGCCTGGGTCTCAGAAATGTTACTTACATGGGAATCAATTGATAAACCAACATATTAGTGCATCTCAAAAAATTAGAATATCGTGAAAAACTTGAATATTTTTCATCAGTTACTTAAGAAGGTGAAAATGTAATTGTGGTGGGGGGCGTGGTCGAGCGTTGGCTGTGAACGGTGAGGAGTCAGGTTGAACCAGTAGGTAAGATGTGATGAGGTGCACCTGTGTCTAATTGCTAGCTGTCTATTAACCTGTGTGTCTGTGTGTATGGAAGCTGTGACACCCTGTTGCGCGCGCGTGTGTGTGTGTGTGTGTGTGTGTGTGTGTGTGTGTATTACCAGTCATTGAAAAATGTGAACATAAAAAGAACACACCTGTTCTGAAGCCTGCTCCCAGTTCCTCTGTTCCCCCAAAGTCAGAGAGTTGTTACAGTAATATATTCTAGACTCATTACACATAAAATAAAATGTTTCAAGCATTTTTCTCTTTTAATTTTGATAATTACGGCCTGCAGCTAAAAAAAAAATAAATATTAGGCGGCACAGTGGTGTAGTGGTTAGCATTGTCAACTCACAGCAAGAAGGTCCTGGGTTCGAGCCCAGCGGCTGACGAGGGGCCTTTCTGTGTGGAGTTTGCATGCTCTCCCCGTGTCTGCGTGGGTTTCCTCCGGGTGCTCCGTTTTCCCCCACAGTCCAAAGGCATGCAGGTTAGGCTAATCGGTGGCTCTAAATTGACCGTAGGTGTGAATGTGAGTGTGAATGGTTGTCTGTGTCTACCGTATGTGTCAGCCCTGCGATGACCTGGCGACTTGTCCAGGGTGTACCCCACCTCTCGCCCATAGTCAGCTGGGATAGGCTCCAGCTTGCCTGTGACCCTGCAGGACAGGATAAGCAGCTACAGAAAATGGATGGATGGATGGATATAAATATTAGAATATTTGATTTCGAGTCTGAGTAAAACAATATAAATACTGTGCATCTCTCGGTCTAGTTCAATACACACAACTGCAATCATGGAGAAGACTGCTGACGTGACAGTTGTCCAGAAGATGATCATCAGCACAATTCACAAGGAGGATAAGTCATAGAAGGTCACTGCTGAAATGGCTGGCTGGAAAAGGTGCACAAACAACAGGGATGGCCAGAGCCTCAAGAGGATTGTCAAGAAAAGTCAATTCAAGAACTTGGGAGAACTTCACAAAGAGTGGACTGAGGCTGGTGTCAGTACATCAGGAGCCACCACACACAGATGTTTATAGGAGAGGGGCTACAACTGTCGTATTCCTAATCTCAAGCCACTCCTGAACCAGAGACAACGTCAGAAGCGTCTTACCTGGGCTAAGGAGAGAAAGAACTGGACTGTTGCTCAGTGGTCCAAAGTCCTCTTTTCAGATGAAAGTAAATTTTGTATTTCATTTGGAAATCAAGGTCCTAGAGTCTGGAGGAAGAGTAGAGAGGCACAGAATCCAAGGTGTTTGAAGTCCAATGTTAAGTTTCCACAGTCTGTCATGATTTAGGGTCCCATGTCATCTGCTGGTTTTGGTCCACTTTGTTTTATCAACTCCAAAGTCAACACAGCCATCTACCAGAAGATTTTAGAGCACTTCATGCTTCCATCTGTTGACAAGCTTTATGGAGATGTCAATTTCTTTTTCCAGCAGGAATTAGCAACTCCCCATAGTGCCAAAATTACTACCAACTGGTATGCTGGCCATGATATTGAGCTTGATTGGTCAGCCAACTTGCCTGACCTGAACCCCATAGAGAATCTATGGGGTATTGTCAAGATGAAGATGATAAACACCTGGTCCAAAAGTTCAGACAAGCTGAAGGCCACTATCAAAGCAACCTGGGCTTCAGTAACACCTCAGCAGTGCCACAGGCTGATCGCCTCTATGCCACACTGCATTGATGCAGTTGTTGTCAGCATCCTTCCGTCAATGTGCAGATGACCGTGCAGCTTGGCACCTTGCCATCAGAAAGGGTGTACAGAGAGCAGAGGAGACAAGAAACGAAAACCTTGAGGAAAAGAGAGCAAGAAGGAAGGAGAGAAAATGACAACCTCAGCAGGCATCACTGTTCATCTGCAGCAAATGCAGCAGAGACTGTCATTCATGGATTGGACTGCACAGCTAGTCACAAAGATGCAGATAAAAACATATCTGGATGCTACACCATCGCCTCTTGTAGACAGAAGGATGCCGACAACAACTGCAACAAGACAAGACAGTTTCATGTCTTTCTTGCAGACATCTTTGTAGCGCAGGCATGGTCGTCCCACCTGTCGTGAACCCTCTGCCAGCACGCCGTACATCAAGTCTTTGGGAATGCGGCCTGAGTCCATTCTCCTGACGTGGCCGAACCAACGAAGATGCCTCTCGCTGAGAATAGCGAACATGCTGCTCATCTTGGCGTGTTTCAAGACCTCTGTGTTGGGCACCTTGTCCTGCCATCCGGATATGTAGAATACATCTGAGGCACCTCAAGTGGAAGCTGTTGAGTTTCCTCGACATTATCAATTTAAAACTTGATGCAGTAATTTGTGGTAAAGGACCCCCAAGCTTGGAATATATGAACATACTTTTCAGAAGTTGGACATTTCAGAATTGTAAATCCTTTTTTGATTGATCTTAGGAAATATTCTAATAATTTGAGATACTTGATTTCTGATTTTCATGAGCTATAAGCCATAAAAAAATCAAAATTAAAACAAAAAAAGGCTTGAGATATTTCACTTTACTTATGAATATTGAGTACATGAACATTTACCTTTTTGAATCAAATTACCAAAAAAAACCATGTTATTCTAATTGTTTAAGATGCACTAGTATATGGTTACACCAAGCTTCTCAATCACAGCTTTTGGTTTTGAAAACAACAATAACAACAACAACAACAAAACCTATTAAGCCTCCAGGGTGAAATCAATCATATCACGGCAGAGTTTGGCAGTACCCAGTATCACTTTGTTCTGTATTGTTTAAATTTAGAAGAAAGAAGGTTCTATTCATTCAAACTTTATCACTGTTACTCAGTCTTCCATTTTGTGTTGCTCTGCTGATGAATCTGAATGAACTGACAAATATAATGGCATAATACTTTCTTAGCTTGCTATTAGCTGATATTATCTTTGTGAATGATGTCTAAAAGGATAGATATAAAGGGAGAACAATCATCTGATCAGTACTTGTATAAGATTTGGATTCTCTATTTTCACTCACAAACTACTATCATTCTAAACCAGACAAGAACATGTCTACCTTGACCATCTTATAAAGCATGTCCATTAAAATATCATGGACAATAGTGTTCAATGCTGCACCCAAGTCCAAAAGCACCAAAATGGAAACACATCCACAATCTATAGTAAGTGGTATATCACTGAGCACACAAATGTGTTTTTTTTTTTTTGCTATGATCTGCAACTTTTCTCAGATCTTGTTCCTGACTGGTTTGGCCTTCATCATTGGCCTGAAGAGAACAGCTCACTTCTTCTTCCAGAGGCAAAAGCTGAGAGCCTCCTCTTTTTTCCTGGGTGGTGTGGCTTTAGTGGTACTCCGATGGCCACGCATAGGCATGCTTGTGGAGAGTTATGGCTTTGTGCTTCTGTTTAAGTGAGTAAGATTTGGTTCATTTATACATTATCACAGCACATACATTAAGCAAAATATTTGATTTTTAAAAAAGTGATTGTAGCGCGGACAATGCGTGGGTGGAGCACAGAGGACGGCAGGACAACGTTTGGAGGTAGTAACAGCGTATTTTATTCATAAACTTTTCAGTCTAAAAAGAACTCGCAGCACACAGACACACTCTCAGCCTCCACTCCCGGGTCGCGCTCCCTCTGCTCTCTCTCAGCCTCTTAAAATAGGGAGCGGTTTACTGGGAAAACACACACAAAACACAGGTTAATTACCGTCAGGTGTAGCGAATCTGCCACTCACCTTCCCCGGCTCCACCCTCCTGTCACAGACCGATGCTTGACCACGCCCCCGCTGCCACATACCCCCACCGCCCGACTCAGGCCGGGCGCCCGTCCGGCCCGCAGCCGACTCCCCCCCCCCCTTGACGGGAGAGGAAGTCCGCCACGACCATCTGCGCCCCCGGCCTGTGGACCACCTTGAAGTTGAAGGGTTGGAGTGCCAGATACCAACGGGTGATCCGCGCGTTGGCATCCTTCATGCGGTGGAGCCACTGGAGGGGCGCGTGGTCCGAACAGAGGGTGAAAGAGCGCCCCAGCAGGTAGTAACGGAGGGCGAGGACCGCCCACTTGATCGCCAGGCACTCCTTCTCAATGGTGCTGTAGCGCCCCTCACGCACTGACAGCTTGCGGCTGATGTATAGGACTGGGCGGTCCTCCCCCTCCACCTGCTGGGACAAAACGGCCCCCAGCCCTCTGTCCGACGCATCCGTCTGCAACAAAAAAGGGAGAGAGAAGTCAGGGGAGTGTAAGAGTGGCCCCCCACACAGTGCAGCCTTTACCTCAGAGAAAGCCCGCTGGCACTGCTCCGTCCACTGGACCGGATCTGGTGCCCCCTTTTTAGTGAGGTCAGTCAGCGGGCTGGTGACGTCCGAATAATTAGGTATAAACCTACGATAGTAGCCAGCCAGCCCCAGGAACTGTCTCACCCCCTTTTTGGTCTTGGGCCTCGGGCAGGCCGCAATCGCTGCAGTCTTATTAATTTGGGGACGCACCTGCCCGTTGCCCAAGTGGAAGCCCAGATACCGTACTTCCACCCGCCCAATCGCACACTTCTTCGGGTTGGCAGTGAGTCCCGCCCGCCTCAGCGACCTAAGGACGGCCCTCAGGTGTTGCAGGTGCCGCTGCCAGTCATTGCTATAAATGATGATGTCGTCTAGGTACGCGGCCGCATAGGTGGCGTGCGGCCGGAGGACCCGGTCCATCAGCCGCTGAAACGTAGCGGGCGCCCCAAACAGCCCAAATGGAAGTGTGACGAACTGGTGTAAGCCGAACGGTGTGGAAAAGGCCGTTTTCTCTCGGGATAATGGAGTCAAGGGGATCTGCCAATATCCCTTCGTCAAATCCAGTGTCGAGTAAAAGCGAGCCGTGCCTAGTCGATCGAGCAGCTCATCAATACGAGGCATTGGGTATGCGTCGAATTTAGACACCGCGTTGACTTTTCTATAGTCCACACAGAACCGGACCGACCCGTCGGCCTTGGGAACCAAGACCACTGGGCTGCTCCAGTCACTGTGGGACTCCTCGACGATGCCCATTTCGAGCATGGCCTGAAGTTCTTCCCGAACCACCTTTTTTTTGTGTTCGGGTAGTCTATAAGGGCGGCTACGCACTACCACCCCCGGGGGCGTCTCTATGTGGTGTTCTATGAGGTTCGTGCGACCGGGCAGGGGCGAGAACACATCCGAAAACTCGGCCTGCAACTGGGCGACCTCCGCGAGTTGGGTCGGGGAGAGGTGGTCTCCGCAGGGGACCGGAGAGGTACGTGATGCCAATGACCCTTTGGGGACCTCCGGCCCCAGCTCCGCCTTCTCCGGAACTACCGACACCAACGCCACGGGGACCTCCTCATTCCAGAGTTTCAGCAGATTGAGGTGGTAGATCTGTAGCGCCCCCTCCCTGTCCGTTCGCCTAACCTCGTAGTCGACGTCCCCGACTCGCCGTGTGACCTCAAAGGGTCCTTGCCACTTGGCGATTAATTTGGAGCTCGACGTGGGCAACAGGACGAGTACCTTCTCTCCCGGAGTGAACTCTCTAAGGCGCGTGCCCTTGTTGTACAGGCGGACTTGCCGTTCCTGGGCCTGCCGCAAATTCTCCTGAGTTAGGTGGGTGAGCGTGTGGAGTTTTGCGCGCAGATCCATAACGTACTGAATTTCGTTTTTGCTCTGTGAAGGTCCCTCCTCCCAATTTTCCCGCAGTACATCTAAGATGCCGCGCGGCTTACGCCCGTATAATAATTCAAACGGGGAAAACCCCGTGGAGGCTTGGGGGACCTCTCGCACTGCAAACAACAAGGGTTCGAGCCACTTATCCCAGTTACGTGCGTCCTCACTTACGAATTTTTTAATAATATTCTTGAGGGTGCGATTGAACCGTTCAACTAAACCGTCCGTCTGTGGGTGATAAACGCTGGTGCGGATCGGCTTAATACCTAGTAGCCCATACAGTTCGCTCAGTGTTCGTGACATAAACGAGGTGCCTTGGTCAGTCAGAATCTCTTTCGGGATTCCAACCCGGGAGATGACGTGGAAGAGGGCCTCTGCAATACTGCGTGCTGAGATATTGCGAAGAGGCACCGCTTCCGGGTATCGCGTTGCATAGTCCACCAGGACTAATATAAAGCGGTACCCTCGTGTTGACCGATCTAATGGCCCAACGAGATCCATCCCAATTCTTTCGAACGGGGTCTCGATTAATGGTAGGGGGCGCAAGGGCGCTTTTGGAATGGCCGCTGGATTTACTAACTGGCATTCGCGGCACGCCGTACACCACTTACGGACGTCGCCGCGAATCCCCGGCCAATAGAATCGGGCCATTATCCGGGCGAGTGTCTTATCCTGCCCGAGGTGTCCAGCCATGGGATTAAAGTGGGCCGCCTGGAATACCAATTCCCGGCGGCTCTTTGGAATTAATAACTGGGTGACTCGCTCTTTCGTCTGAGTGTCCTGCGTCACTCGATATAATCTATCCTTCAAAATGGAAAAATAGGGGAAGGACGGGGTGGCGTTCGGCTGGAGCGTTTGACCATCGATTACTCTCACTTGGTCAAACGCGTGTCGCAGAGTCTCGTCTCGCGATTGTTCCAGTGGGAAATCCACGAGGGATTCCCCAATAGAAAGAGGAGGGGCCGGCGGCTCCTCCCCCTGTCGCAGAGGTGACGTAGACGGCTCTGCGACCGCCGCTCCAGCCAAAGCGACACCGGGACCCTCCCCCATCAACCGGCAGGACCCACTCTTTACTAGGCGTGCCATTAAACCCCGAAATCCCGGCCAATCGGTCCCCAAGATCAAAGAGTGGGTAAGGCGAGGATTAACCGCCGCCTTCACTATAGATTTTTCCCCTCTAAAATATATGTGGACTGACACCAACGGGTAGCTGTGAATATCCCCGTGCACACACAACACCTTCACCCCTTGTGCTCCCCCCAATGCCTCGTCTTGCACCAGGCTTTGGCGGATCGAGGTCTGATTGCAGCCTGAATCCACCAACGCCTGATATGTAGCCCCTTGTACACTTACCGGTATGCGATACGCTCCGGCCCGATCGAGGGCAGCCTCTGGCGCGTCGGGGATCCGCACCACCGCCCCCACCTCCATCGCTGCACATTGTTGCTGCAGGTGGCCCGGTTCCCCGCAGCGCCAGCAAACCGGCCCGGGCCTCCCCTCTGCAACTGTGTTCTGGGGCTCACTCACCTGAGGGGGGGGAGAGACAGACACAGAAGGGAGAAACGGGAGGGCACCACGGGTGCGGCGGGCCGGCTGGGGTGGGGCCGGCCCCCGCCTCCGTGGTGGGGGAACGGGGCGAGGACGGGACACGGGAGGAGGGGGGGAAGATAGAGAGAGAGAAGAGGAGACAGAAGACGATGTCATCCGTTGTCCTGCCGCCGGTACAGCCGCCAGATGATCCTCCGCCAGTCCTACGGCCTGATCCAGCGACGCCGGGCGGTGGCACTGGACCCACTCCGCGGTTCCGGCTGGTAAGCGGGCAACGAACTGTTCCAGCGCCACCTGGTCGATGATTCCCTCGGCGTCGCAATCTTCGGCCCTCAGCCACCGCCAGCAGGCGTCCCGGAGCTGCTGGCCAAACGCGAACGGGCTGCCGGCTTCCTCCATCCGCAGCGCGCGGAAGCGCTGGCGCTGCTGCTCCGGCGTGCGCCCCACGCGCTGGAGGACGGCCCGGCGAAGGTCAGCGTAGGCCAGCCGGCGGTCGGCGGGGAGCTGTAATGCGGCCAGCTGCGCCTCTCCAGTCAGGAGGGGGAGGAGGCGCGCCGCGCGCTGCTCCATCGGCCACCCCGAGGCTTCGGCGACCTGCTCGAACAAGGTGATGAAAGCCTCGGGGTCGTCCTGCGGGCCCATCTTGGTCACAGTGAGGGGAGACGGGCCCGCGGCCGGGGCGCTGGTGGACCCCGCCGACGCGAGGAGCCGCCGGAACGCCTCTCGATCTTCCTGTTGAGCCAGCACCAGGGCTTCGAAGCGGCGCTCCTGCTCCGTTCGGAGCGTGACGAGTGCCTGGTGCTGGCTCTGCTGAGCCGTGGCGAGGGCGTGGACCAAGTCCGCGAACGGGGAGGATTCCATGGAGCTGTAGCACTGGTGCTCCACCTTTTCCCGGGTTTCAGCACCACTGTAGCGCGGACAATGCGTGGGTGGAGCACAGAGGACGGCAGGACAACGTTTGGAGGTAGTAACAGCGTATTTTATTCATAAACTTTTCAGTCTAAAAAGAACTCGCAGCACACAGACACTCTCAGCCTCCACTCCCGGGTCGCGCTCCCTCTTCTTCTTCTTCTTCGGAGTTTAATATGGCAGATTAGACACCAACTGGTGTATTACCGCCACCTACAGGATAATCAAGTCCACTACCATGTCAGACTCTTAGATTCTGGAATAAAGCCCAGAGGCTTTTAAAAACCCAATCAGGATGGAGGTAACTTTATAATCCTTCAACTGAAGCAAAACAGGGAGAGAGACAGTGGTAACACCAAGGCCGGAGAGGTTGTTAAAAAACGTACGTCTATGCACACTGTATTGCACACATTCTAACAAAACATGAGAAATTGTCTCAGGAACTCTGCATTTGTCGCACAATCCATCTCTGTGTTTATTAATCAGATATAGATTGGAGTTTAGGGCACAATGCCCTAATCTAAGACGTGTCAGCACTACTTGCTGAGACCTAACTCCAGTTAAAGTACACTGGGAGCTTACAGAAGGCTGAATTGCATACAAGTGTCTCCCTTTCACATCTCTGTCCCACTGGAGCTGCCATGTCTGGAACACTTCCTCCATGAGTTTACTCCTTAGTTCAGTTCGACCTGGGCTAACCGACACAGAAATTGTGTCCTCTTTCAAGCTGTCTTTTGCACACTGATCGACTAGTTCATTCCCCTTAATACCCATATGGGCGGGGACCCACAGGAAAGAAACAACACAGCCACTCTTATGGAGATTATTCAGCAACAATAGAATGTCTGAGATTAGATCAGGGCGAGCATTTGAAGAGTATGTTTCAATACAGTGTAAGACTGATGAAGAGTCAGAGCAAATAATCACGTTTTTAGGCCGTGCCTCCAATACCCATTGAAGGGCTTTTAAAATACCCAAAGCCTCCGCTGTAAACACAGACATATTATCACTTATTCTATACCCGCATTTTAAATCTAGCTGTGGAACATAAAACGCACAACTCACTCTCCCTGACTCGGGATCTTTAGATCCATCAGTATAAATCTGCAAATGCAGATTCCAGTTATGTTGAATATGCTCCTGAACAGAGTCCTTAGAAAATTCAATCTCCTCATCATGTTTATCCTTGTGCAACTTAAAATCAATTTGGAAGGAGGGAAGGAGCCACACAGGTACTGATCCCCAATAGGAACTCTTAACTGGGACCATATCCAATAAGTTATAATCTTTGGCCCATATCATACATTGTCTAAGGAATGGATGGCTTCTCATCTGGTCAGAGGCAAATTCATAACAATCCATGAGTATGTGGCTTGTGGGGCAGATAGCAAACTTCTCCCTGAGCCTATTCCAATAGTGCAGAGAAAGCTGAACTCTTCTCACCATCAAAGGCTTCTCACCTGTTTCAACCAGAAGAGCAGAGGTCGATGTGGAGGCAAATGCCCCACAACAGACTCTAAGGGCCTTAAATTGAATGACATCTAGCCTCTTTAAGACAGAAATTGCAGCCGCACCATATACCTGGCACCCATAGTCAAAGATAGATCTTATCATAGCCTGATAAATAGTTAGTAAAGTGCCCTTTTCAGCCCCCCATGAAAATCCAGACAAACACCTCATAACATTTAACACTTTGCTAGTTTTTGTAATCACTTTAGAAACATGAACGTTCCAGGTCAATTTACTATCCAACCATACTCCCAAATATTTAAAACTATCCACTTTCTCTATAGAAGAATCATAAAGGGACAAAGAAATGTTCCACTTTTTCTTGCTACGGCTGAAAACTACAAATTTAGATTTGGCCACAGATATTTTAAACCCCCATTTCCTAGCCCACTTAACCACAGTATTCAGCTCTTCCTGCATCTTATTTGTAATGAAGGGAATGTTTCTACCCTTGACCCAGAGAGCCCCATCATCCGCATACAAACTCTTCCCAGTACCTTGGTTTAGATCTAAAAACATATCGTTAATCATTACATTGAACAAAACAGGGCTAATCACACTCCCCTGCGGAGTTCCATTGTCAATAGAGACTACATCTGACAAGACTTGCCCTACCCTCACCTGAATTGTTCGCTCCTCCAGGAAATTTCTAATCCACCCAAACATCCTACCACTTACACCATATCTAGAAAGCTTCACAAGAAGGCCCTCCCTCCACAGCATGTCGTACGCCTTCTCTATGTCCAGAAAGACACTGATAAGAGACTCCTTATTAGCAAATGCTCTTTTGATCTCATAGTCTAAGGCAATCACATTGTCCATGGTACTCCTCCCCTTTCTAAATCCACTTTGATACTCTGCCAATGCCCCCTTAGATTCTAAAAAATGGACCAACCTGTCTGTCACCATTCGTTCCATAACCTTGCATAAAACCGATGTAAGGGCGATAGGCCTGTACGAAGAAGGGGAGCTGGGATCCTTCCCAGGCTTCAACACCGGGATGACCACTGCGTGTTTCCATGACTTTGGTAGTCTACCTTGCCTCCATATGTCATTCATGAGACTGAGTAATTCATCCAGGAGGGCATCAGAAACATGTTTGAGTAATTCGTAATGTAGGTTATCCATGCCAGGGGCCGTCTTCCTGCCTGCCGCTATAGCTCTCTTTAACTCATCTAAAGAAAAGAAAACATTAAAATCATCAGACATTAATTCATGGGAGTACACAAACCCACCCACAGACTGGTTCATCATGTCCCGGCTTTCCTGGTCTACATTATCAAAGCTGTGAACCTTCCTGAATGATTCCACTAAAAGGTTGGCCTTCTCTGCAGGAGTCATAGCAGTCGAAGCCCCAACCACCAGGACAGGAATATCTACCTTCTTTCCTATACCATTCATCCTCCTCACAGTAGACCACAGTTGTGAAATAGGGGTATCACCTGACAGAGAGGAGCAGTATTCCCTCCAACTATCCCTCTTAGCAGATTTAATGACTCTCCTAGCCAGAGCCCTGCAGCGTTTATACTGTATAAGGTTGTCAACGGTGGGGTACCTCCTCAGGAGTCTAAAGGCAGAATTTCTTTCCTTAATAGCTTCATCACATTCTTTGCTCCACCAGGGGACCGCTTTCCTCTGTAGGCCTATGCCTTTCTTAGGAATAGCAGAGGCTGCTGCTGCTGAAATTAGGCCTGTAAGGTCAGAGTTCCACTGGTCTATTGACTCATTTTGTATGCTTGGAAGGAGAGTATCGCATACAGTTTCGAACTTTTCCCAGTCCGCTTTGAAAAAGTTGAGCCTCCCATCTGTCCTAATCATCTCAGCAGGAAGCTGCAGTCCAAAAGTTCCCAGCGTAGGAAAATGGTCACTACCTAAGTTGAAATCAAACACTTCCCATCCACTCTTGCCTGCCAACTCGCCAGAAACTAGCATCAAATCCAAGCATGACGTGGTCGACGACCCAAGCTGCACTCTAGTGGGGTGTCCATCATTAAGACAGACTAAGTTAAAATCAAACATTACATCTTCCACTACCTCCCCATTGCCATCCGTCTTGCCGCTTCCCCATAAAACATTATGCGCGTTGAAATCTCCTGTCCAAATAACTGGGGTGCGCACCTGACTTAATATATCAGCCAGCTCAACTGTGCGCAAACGTAAACACGGGTTGTAAAAATTAATCAGTGAAAAACGACCAGTAGTACTCCAAATTTCAGTCACTAGTACTTCTAGGGAAGACTCTATTGGAACAACCCTGAATTCAACGCCGACTTTAATAAAAGTTACACACCCACCACCTACCCTGTCCTTCCTATCTTTCCGCACAGATACATATCCAGGCAGGACAAAATCTAAAGATGGCTTCAGCCAGGTCTCCTGGACACAAATAACATGACAACTAATTTCACTAGAAGTGACAAACCTTTTAAATTCCTGCCCATTTCCAATCAAACTACGAGCGTTCCATTGCAGAAGATTAAAAACCATCAAAGCTACCTATTCCCTCCCATAGTGCTACTTTGGGACATCATAGGACGGCCATCCCTTTCTTTAAGAAACCGGAACAGAGATTCAGGGAGAATGTTCACTTGCAAATATTTGATTGCAGCCTTAGAGACTAATTGAACCACATCAGACTTGTTGACCACTCGAGAAAACTTCAATTCTGAGATTACGTCAGAGATAAATGCCAGAAGATCCATCTTTTTAATAACAAAGTTATCACTTGGAGTGGAAGTTACTTGGGCTCTAGGAGCTGGCGGCTGTTGAGGGAGATGGCCAGGACCAGCATTTTTAACTCTTCTTACAGCCTCCGCATAAGATATCTTATCAATTGTTCTGACTTTCTGAACTTCCACAGCGGTCGCATACATCCGACACCCCTTATACGCGGAACTGTGGTTTTCCCCACAATTTGGGCAGCACATCAAAGCCGCATCGCACTCCTCATATTTGTGGTCCCCCCCACACTTGCCACACTTTCTTTTCGAACGGCACACAGAGGCAACATGCCCATATCCCTGACAATGGAAACACCGCAGAGGAGGCCTTATATATGGCTTCACCTGAAAACTCAAAAATCCAATCCCAACACGACTCGGCATAACCGCCGAGTCAAATGTCAGCAGTACTGTTCGACTAGGCATTTTCTCATTGTTTCTAGTAATTAGGAATCGTCTAACCTCAACAATCTTTGTTCCCATAGAATTGTTCCGAATTTCCTCATCAGTAATGTCAATAGGCACTCCATAAATTACACCCTTTGCCCTTGTGCCAGTCCCCGGTACATATACCTCCACATCGCAGTTTCTAAGGGATGAGATAGAGAGGGCTTTCTCCTGTTGCGTTTTAGAATTACAAACCACTAGGATCCTGCCATTAGCCAGAGATTTTGCATGCTGGAAGCCACCCATTTCTTTCGACAAGCTTTCAGCTAAATGCACGGCGTTCAAGGTCTTGGGCGCATTACTCTTCAATTTCACAATTACAACAAACTCACTCCTTCTTGTTTTAAGGCGCTGAGACTCTTCATCACTCCCAACACTAAATCTACTCGGATTGTCTCTATCCCGTTTAGACCTACTCCTTGTAGGGGAAGGTCTAAACGTCCTATTGCCCTCAGGATCACAGTCTTCTCCTCCACTATCCATACTACTGGTGTCTGAGATCCCCATGGGGTTCTCCACAAAAGACCTGACCCCGTTCCCGTTAAAACGCTACTCTCCTGAACAGCTTTGCGACTGAACAGAGGTGACTGGTCGCATCACTTGTTTTCCTCCGTCGCGCTCCCTCTGCTCTCTCTCAGCCTCTTAAAATAGGGAGCGGTTTACTGGGAAAACACACACAAAACACAGGTTAATTACCGTCAGGTGTAGCGAATCTGCCACTCACCTTCCCCGGCTCCACCCTCCTGTCACAGACCGATGCTTGACCACGCCCCCGCTGCCACAGTGATATAAAGAATATCAAAGCTACAACAGTAACTAATTGCTATTGTGGTCTTTTGGTTGGGAAATTGCTACATGAACAGACAAATCTAAAGTGGGTGTGTAAACCAATGACACTATCAGGCTATCTTTTTAGCACTCTAAATGTCTGTTTCTGTATCTACATTTAAAACTGAAGTTTTTAAAACTCCATTACTATGACCTTGAAAAGAAGTCGAAATGACAGCAAGGTGTGTAAATTCTGGCTCTGACAGTTCCTCAACCTCAGCTACATCACTCAAGTTCATAATTGTTGTCAACTCGAAATGTGTGCAGGACTTTTTATTAATCCCACTCATGCAATGATTATTTTTGTTTGTACCTGCCAGTGATATTGGAGAATAAATGTAGTTCGGTTCTAATTACCAAAATATATATTTTTTAAAGTAATCAAATCTAATCTAAAAACAACCCTCACCAGGTATGAAGGATAAACGATACCAATGAACAATATTCAGGATAAATCAGTAAATGTTGTATATGATCTTTGTTTGTCCTGCAACCATAAGAAAGTATCACACACTCATGTGACTTTTTTAGTTGTGTTTCATGGAATCCCAGTCCCAGTAAAAACTTTAGTCTCAATCACATACTCTGTGAACCTTTCTGACAAACTTTCTGAATCAATAAATAAACAACGAATAGTCCGTCCATCCATTATCTGTAACCGCTTATCCTGTGCAGGGTCGCAGGCAAGCTGGAGCCTATCCCAGCTGACTATGGGCGAGAGGTGGGGTACACCCTGGACAAGTCGCCAGGTCATCGCAAGGCTGACACATAGGCCAAGTTTACATTAGACTGTATCTGTCTCATTTTCTTCGCGGATGCACTGTCCGTTTACATTAAACCGCCTGGAAACGCCGGGAAACGGGAATCCGCCAGGGTCCACGTATTCAATCCAGATCGTCTCAGCTCCGGTGCTGTGTAAACATTGAGAATACGCGGATACGCTGTGCTGAGCTCTAGCTGGCGTCGTCATTGGACAACGTCACTGTGACATCCACCTTCCTGATTCGCTGGCGTTGGTCATGTGACGCGACAGCTGAAAAACGGCACGGACTTCCGCCTTGTATCACCTTTCATTAAAGAGTATAAAAGTATGAAAATACTGCAAATACTGATGCAAATACTGCCCATTGTGTAGTTATGATTGTCTTTAGGCTTGCCATCCTTCCACTTGCAAGTGGTAAGTGATATGCGCTGGGATCACACACACAGCGGCTCAGTCCCGAATTACTGCTTGTGCACTACACTCGCGCGCTCTGTGAGCTGCGCAGGGCCAGAGTGCGCACCCTCCAGAGGGCACTCGCTGTTCAGGGCGGAGTGATTTGGAGCGCAGGATGCCTGCGGAGCCGAGCGTATCCGTGTATTGGTGTTGCTGTGTGCACGCGAATCGTGTATTGGTGTTGCTGTGTGCACACTAATCGTTTTAAAAACGTTAATCTGATGATCCGCTGATACGGTCTAATGTAAACCCCACCATAGAGACAAACAACCATTCACACTCACATTCACACCTATGGTCAATTTAGAGCCACCAATTAGCCTAACCTGCATGTCTTTGGGCTGTTGGGAAAAAACGGAGCACCCAGAAGAAACCCATGCAGATACGGGGAGAACATGCAAACTCCACACAGAAAGGCCCCCATTGGCCACTGGGCTCAAACCCAGAACCTTCTTGCTGTGAGGCAACAATACTAACCACTATACCACCATGCCACCACAATGAATAGTGCACCTTGTACATGGATCTATATCCATATCCATTTAGAGCATTATCTGCTCATTCATTGTCATGAATTCATACTCAGTCACATGCCTTGTCTGTAACAACAGAGGAAATGTTTTCACCCACAATTAAGTCTTTACAGTAAGCATCTATAATCGTCCATTGTATGATGTCAGCAAACATTGTCATGCTGATATCACTGACATTAATTTGCTCAAGACATGTCACCGTTATCGTAAAGATTGAGCCAATTATGAATAACATTGTCCTTTTCTAGGTCGTTCTTCCCAATGGCTTTTGGATTTCTTGGAACAGTATTGAATATGCCATTCCTCACTACAGTAAGAAGGATATGAGTTAATATTATTCAGCACTGATGCAGTAAAGGTGAAATTGATGACAGTAGAAGCCTAATACTTTTTCTTACTCTCTTCTTTAGCTATTTAATTACTCAGGAAGCAGCTCCTCTATGGTGTAAGAGTTCTCACAAAGATGATGGCACAGTGAAGCATGTGAACACCAAGATACAAGTGTAGACCCAATGCTGTGGCGTGTGGTGGCTTTTGGAGAACAACAGACTCAAAAAAACATATCTGTGAAGCACACCATGAACTCACTGATCAGCCAAGTGTGAAATGCATATTTGCTTTTGCATGGACTGTATTCTACAGTATTTTAAGTATACTTTGATTTGTGTATTATTTTGAATAAACTCAGTGCTATTTTTAACCTGTGCACTTTATATTTTAATGCTTTGGGATAATTGGAGGAATTCATATATTGCATCTCTATTGTACAGTTAATTAACTATGAATGATGACAAGATGATGCATTTCATTTCCTTTTCAAATTAAGGTCTATAAGTGTCGAAAGCTTGTTGACCCGGTCGAGTTCTTCATCTCCATTTTGGAAGAGCATTTGTTCAGCGTGGACCCTGTGTTCCCTTTTTCTTTTGTTTGTTAAAACTATATTTAATTTTTTTCATACAATTTAATTATTAGATATAGATGGCAAATTCCATAAGGATGCTTCATAATCCCACTGAACGGTAGGAAAGGACCTTCTGAGAGATGCAGTCGGATCAGAGGGGAAAGACAGAAGGAGTGTTACTGGGGTCTCACCAACGGCCTGCTGGGAAACTCATGACGCAGGAACATTTGGAGTATAAAAAGGGTTTTGGACAGCAATGCAGGGGGTTCACCACGTATTATAGAGTCCCATATTTACTGCACAACCAGAGTACTAACAGGTATGTTATTTACTATTTTGCTCAAACATAAGCTTTTATGTCAGGCACTTCAGGGTTATTTTTATATTGCATTGACTATAAATCTGTGTGTAATTGCATTCTTAAAGTGTGTGTGTTACTAGTTTGTGTGTGTGTTCGGGGGACGACTGTGGGTGCAGTGAAAAAAAAAACTGTGAAAGCAGTGGTGAACTGGTCATGACCAGTTTAATTGAGGGTTTATTGATTAGTATTTCATGCTATTTCTGCAGCTGCTTATTATCTTATTATGTTTAATCAAATTAGTAATGAAGCAAAAAAAAAGTTTGATGCATATAAAAACGATTCATTTCCTCCATTGTCACCTGCTCTTTAGTATTATGTTCAGCATGAACATACTGATTGTACTGAGTACTAACTGTTAAGATCTTATTTTTCAAAGGCAATATTTGTATTTTTATAATTTGTAACAAAAGATGACCGATATATCAATAACATTAAATTATAAAACCCCCTTAGCATAATCATATAATCATAGCTGCAGTATCAGGTTAAAGGATTAACCTTTCAGCTTCAGACCATGATAGGAAAATGTGACGTCATATTGTCTTTGATGGTGTTTGCTGTTTTTGAAGTGTGTGTGTGTGCGCGTCCGCGCGTGTGTGTACATGTTTTTATATCTTTGTGGGGCCCAACCAGGGCCCACTCAGACAGGAATATTTGTGAGTTCTGAAATTTAGCTGGTTTTGACACTTTTTCTTTCTAGTTTTACTTTCTGGTTACTGGGGTTAAGGTCAGGGTTAGAATTAGGTGGCACATACCATTAGTTAGCTGCATTAATAATGAAATCAGTGGGACAATAGTCAGACAAACACGTGTGTGTGTGTGTGTGTGTGTGTGTGTGTGTGTGTGTGTGTATACTGGAAAGGAAACTATTAGCAAAAGAATGGTGCACGCACTCAGTCAATATGATTCCGCCCTCTTATCACCCTGTCTCAGATCACAGTGGAAGACATCTTGTATCTGAAATGCTCCTCAGTGCTGATCTCCTAAACATTAAGTTTAACCTTAATTTATTCAGATTGATTATTGTATTTCCTCACAGACTCCTTGTATAGATTTCCCTTCTGAAAACTGTGGAGGCTACTAGAAATGCTCCTGCTTGCAATGCTACTCCTGTTATCAGTTACGCTTGACGTGACCAATCCCACAAGAGGTATAACACAGACACTTTTTTTTAAATTTATGATAAATAATGCTTAGATAGACCTAAAGGACCCCTGGAATTATATTTTATGTCATCTATGCCATCTACATCATTTATGTCATCTAAATTGACACAACATGATATAGTGTAAGAAGAAGAAGGCCGACAGTTTTTGTAAAGATTTCTTTAATCTCTTAGGTCTGACATTAAGGCAGCTAATGCTAGTGCTAAGAGTTCAGAGATCCTCCTGATGCCGCATAAAACTACTAAAATATACCTATAGTTTTCACACTTCTAGATAAAGCACTCCAGTTGGCTGTGGTGCAACCTAGCAAAGGCAAATGATAAAAAAATGGGACTAAACCATGATTGTACACAAAAGAAAATTAAGAGATTTGGAGAGTGGTGTAGTGGTTAGCGCTGTCGCCTCACAGCAAGAAGGTCCGGGTTCGAGCCCCGTGGCCGGCGAGGGCCTTTCTGTGTGGAGTTTGCATGTTCTCCCCGTGTCCGCGTGGGTTTCCTCCGGGTGCTCTGGTTTCCCCCACAGTCCAAAGACATGCAGGTTAGGTTAACTGGTGACTCTAAATTGACCGTAGGTGTGAATGTGAGTGTGAATGGTTGTCTGTGTCTATGTGTCAGCCCTGTGATGACCTGGCGACTTGTCCAGGGTGTACCCCGCCTTTCGCCCGTAGTCAGCTGGGATAGGCTCCAGCTTGCCTGCGACCCTGTAGAACAGGATAAAGCGGCTACAGATAATGAGATGAGATGAGATGAATTATTATATATATATATATATAAAATACACACATATACATACACACCGGCCACTTTAATAGGAACTTGTTTTTGATTCTAAGTTCCATGTTCTTGGCTGGCAGGAGTGGAACCCAGTGTGGTTTTCTGCTGTTGCATGCTGCGATGCTTTTCTGCTCACCACAGTTGTACAGAGTGATTATATGAGTTTCTGTATCATTCTGGGCAGCTTAAAACAGTCTGGCCATTTTCCTCTGACACCTCTTATCACAGGATAAAGCAGCTACAGATAATGAGATGAGATGAGACCTCTTATCACCAAGGTGTTTTCACCCACAGAACTGTCACTCACTTGATTTTTTTTTCACCAATCTGTGTAAACTCTAGAGACTGTTGTGTGTAAAAACCCCAGGAGATCAGCAATTTCTGAAATACTCAAACTAGTCCATCTAGCACCAACAGCCATAGCACAGTGAAAGTCACAGCGATCACAATTTTTCCCATTCTGATGTTTGAAATGCTGGCAACTTTCTGTTTTAGCCAGCATTAACTTTTTCAGCAGTTTGTGCCACAGAAGCCCTTCTGTGGGACTGGACCATATGGACTAGCCTTTGTGCCCCATGCGAAACAATGAGCTTTCGACACCCATGATCCTGTTGACAGTTCACCGGATGTCCTTCCTTGGACCACTTCCTTGGCCCCTTGTCAAAGTCACTCAGATCCTTACACTTTCCCATTTTTATAATATATTATATAAAGGGAGGAGGTAGATTTTTAAAGTGCTAATTAAATCCTTAAGTTATTCATACAGCATCAGTGATTTGTAGTATATACACCATACCAGTCAAAAGTTTGTGCACCTTTACTCATTCATAGGTTTTTCTGTATTTTGACCATTTTCTCCACTGCAGAATAATACCGAAGACACCAAAACTCTGCAACAACATATGGAACACATATGGAATTATGTGATAAACAAAAAGCAGTTAAAAAAATCATATTTTAGATTCTTCAAAGTAGCCACCGTTTACCCCCTTTTTTCTTTCCTTTCTCTTCCCCTCCCCTTCCCCATCTCCTTTTTCTTCCCCTCCTACCCCCTTCTCCTCACATAATCGTTCAAAACGATTTGCACATCCAAAAACGCAGCAAAACCTATCCATACTGATCAATAACGACTAACTTGGCTGAATGAAGCACTACAAGCTTGCCCCCTGTCATGGCGGTGTAGTTACCATTGCTATGGGGTCACGTGATGGTGCAAAGCCTCTATTGCATGTTATTTTTCAGCAGTCCAGTTTTTGTGACTCTGTGCGCATTGTAGCCTCAGACTCATGTTCTTGGCTGACACAAGTGGAACCCAATGTGATCTTCTGCTGTTGTAGCTCATCAGCCTGAAGGTTTGAAGTGTTGTGCATTCTGAGATGCTTTCCATCTCAGCGCAGTTGTAAAGAGTGCTTATTTCAGTTATGATAGACATCCTGTCAGCTCAACTCTAGTCTAGTCTGATCATTTTCAGATAACCTCTCTCATTAACAAGGAGTTTCCACCCACAGAACTGACTCTCACTGGATTACTATTTTTTTTAATTGAAAAAGATGTATATAAATTGTTGTGTGTAAACATCTCAGAAGATCAGCAGTTTCTGAAATACCCAAACCAGTCCATCTGTTACCAACAATCATGCCAAAGCCAAAGCTACTGAGATCACAATAATAAATAATAGAATAATAATACATTGTTCAGTGAGTGTACATAAATAATACAATGATATAACAGCAAATAGATTAAAGCATACTATGTTTTTTAGGATATGCCTTAAACTGTAGTGTCCTTGATACCTGAAATGTTTCTTACGCCTAAGTCACTTCCTTTTTTTCTGTAGATGTGGCTCCTGAGGAGCGAGTGCTCAAAGTTTTGCTGAGAATCGCCGCACAGCCCACAGCTGAACCTCTGGCATCCAAACTCTCATTTCGTCTCCCCATGGACATGTCCAACCCATGGCTAAGTGCACGAATTCCCCGTATTTCATGGTGGTGGCATCCTGAAAAGCCTCATCCTGAAACTAAGAGGAGGCAGAATCTAGCATCATATAATCTCAATTCATTCGGCCTTCGCTATGGGAAGTGAGATCAGGTTTTGGCTACAGAATGGATTCTGCTACCATGATATGATTATTGTCATTTTCTGCTGAATTCTTAATTATATTACGCTTGAACATCTCTCACTTTGTCTGATTTGTCTATTTTGATAGCAACTTGTAGTGGGATGTCATGAATAAGGATAAAATCCAATAAACTTTATAATCTTTGATAAAATCCTATGTGTGCATTTTTATTACCTCCATCAGCTTTGTTGGAGGAGGTCATATTTTCACCTCCATTTGTTTGTTTGTTTGTTCCCAATGTAACGCAAAAAGTATTGAACAGATTTTGATGACATTTTGAGAAAAGGTGAGCCATAGACCAAGGAACAATTGATTAGGTTTTAATACAAATCTGAATATATGGCTTGACAGAGGTATGCACTTTACTGAGTGCCCTTCTAGTCATTAACTGTTATGTTTGTGCAGAGTGGACCATCTGAAAGAGGAAAGATCTCAATAATCATAATAACAGCAAGCTGATTTGTCATACTGTATGTGTGGTATTAAAATTTTCATCAATCATAAAAGGCATAATAATATAAAAACACATTTTTAAATATGAAAAATGAAAAAAGCAATATATTGGTTCGCAAATTTAATCTGCACATCATCACATTCATTCAGATTTGTCAGATATGTGGGTACTGGTCGTGAGATATGTATTTGGTGTTTAGGGTTTTATCTTTAACAGATCTAATTTCATTGCACAGAGTTAGCATAATATCTGTGAACAGTATATTTTAATGGTTGTGGGTTTTTTTTAGAGAATTAATTATTTTCAAGTTAAATACAGAATGATCATCATCACTTATTCAATGTTTAATTATGCTATATACTGTAATTCTATGTTATTTAGTTGCACATAATAATGTAGTTATATGTAGAATGCATGTGACTGATGAGAGCATGCAGGAGGGAGGAAGCCCCTCTATATAGTGAAGTGCTTTTTGCTGTTAACTCTCAGAATGCCTCGCCACAACTTTCCACTGATCTGAGTGCGCATCTATATCCATGCCAAAGCAAATGTGCTTTATATAATAATAATAATAATAATAATAATAAAAGAAGATTTTTAGAACATTTTCCAAAAGGTTCTTCAAATGTTGCTTGGGAAATGTCTGACACAGGCGGGAATATTTCCAGCAGTTCATCAGGTAAAACTGACGAGAAAGTGCATTCGCTGTTTATATTTATATCATATTTGTATTTGTTAGTTTCTCGAAAAAGAACAGAAAAAATAATATTGTACATTTCATTATATTATTTTGTCCATAGTTTTATGAATTTCTATATCTTAAAATGACACGTGTGTGATTTTCTTCCATGTGAATTTTAGCACCGTCTCTTCTGGAAGCACATCATAATCTTGAGTAAGAAAAAATCATGTCAAAAGTTTAATACATCATTAATGGATAGTAGATGTTTATGTAAAGAGTATCATGATAATTGTCATAAAATATATTGAATTAGTAACGATCATTAATCTTAGTCTTGATTTATTTTTCTGCCACCTAATTGTGGAGTGTATGCTTTTTTGTTCAATTTCAGCCTAAAGCCATTACTGTATTGTGTCATTTGTCTCCTTATCATCGTAACTCTTCTTCTACTGATCATGTTGTTCAAAAAGTCCTGCAAAAAATATGACAGTGAGTAAAAAAACTTAACTGATCTTACTACTTGTAATACTTTTATCATGACTGCTAAAATACTGACTAAAATACCAACAAGATTATGCTGATATTAATTCAGAACTGTATTGTTTATACTGTATATTATCTCTTACACATGGTTTGAATAAACTCAATGGATTAGAAAGTTTAAGAGCAGAAAACCCCCCATCTAATTATCATATATAAATAAATATTAGCCTGAAACTCCTCCAGCCATCCTAACACACACACACACACACACATATATATATATATAGGGCATCTGAAAAGTCTGGATCCATCAGCAATTATTTATTTCAATACAGATATTACAACAAATGCTCAAATTGACGGGCTTGGATTTCGTGACACTTGGGTATATGCTGAATACAAGAATACTGAATATTTTTTAATGTATCAGAACTGATGTTATGACATGCAGAAATGATTTCCTCCTCTAGTGCAAAGATTGTTCTGGGCTGAATCCGATATATGAAGGATCTTGTCTTACATACATCAGAATGAGTTGATTATTTTCTTGTTGGTTTTGAGCCATCTTGGATCTGAAACAAAATTAAGAAAATTATTTCATCTACAGTACAGCAAACTAAGACACACAGAGAGGTCTAAAATTCTGAGATCACACTGAAAACCACTTTGAAATTCAGAGATTTTTTTAATTTAAAATTGGAAATAAGCACAGCTTTAGAATCTGAAAAAAATATATATAACAAAGAACTGAATAAATGTAGCATGATACAAAATTCGGAGAAGGAAGAGGCCATACGACAGGGGAGGATTAAGTAAGTTGAAGCTAAAGATTTTATCAGAAAAAAAACCCCACGAGCTTCTGTACATTTTTGTACATTTATAAATTTTCATGAATGATAATTATCACAAAAAGGTATTCAATATTAGGAAATATATCCATATTCTGCATTATTTCTGGATCACTATGTAAATGTAAGCAGTTTTATGATGCTGATGTTTAGTACAAATGTTAATGCCTTTGGACAAAAGGTCAGACATTTCTTGAGTCTTATCCCTTTCACTGAAGCATGAGAAGGCAAGATTCTACTATTTAATCAACCTGATACTGATGATTTACTCTGTAATGGAAAACTTTGCATTAAATTAGACAATAATGCAAAATAAAAGCATTTTCTTTAGTTGTTTCAGACTCTGGACCCCACTGTATTTTTGCACATGTATTGTTCATGATGTGTTCTTAAGTGTGATACTGAGAAAGTTTTAAACTTGTTATTTCTGTTACTTTAGTAGTGATAATAAATTTTCTAGTTGTAGAGAAAAATAGCTATTCACATTTTTTATATTTATTGATTGGTTAAATTTAGATTTAAAATAGACACAAAAATTTGGGGTTTAAAAATGAATTTAGCGAGAATTCTAGGGTCAGCACATGTAATACACAATGCATATAGACCAGTAACACAGTTACAATAAATGTAATGTAATAAAATCAAATCAAACACTGATGATTACTTTTCAGGGAAGGTGTCTGACTCAAACATTGAAGGAGGCACTTTTCGCATGAATGATCTCAAAAGTAACTCAGACCTTGATGATACTAATAATGACATCACTAGTCATTCAAACAACTTGCAAACTTACAGTAAGGACAATTCTACAGATTCTTACTAATCTATCCAGATTAAATGAGTTTCCTTTGCTTAACCATGCTTTATTTTGTCTTAAAGCTGCATGCAGTGATGATTCGTCCTCTACTAGTTCTGAGTGCTTGTGTCAACCTGTAAGTATTATTATTATTATTATTATTATTATTATTATTATTATTATTATTGGGGCAGCACAGTGGTGTAGTGGTTAGCACTGTTGCCTCACAACAAGAAGGTCCTGGGTTTGAGCCCAGTGGCCGGCGAGGGCCTTTCTGTGTGGAGTTTGCATGCTCTCCCCGTGTCTGTATGGGTTTCTTCCGGGTGCTCCGGTTTCCCCCACAGTCCGAAGACATGCAGGTTAGGTTAACTGGTGGCTCTAAATTGACCGTAGGTGTGAATGTGAGTGTGAATGGTTGTTTGTCTTTGTGTCAGCCCTGCGATAACCTGGCGGCTTGTCCAGGGTGTACCCCGCCTCTTGCCCATAGTCAGCTGGGATAGGCTCCAGCTTGCCTGTGACCCTGGAGAACAGGATAAGCAGCTACAGATAATGGATGGGTTATTATTATTATTATTATTATTATTATTATTATTATAATATCACTTTTCTGTGGTATACTCTTTCTTTAACTACATGGGAAACATCTTTACTTCACTTTTATTATTAACATTTTTTAATTATTCTCAATTACAACTACACACACACACAGACATTATATATATAATAAAAGAGAGAGAGAGAGAGAGAGAGAGAGAGAGAGAGAGAGAGGTGGAGGAGGATATCATGTGGTCGTGCAAAGATATGAAGATTATCTTCAAGTGAATGAGTGAAATATTTTTCAACACAAGAAGATAAATGTCATATGTTCGCACCACCATGTGATGTTCTTTATATTATATGGACATTTATGGGCAGCCATAAAAAAACCCAAATACGCAAATAAATCAAAAGCATTTTAATTTTCAACTGGTTCACCATTTTGACAATGCGCATCAAGTCAGCGGGAAAACACTGGGAGTGATGTCATCGGAGTGAAATATCGGAAATTATTATACATATGGGCCACTTTTTCCATGGAATAAAAATATGCATTATATTCCCTTCTAGTGGGTTTATTGATGGCATGCAATATTTTTTATCATATTGCTTATCCTCCATGTTTTACACCACTCTCCCCAATGGAGAATGAGTGTGCAATATTGTTATAATATTGCATGTTGTCAAGACAACATGATGCTACACATCAGAGCTCATGCGAAGATCCAATGACAAAACTTTTCTGCTGCACATGCACAGTACTATTTCTTTGTCGGCTGGGAAAGAGAGAAGATGAAGCTAATTCAGTGCACGGTTTAAGCACTAAATAAATAAACTGAAACTAAAGACATGCTGAACACCCGAAAGGCTATCATAACTTTATTATATATTCTTCACGTATATTTACAAGAGAAAAACATAAACATCGACATCGAAGAACTGGAAAAGAGACACGTTGGAGGTGTGAAACTTCCATGCTAGCGAGTGACTGTTTGTAAACAAATATGGTTGCGAGGTTTGCTTCATTAAAAGTAGAAGATTTTAAGAGAATTTTGGCTGCCAGTTTGCTCTGTTGTGTGTATCTGTCAATGTTGATTTTAAAAGTAACTAAGTAAATTACACAGGGATAATAATAATAATAATAATAATAATAATAATAATAATAATAATAATAAGATGACCTGGCGACTTGTCCAGGGTGTACCCTGCCTCTCGCCCATAGTCAGCTGGGATAGGCTCCAGCTTGCCCATGACCCTGCACAGAATAAGTGGTTACAGATAATGGATGAATGGATGGATGGATAATACTAATACTACTACTACTATTAATAATAATAATATTTGGCTTGACTGTGCTAGCATTGGCCTATGCTAGCATTGGCCTTCGTTAACACTACACCGGCTAGAAGGTAACTGGACTGCTGCGCTAACAGCACCGAGTTGTGGGTAAGCTCACATTGGCCTTCGCTAATGCTGCTGCTGAATGCTACACTGATTAGAAGGTAACTGGACTGCCGCGCTAACAGCACTGAGTCATGGGTAGGCTTGCATTGGCCTTCACTAACACTGCTGCTGAATGCTACACTGGCTAGAAGGCAACTGAACTGCCATGCTAACAGCACTGAGTCATGGATAATCTTGCATTGGCCTTCAAGAATGCTGATATGAAGAGAGTGTGTATGTATAATAATAGCAATATTGGCTGGCTTTCTTTCATGGTCTATCAGATATATTCCATTCAGCTACTCGTCCTCGACTTGTTCAATATCATGCTGGCTGAATGGGATATATCTGATGGACCATGAAAAAAAGCCAGCCAACATTATTTAAATACTGTATATCATGCAGGTCTGGGATGCATTTCGTATAAAAAATAAGACTTTTTCAACATGAGAAGATAAACTTCATATCTTCAAGCTAACTTGTGATTTTCTTTTTCTTTTATATATAAGATTTGATCTTACTATTCAAGTGAAAATATATTGAATATGGCCAAATATCTCTCATATTTCTTATTATGAGATTACTATCAATTAAACATTTTATTTGGCCTATTTTAGATGCTTTTACACATTTCAAGCTTTACATTTTCTTACTCTGCTGAAAAAAAGAAAAAAAAGATCTGCTAATAGTACAAGATTATTTCTTGAAATTAGTAAATGTCTAGAAAATGTTTAATATTCATATGCCTGGATTACTGTAATCTTATAATTGGAAATGCTATATATATTTGTCTATATTCAAGATATTTTCATATTTTAGTCACTTTTTGCAATGCAATACAAATATACAAATATAAAAATATAATATCACCAGCTATATCATGTATTTCGACATTTCTTTTCCAGTATGGAGATAAACCCAGTGACAATAACCAGCAATACCTGAGTTTGAAAACAAACCTGCAAAGTGCAGACTATGCAAATAGGCAAGGAAACTCCACCAGTGCTCTAGATTATGAAAAAAAGAAGCCAAAGAAAAACCGAGATTATGTTAACATAGAAGCACAACGGAATATGCCTTTAACTAAGGGCAGAAGAAGCAAAATTGAGAGGCATCAAGGAGACCAGGATGAGAGTGAAACCAGCAGTGAGAGCAGCAGCGACGAGAGCGATGACAATTCTGTAAATTACAGCACAGTTGTCTTTAAAGAAACTACAAATGTCATCCAAAGAAAACAGTGAAGCTGGTTTTCTGCTTCAAGAAGTTTTTAATAATATTTCATTTGCGCTTTTTTTTTTTTACTGCATTCTGCTAACCTGTCAGTCAATAATCAGATATACCAGCTCAAGCATGACTTAACAGCATGCTCTAAAATGACTGCTTTTATTTTCAGGGCTTTTGTGTATGAGGTATAATGTGAATTTTCACCATATATGGCAAAAGAAACCTAATTTTACATACAAGATCTGAGAATGTTGTATGTGATCTGATAAACATAGACTGCGGTACTGATAATTATCATAATATCCTGTTAGGAAGGAACTGCCGTGTGCAGTAAAGCAGGGTGGAAAGATCAAATACTTGTTTTCAGTTTCTGTATTTTTGTGTGCTAGTACTTAGTCTATTTCATACACTGAGTTTTTTTGTGTGCTTTTTTTTTAAAATATGCAAATATTGCCATTTTTATTGTCAAACTTGTTATTGCTACACAATGCTAAACTTGTACACCAAGCAGTCAGCCATATCAGTATGATGTTTTAACAAATATATATATGCACCAGTTTAATTTAATTTATTTAATCCCTTATTTTTAGGGTAGTGTACTGGAGTTTTCATGTTAAAAGTACATTTGGGTTTTTGCTTTGGGGTTTAATCTAGTATGTTTTTTTTTTAACTTTTATTGTCAGGGGCCTCACATTCAGTTTCTGATCACTGACAAACACCCCATTTTTCAGACTGAATACTTCATATAGAAAATACTATAAATACCTTCTAATATTTTTATTCGAAAGTTTTGGTAGGTACTACCAAATATATATATATATATATATATATATATATATATATATATATAGATAGATAGATAGATAGATAGATAGATAGATAGATAGATAGATAGATAGATAGATAGATAGATAGATAGATAGATAGATAAAAGTGGGGACCACATTCACACAAGTTCCAATGTTCAAAAACAAAACAAAAAAAAGGAGGAGGGGGGATCTTTCCTGAGTTCCCTCAATATTGGGAACCTGCAATGGAAACATGTTGAAAGAGTAAAAAAGGATATTACACTGAATAACCTTGTTGGATTTTGCTAGCAAAATAAATGAATGCAATATATCTTAACAGCACCAAGTCAGGATATTCTTGATTGTGTATTTGTCTAAATTGACCATCCCATATTGCATAAGTTGTTCATTCCAAAGGTATTAACTCTCCTTGAACATCTTGAAGAATAGACATTGCTCTGCAATTTTTAAGCATGTTACAGATATTAAGAGAACAGGGAGGGAGTCTGACAGCTAAATTCCCATGAATCTGAAACTAACGATGAGTTCCACATGTGTAATATAGATGTTTCTGTTGTTCCTGAAGTCCACACTTAGCAAGTTGTTTTTGTGGCCGCAGGCAGACAAGTCAAGAATTTCCCCTTCTCTAGGCAGACTCATCATTGGTGGTTAGGAGTCTAATCACTGTGGTATTATCCATAAACTTGATGATATTCTTGTAACACAGGCTTGGGTGAACAGACTGCACAGCAGAGCACTAATTTACCAACTTTGAGGAATTACCACGCTTATTATCAGTGTGACTGATGTCCTGTTGCCAATACGCCTGTGACCTATTCAACAGGAAGTCTAAGGCCAAGTTTACATTAGACCGTATCTGTCTTGTTTTCTTCGCGGATGCACTGTCCGTTTACATTAAAACGCCTGGAAACGCCGGGAAACGGGAATCTGCCAGCGTCCACGTATTCAATCCAGATCGTGTCTGGTCCGGTGCTGTGTAAACATTGAGATATGCAGATACGCTGTGCTGAGCTCTAGCTGGCGTCGTCATTGGACAACGTCACTGTGACATCCACCTTCCTGATTCGCTGGCGTTGGTCATGTGACGCGACTGCTGAAAAACGGCGCGGACTTCTGCCTTGTATCACCTTTCATTAAAGAGTATAAAAGTATGAAAATACTGCAAATACTGATGCAAATACTGCCCATTGTGTAGTTATGATTGTCTTTAGGCTTGCCATCCTTCCACTTGCAAGTGGTAAGTGATATGCGCTGGGATCACACACACAGCGGCTCAGTCCCGAATCACTGCTTGTGCACTTCACTCGCGCGCTCTGTGAGCTGCGCAGGGCCGGAGTGCGCACCCTCCAGAGGGCACTCGCTGTTCAGGGCGGAGTGATTTGGAGCGCAGGATGCCTGCGGAGCCGAGCGTATCCGTGTATTGGTGTTGCTGTGTGCACGCGAATCGTGTATTGGTGTTGCTGTGTGCACACTAATCATTTTAAAAACGTTAATCTGATGATCCGCTGATACGGTCTAATGTAAACCCCACCTAAGTTACAGGATACTTAGCTTTAAAACTAGCTTCGATGGAACAGCTGCTGAACTGTAGCCAATAAGCAAACATCGTGAAAGCATGTTTTTTGTGTCCAGATGGGGCAGGAGTAAGTGCAGAGAGACTGAGCAGATGTGGAAAGACGAATCTGAAAGTATTAGGGGTGTTGCTTCATATGAATGACGAACTTTTCCAAGCATTCACAGTAAATGTGAGAAAAATGGGGCAATAGCCATTCAGGGTGTCGGTAGAAGCAATGCGAATTTTCAGTCCATGTTTCATGAGTTTCTTGGGACAGCTGTAAAACAGATGTTGATATACAGTACATGCAGAGTGCCAATTCATACACTGTTTTTTTGATAGATAGATAGATAGATAGATAGATAGATAGATAGATAGATAGATAGATAGATAGATAGATAGATAGATAGATAGATTAGAGTGTAAACAGGGTTGCCAAAAAGTACTGTTAAAAAATACAGTAAACTGTGTACAACTGTGTACACATTTACAACCCCGATTCCAAAAAGTTGGGGCAAAGTACAAATTGTAAATAAAAACAGAATGCAATAATTGACAAATCTCAAAAACTGATATTGTATTCACAATAGAACATAGACAACATATCAAATGTCGAAAGTGAGACATTTTGAAATTTCATGCCAAATATTGGCTCATTTGAAATTTCATGACAGCAACACATCTCAAAAAAGTTGGGACAGGGGCAATAAGAGGCTGGAAAAGTTAAAGGTACAAAAAAGGAACAGCTGGAGGACCAAATTGCAACTCATTAGGTCAATTGGCAATAGGTCATTAACATGACTGGGTATAAAAAGAGCATCTTGGAGTGGCAGCGGCTCTCAGAAGTAAAGATGGGAAGAGGATCACCAATCCCCCTAATTCTGCGCCGACAAATAGTGGAGCAATATCAGAAAGGAGTTTGACAGTGTAAAATTGCAAAGAGTTTGAACATATCATCATCTACAGTACATAATATCATCAAAAGATTCAGAGAATCTGGAAGAATCTCTGTGCGTAAGGGTCAAGGCCGGAAAACCATACTGGGTTCCCGTGATCTTCGGGCCCTTAGACAGCACTGGATCACATACAGGCATGCTTCTGTATTGGAAATCACAAAATGGGCTCAGGAATATTTCCAGAGAACATTATCTGTGAACACAATTCACCGTGCCATCCGCCGTTGCCAGCTAAAACTCTATAGTTCAAAGAAGAAGCCGTATCTAAACATGATTCAGAAGCGCAGACGTCTTCTCTGGGCCAAGGCTCATTTAAAATGGACTGTGGCAAAGTGGAAAACTGTTCTGTGGTCAGACGAATCAAAATTTGAAGTTCTTTATGGAAATCAGGGACGCCGTGTCATTCGGACTAAAGAGGAGAAGGACGACCCGAGTTGTTATCAGCACTCAGTTCAGAAGCCTGCATCTCTGATGGTATGGGGTTGCATTAGTGTGTGTGTGTGGCATGGGCAGCTTACACATCTGGAAAGACACAGTTAATGGTGAAAGGTATATCCAGGTTCTAAAGCAACATATGCTCCCATCCAGATGACGTCTCTTTCAGGGAAGACCTTGCTTTTTCCAACATGACAATGCCAAACCACATACTGCATCAGTTACAGCATCATGGCTGCGTAGAAGAAGAGTCCGGGTACTGAACTGGCCAGCCTGCAGTCCAGATCTTTCACACATAGAAAACATTTGGCGCATCATAAAACGGAAGATATGACAAAAAAGACCTAAGACAGTTGAGCAACTAGAATCCTACATTAGACAAGAATGGGTTAGCATTCCTATCCCTAAACTTGAGCAACTTGTCTCCTCAATCCCCAGATGTTTACAGACTGTTGTAAAGAGAAAAGGGGATGTCTCACAGTGGTAAACATGGCCTTGTCCCAACTTTTTTGAGATGTGTTGTTGTCATGAAATTTAAAATCACCTAATTTTTCTCTTTAAATGATACATTTTCTCAGTTTAAACATTTGATATGTCATCTAGGTTCTATTCTGAATAATTCCACATCATTGCATTCCATTTTTATTTACAATTTGTACTTTGTCCCAACTTTTTTGGAATCGGGGTTGTACAGTACTGAAACATCCTACATACAGTTGCAGTCAGAAGTTTACATACGGTACAGGGACATGAATGTTATGGAAGAATGGCCTTTCAATTACTTTTTTGAACTGTTATTTTTCTGTCGCAGAATGATTCTCCACCATACATCTTTAATACATCCCCCAAATCAGAAGAAGTTGGGACAGTATGGAAAATGCAACTAAAAAAGAAAGCAGTGATTTTTAAATTTACTTTGATGTGTATTTCATTGCAGGCAGTATGAACCCAAGATATTTCATGTCTTCTTTGGTCAACTTAGTTTCATTTCTTAATATACACCCATCCCTGCGTTTCAAATGCCAGTTAAAACTTTACTGTGCAAAAAGGAAGCCTTTTGTTACCTGTGTCCAGAACCTACATCGACTTCTCCAGGCTCTGAGGCATCTGGGATGGACCATCATACAGTGGAGACTTATATTGTGGTCAGGTGAATATTTCAAGTCTTTTTTGCAACAAATGGATACCATGTGCACCAAACCAAAGACAAAAAGGACCATCCAGACTGTTATTAGCAACAAGTCCAAAAGCCAGGGTCTGTCATAGTATAGGGTTGTGTTACTGTCCTTGGCAAAGTTAACACACTTCTGTGATGGCAGCATTAATGTAGAAAAGTGCATTGAGATTCTGGAGCAACATATGCTGCCTTCAAGATGACATCTTTTCCAGGGACTTTTCAACAAGACAATGTAAAACCACATTCTGCACACTTTACAAAGACAGGGCTGTGGAAGGAGAGGGTGCCTATCCCCTCTGTCCCCAATAGAGCATGTGTGGACAATTTTGAAATGAAAAATATGACAATGATGACCCCGTACTGTTGCACACATTAAGACCTGTTTGCAGGAAGAATGGGACAAAATAACACCTGAAATGCTTCATCACTTGATGTCTTCAGTCCCTAAACATATTTTAAGTGTTGTGAGAAAAAATGGCAAAGTTACAAAGTAGTAAGTGCTTTACCATCCCAGTTTCTTTTGAAATGTATTGTAAGAATCAAAACTGTTTATTTTATATATATATATATATATATATATATATATATAATTAGATGAAACATCACATTGTATTGTTTTGAGTGGAAGACAGGTCAAAGATTATTTACAGATAATTGTTTTCACTTTTAATTTTAGTTTCAACATACCATTCCAACTTTTTCTGATTTGGGGTTGGTGTTAAAAAAAAAAAGAATTTGATGCAAAAGTCTCATCTCATTATCTCTAGCCGCTTTATCCTGTTCTACAGGGTCGCAGGCAAGCTGGAACCTATCCCAGCTGACTACGGGCGAAAGGTGGGGTACACCCTGGACAAGTCGCCAGGTCATCACAGGGCTGACACATAGACACAGACAATCATTCACACCTACGGTCAATTTAGAGTCACCAGTTAACCTAACCTGCATGTCTTTGGACTGTGGGGGAAACCGGAGCACCCGGAGGAAACCCACGCGGACACAGGGAGAACATGCAAACTCCGCACAGAAAGGCCCTCGCCAGCCACGGGGCTCGAACCCGGACCTTCTTGCTGTGAGGTGACAGCGCTAACAACTACACCACCGTGCCGCCTGATGCAAAAGTTTTAAATTTATTTTTGGTTTTCTGAAATCAAAACAGGGTCAAAATTCATCTCATCTCATTATCTCTAGCCGCTTTATCCTTCTACAGGGTCGCAGGCAAGCTGGAGCCTATCCCAGCTGACTACGGGCGAAAGGCGGGGTACACCCTGGACAAGTCGCCAGGTCATCACAGGGCTGACACATAGACATAGACAACCATTCACACTCACACCTACGGTCAATTTAGAGTCACCAGTTAACCTAACCTGCATGTCTTTGGACTGTGGGGGAAACCGGAGCACCCGGAGGAAACCCACGCGGACATGGGGAGAACATGCAAACTCCGCACAGAAAGGCCCTCGCCAGCCACGGGGCTCGAACCCGGACCTTCTTGCTGTGAGGTGACAGCGCTAACAACTACACCACCGTGCTGCCTGATGCAAAAGTTTTAAATTTATTTTTGGTTTTCTGAAATCAAAACAGGGTCAAAATTATACATCAAAATGGGGGTAATTATACACCCAATTAGATTATTAATTCAGTGATGCTGACAGTTCCAAAATGTCTTTTAACTTGCCAAGGCCTCTTAAAGGGTACCTGCAGTGGAAAAATAAACATAGGCTAGAAATATTACACATTTTGCACAAATGCATTTTGACTACCCTGTATTTTCACACTATGTCACATGAAGCAGTGCTTTAAAATTCTTTTGTATTCCTGCTCACTCAAAGGCACAGCCATATTCCCGGTGTCAAAGGTCAGCATGACACAGTATCGGTGACAGGTTTCCTATATCTTCATTGGCTTGCTGCACCCGCCACCACAATGTAGCTGGATGTACAAAACATTGTTGAAAAATAACGGAGTGCAAAGCCTATGGTTGCAAAAACAATAAGGGAAAGCATTTTTTCTGTGTTCCATTGCCGACAACTGAGCAGTATAAATGACTTGATAAACAGTGGCTACTCAACTTTGGAACAGGTCACATTTTAGAAACATTCTCCTTTGGTAGAAATTCTGTTGTTTGGGAGGACCATTTTCAGCCCGACTGCTTTGAAAGGAATCTACAGGCCAAGCTCTTGGGCTATGCAGGTCGCATTAGACTTGAACCCGATGCTGTGCCAACAATATTCCACCATCCACAAAAAAGGGATTCAGGCCATGCAAGCCAATTAACTTGAATAGTATAGACATTCAAAGCATATATATATATATATATAGATAGATAGATAGATAGATAGATAGATAGATAGATAGATAGATAGATAGATAGATAGATAGATAGATAGATAGATAGATAGATAGTGTGTGGGTGTGTCTGTGTGCACGTGTATGCACTGCCTAAAAGCGTAGCTTCTGAGGAGTATAAAAAAGTGTCTTAGTAAATAATCCCACATTATTTTTTTAAAAAGCAAATTAAAAATAACTGCTGGATAAAAAACCCCATCTATCTTATATACACTCACCGGCCACTTTATTAGATACACCTGTTTAACTACTCCTTAATGCGAATGTCGAATCAGCCAATCACATGGCAGCAACTAAATGCATTTAGGCATGTAGACATGCTCAAGATGACCTGCTGAAGTTCAAATTGATCATCAGAATGGGGAAGAAAGGTGATTTAAATGACTTTGAACATGGCATGGCTGTTGGTGCCAGACAGGCTGCTCTGAGTATTTCAGAAACTGCTGATCTACTGGGATTTTCAAGCACAACCATCTCTAGGGTTTACAGAGAATGGTCCGTAAAAGAGAAAATATCCAGTGAGCAGCAGTTCTCTGGGCAAAAATGCCTTGTTGATGCCAAAGGAGAATGGCCAGACTGGTTCGAGATGATAGAAAGGCAACAGTAACTTAAATAACCACTCGTTATTAACAAGGTATGCAGAAGACCATCTCTGAATGTACAACACATCAAACCTTGAAGCAGATGACCTACAGCAGCAGAATACTACACCAGGTGCCACTCCTCTCAGCTTAGAACAGGAAACTGAGGCTACAATTCACACAGGCTCACCAAAATTGGACAATAGAAGACTGGAAAAACATTACCTGGTCTGAGGAGTCTTGATTTCTGCTGCGACATTCAGATGGTAAGGTCAGAATTTGGCCTAAACAACATGAAAGCATGGATCCATCCTGCTTTGTGTCAATGGTTCAAGCTGCTGCTGGTGGTGTAATGGTGTGGGGGATATTTTCTTGGCACACTTTGGGCCCCTTAGTACCAATTGAGAATCATTTGAATGCCGCAGCCTACCTGAGTATTGTTGCTGACCAATACAAAAAGCAATAACAACCCAAAATATTCAAAATTATTCAACATTTAAATATATGTCCCTCACCTTCTGCAAAAGAGAGGAATTTTTAAACATAAATATCATAAATTAAAAAATACCTGTCTCTGTCTGGGTTATTTCCCAAAAAAGTGGAAGCAGGTTCCACTGTCAGTCACCAGTGCATCTGCATCACTTCAAGAAGGCTGGAGCTGGGCATTGATAATGGCCTGGAACAACATTATTTGGGTCACATTAATTTTTAAAATCAACTATCAGGTTATTTTTGTTAAAATTCAGAGAGTATAGTTGGAGATGGATTTTCCATTAGCCAGTGAATTTTGCAGGTCATTGTCTTAATGTGACACAGGAGATACAGAGATTAAATAGTTCAATAAAATAGTCACCAAAGGACTGACAGTTGGCCAGCATTTATGTGACTGCCCATTTCCCAATCAGGCAGGAGCTGGTTCTTCTGTCACACTGTCAGCTTCCAGGGGATCCCTAGTGAAAATCTTTCAAGGATCTTCAAGGATCCATAAAGTTCTTTGTGAGGGTCTTTGAGGATCCTGTTGAGGATCTTAACAAAGATCCTCAAAAGATCTTCAAGGATCTTTAAAATTCTTGCCAAGATAATCAAGGATCTACAAAGATCTTTTAACTTCTTGCCAAGATCTTCAAGGATCTTCAATTTTCTTGCCAATATCTTCAAGGATCTACAAAGATATTTTAACTTCTTGCCAAGATCTTCAAGGATCTGCAATTTTCTTGCCAAGGTCTTCAAGGATCTTACAAGGATCTTCAGAGTTTTTTTCCAAGATCTTCAATGATTTTTTCACTTCTTGCCAAGATCTTTAAGGATCTACAAAGATATTCAAAGTTCTTTTCAAGATCTTCAAGGATCTTTAATATTCTTGACAAGATCCTCAAGGATCTTTAATATTCTTGCCAAGATCTTCAAGGATCTACAAAGATCTTTTAACTTCTTGCCAAGATGGTCAAGGATCTACAAGGATCTTCAAAGTTCTTTTCAAGATCTTCAAGGATCTTTAATATTCTTGACAAGATCTACAAGAATCTTAAAAAACAAAAACCACATTCATTTCCAAACAAGCAATTCTTTATTGATGCTATCATAACATATACACTGACATGTCCAGTAGAAGAAATGTTAAGATTAAGAATTGATTAAGAAATAAATATGAAATAATGCTAGGGCGTAATTTTGGGTAGGGACACTAGGGACGTGTCCCTACCAATATTCAGCCGCTACTGTGTAATCACGATCAATAAAACTGATGTCCTAACCTGAGCAATGATTATATGGCACACAAAGGGTTAAATGTATGACACTGCTAATAATCCCCCCTCTAACGTAGATATCATTCTCTGATTGGCTACCTGTTTCTCGCTAACTTACATGGTTGGCTATCCCAGCTGTCACTCCATCTGCTGTAAAAGCAGCACACTTCCCACAGTAGCCGTGACTACCCGCCCATCAACCCCCCGTATCTCACACGTACACACCTGACCTACCCCACGCACCCCCCACTCTCCGTCAGCCTACAAATTGAGCTGGACTTCGATGTCCATGCATGCTTGCCCTACGACTCGCATGCTGACTTGAGTATCATGGATGACGGCCCCCCTCCCAAGAAATGAGACATTCGTTCATTCTTCTTCAAAGTCAAGAATGTAAGTGCAGGGTTTCTGTCAAGCTTTAAAAACTCAACAAAATCCTTTTGATGTATGGAAACCCTTCATAAAAGTATTGCTGTGGCTCCTTAGGCAGGTTTAGCAACGTGACAGGATGCATCAGAGCTAGGCTACTGCATAGCTGCAGAGAAAAGGAATGCTGGAGCAATGTAACTTGGTGTTAGATAATATCCTCGATGAATGAATGTTAAATTTATAGACCTAATGGTTTTACAGAATGTAAGTAGTCAGATGTAGGCTACTGCATGGCCATGCAGATGTGTGACTTGCATTTCAGAATCAACAGCATGACAGCTGCTGAGGCCCTGTCCACACGGCAACGGATTCAGGTGAATCTGATAAAATTGTTTATCATTTCGGCCTGGCGTCCACACGGCACCGGCGTTTTGGGTGCCCCAAAACGAAATCTTTTGAGAACGGGTTCCAGAGTGGAAAAATCTGGCAACGGCCCCGTTGCGAAGTCGTCTGGATGAGTAGAACGGATTTGTTTACGATGACATCACAACCACATGACTGTCAGTGCTTCACGCCGGGTAGAAGTGTAATGAACTCGATGTGAGTTGTCAACAAATCCTATAACTTGGTTCATGAAACGCGCTTACAAAATATTTTCACTGTGAATATTTATTGTGTAATGGTGCAAAGTGAGAGAGAGAGAGAGAGAGAGAGAGAGAGAGAGTGAGAGAATAGCCCTTAGGGCAGAGTCTTTAGTCCAAACACTGCAGAAGCAGTACCAAACCGCGCACCGCCCGTGCGCTTTCCAAAAACAAAAACAATCCCGCCACCAAGCATAGGAAAAAAAAAGGAGCGATCTCACCTCTTCAGATGTTGGTTTAAGTCCAACAATACATTCCTCAAAAAGGGCGTAGAAGAACAAAGTAATCCATCAACGTGTAGCATTCAATTTATTCCGGACCATTAAAGAATTCTGGAGGATATCAGAATGTTGGTGTACCGGCTTCCATCTACCCCCATTCATTCCTCTTCGGGTCTTTTGTTTTACGCTACTGATTAATAATCAAAACTTTGTGGCTGATGCTACAGAAGAAGGGGTTTATGTGCATGCGTCTACTTCTTCTATTGTTCTCTTGTCTCCGATGGGACCGTCTTACAGCGCATGTAGAGGTGTGGCATGTGTATTGCATCGTTTTCAGCAAGCATTGCATTGCCATATGAACCTGATATTTTACTGATCCGTTGCCCATGTGGACGCGATATTTAAAAAAAAAAATTCGTTGCCATTGTCGTGTGGATGTAGCCTACTACTACTAGGCTAGGCTAGATACAACAAATCCATGGTCCTTTACTGCCGCCTACAGACGAATATTGGTAACTGCAGCATGAACATGAAGTCACAAGCACATCTGCAGTGAAAATCATAACACACGTTACGAACACAAAAACAGGCAACAAAAAGACAAAAAAAATGGGGGGTATACTACAAATGCAATATTAATGTAATCATAATCATGCTATAATAGGCAATCACTAAATTATATATCCAAATATCATTTTAACTAAATTTGAGCTTAATTACAGAATAGAAAATGCCACCAAGTAGCACCTATTTATGAGTGTCTCAATAAGGCAGTCAGTGAATTTTGAGACACCCCCCATGTCAAACAATATAGATATTGAATTTAAAAAAAACACAATATTTAATGCTAAAAATGCTTAAAGTTTTTAATTCTTATTTTCATGTATTTCTGTGGAAGAGACAGAACAACTGCTTAAACACAAATTAGGAATTGTGTGGTGTAAAAGTAATAAATCATCAGATTCTAGCAACGTTGGGTTAGGTGCCTTGCTCAAGGGCACTTCAGCCATGGATGGAGATGTAGGAAGAGGTAAGGGTGGGATTTGAACCTGCAACCCAAAGACCAACTCCCTGACCATTAGGCCACGGCTGCCCTTGTTAACCTATAAGATCTGCATGACAGGAAATTATGATTGCTAATGGAAAAAAAAAAAACACCTTTCAGAAGCTCTGCCTTGGATCACTTTTGTGTCCCCACCAATGTCAGAATCAAAGTTACTCCCTTGAAATAATGTAATAAATGCTTTCACTGGTGATTTTACATTATTAATTTGCCTGCTACAGTGTATTGGCCAATTACCATTAATCCCACCACCTGCTTTACAACATCAGGGCCAATTTCTCTCAAGGTTCAACATTCTAAAAATATTGCCAAATGTTGTATATTCAAAATTTTCTCTGATATAACACCTGGATACTGGTTGCTCAGCTGAAGGCTTAAATGAAAGCCATCGACAAAAAATATAAATTCACTGCAACTTCATGCAAATATAAAATGGTTAACTTGATAGAACTTTTCAAAGATATACTTACAAAATGGCAACTCACAATAATGTTCATCAAAATTATTAGAGGATTAAATAAATCACTTGTTGAATGTGACCCATTTAAAAAGGTGAAAAGATGTCTTCCTGGGGCTAATTTTGCTATAAAACTGTTTCAAAAACTTTCAAATCTCTAATTTGCTTAAAGGAACAGTCCACCGTACTTCCATAATGAAATATGTTCTTCTCTGAATTGAGACGAGCTGATCCGTACCTCTCCGAGCTTTGCGCGACCTCCCAGTCAGTCAGATGCGCTGTCACTCCTGTTAGCAATGTAGCTAGGCTCAGCATGGCCAATGGTATTTTTTGGGGCTGTAGTTAGATGCGACCAAACTCTTCCGCGTTTTTCCTGTTTACATAGGTTTATATGACCAGTGACATGAAACAAAGTTCAGTTACACAAATTGAAACGTGGCGATTTTCTATGCTATGGAAAGTCTGCACTATAATGACAGGCGTACTAACACCTTCTGCGTGCTTCGAAGCGCACAGAAGGTGTTAGTACGCCTGTCATTATAATGCGGACTTTCCATAGCATAGAAAATCACCACGTTTCAATTTGTGTAACTGAACTTTGTTTCATGTCACTGGTCATATAAACCTATGTAAACAGGAAAAATGCGGAAGAGTTTGGTCGCATCTAACTACAGCCCCAAAAAATACCATTGGCCATGCTGAGCCTAGCTACATTGCTAACAGGAGTGACAGCGCGTCTGACTGACTGGGAGGTCGCGCAAAGCTCGGAGAGGTACGGATCAGCTCGTCTCAATTCAGAGAAGAACATATTTCATTATGGAAGTACGGTGGACTGTTCCTTTAAAGGTTGAAGTGTGTCTTGCAAACTTCAACAAAATTTTAACACTGTTTAAACATTTTAAATGTGTATTAAACAAATGTATCAGAAATTAATTAAAGCCCCCTTTTTATGTACAGGGTCACAAATACACAGCTGGACACAAAGTTATGTTGAGCATTCTGGAAAAAGCAAACGGATGACAACATAATATCCTCATCAATCTGTTTGCTTTTTCCTGAGGTCATTGCATTTTTGATTGGTTGCCATCCTTGTGTCACTCCAACACTTGTCTAAGATTTTGGAGCAATATTTCTTGATGATGCACCCTGAAAGAAAAGAACAAATTCAGAAACTGACCATGGCAATTGTTAAGTTCAGAGAAGGTGTCACTGATGAATTTGGAGTTGTACAGTACTACTTGCTTGCAAGGAACACTGGCTTTGCTGGTATTTCTTAGTTTGAAAGGAAAGGCAACATCTGTTCTTTTGGGCTTGAAGACAAGAATGATGAAATGATCAAATCATTCATTGACAAAGGCATTCTTGGACAGCACTTCCAGGCTGTTCAGGAAACTGCATCATCAGACACTAATATCCCTGCCTGTGACATTATTTTCAGGTGTGTTTTTCCACCATCAGCAAGTGCTGGTGTAAGTGGTTATGTCAGTCCTGTCTTAGAGCATTATCAACATAACTAAACTGTAATGAGGAACATTTGCAAACAGAGAAAGTATTCGAATGGGGCCTTGGATGCTTTGCAGAAATCAGGCAATTACCGGTATAAGAAAACTGTCGTATACTTGAGAGAAAAAGTTTAAGAGCGATGAAAAGTCACAAGATGACAAGTTTTCAGAAAATATGAGAGAAAATTATATACAATGGTTCATTATAACCATGCATGCAAGCTTTAAAACTGTATGATAGTTACTGTGCATGAGCAGTAAAATCCTTTCAAATGTCTTGAAAATTAGTTATTGTTCATTCTCATGGTGTCTCTAGATCACACTCACCTCTTGTGAGCCATTCAGTTATAACTTTCTTTATGTTTATGCCTTCACTTAGTTCAGTGCAATGTCTATTGAATTCCAGAGTCTTAATCCAACATGTACTAAATCATTCACACTGTAGATCAAACAAGATTAATTAATTCCCACCTTTCAAAATACTTATTTCTTTAGTCCTTTGAAGGAGGATTTTGAAAGAACCTTGAAATGATCTTTGGAGAATTCTGGCAAAGGTGCTTGTAATGAATTTTAAAAGTTAACCTTTTAAGACTCTGAACTGTGGCAGATTTTTCAAAATACAGTTTAAGCTCTTACGACTGTCACTCATCAGTAGACATTAAGAGTTACTTATGACCAGCATGTTGGACCTTTTTTCATGTTGCAGTTATCAGCCATTCCCAAATTAGATGGAGGTTATGGTTTTGTTTTTAAGGGAATGCCTGAAAAGATCTTTGATTAGCCCCAGTATTATTTTAATCAATCAAAATCACGAAATGATTTTACTGTACTATATTTCAGTTTGTTTTGCTTTTGTATTTATACACATCATCTTGTTTGCTAGTTCCTGTGAGAGGCCAACTTTGCACTTTTAGGCCATCACTCATGAGAACATGTCCCCAAAAGCAAACAGCTCCAGTTATGGAAAGAATTACTGCACCCAGATGTTCACTTCAGAGAGGTTCCACTGTATTTTGTAAGACCCGTGTACCATAGACTTGATTTCTGCTGCTTTCCTGATCTTGAGATGCTTGCAAAGGTCTTGTGAAGATCTTGAAAATATCCTAAAAAGAACTTAATGAAATCCTTAAGATTCTTTCAAGATCTTTGAAACCTTTAAAATCATGAAAGATTCTTTCAAAGATCCTTTTAAGAGGTTGGCTATTCAGGATTCCTTGGTATATCCTTATCCAGTTCTTATGAATCAGAATTATGTAAGTTTCAATCTATTTCCATCCTTGCCAATTCCATTCAATTAGGATCAATAAAAAAAATTGAAAGAGCCTCATTAGATCCTCGAGGATCTTAAATGATCCTCACAAAGATCTCATAAATACCTTGATAAGGATCCTTACAAGATTCTGATTAAATCCTTGAGGATTCCAGTTAAGGTTTTTATAAGATCCTGAAAAGGATCCTTGCTAATTTTTTGAGGATCTTGGAGGAACTTTGCAAAGATCTTGTGAAGATTTTGACAAAGATCCTTAAAAGATCTTGATCACATCCTCAAAGATCCTAGCAAAGATCTTAACAAAATCCATAGAAAGATCCTTCAAAGATCTTTGAAAGATCCTTGTTGAATCCTTGAGGATCTTAAAGGATCCTTGCAAAGATCTTAATGGGGATCATTATGAAGATCTTTTCTTTTCTTTTTGTGTTTGTTTGTCCATTTTACTTCTGATTTCTTAGCTACCCTATGTACGGCACTTTGGTCAGTGAAAACTATTTTAAATGTGCTTTATAAATTAAATTTACTTGCTTACTTATTTACTATCTTTGTAGGATCCTTAAAAGATCTTTGTCAAATCCTTGAGGATCTTTACAAATGATTTTGCATAGAAAGATTTTCATAAGATCTTTTAAGGATCCTATAAAGATCCTATCTTTAAGGATCTTTGGCAGGTCTTTGAGAATCCTCATGGATCCTTAAAGATCCTGTGATGTTTTTCACCAGGGATCTGCAATAGCTTGAAACAACACAAGCATAAGAATAGAGCACAGAGTCAAAATGTTAAATGACCAGTGACATTCTGTTTGTTTTAAAAACATCATCCCTCCAGAGCCTCCAGATCAGCATCTGCCCAGCCATTCTCTGCAAAATGTGCAGGCACCAACTCTTTGGGCATGTCCGCTTCACTATACATACCAGGTTGCCACCCTGGCAGAATGTGGGAGCTTGTCTTAATACCAAAAACTACCTCCACTGGGCATCTCCCTGTTGAACTCCTCTTCATATTGTTCCTCTGGTCTGCAACAATGAAGCAAATGCATTACACACATAAAAACCAACAGACCCATGAAAGTGAATTGATAAATTAGATGCAAGCTTAAAAATACCATCTTCTGCTAACTTACAGGCCACATCTGGCAAAAACTTGACCCAACTCCCTGTGCTGTTGCTGGACTGGTGTTGCCATATCAGTCCTTTCATGACTTGATTTCCACACTCAACACAACCTTGAGACATGGGATGACAGGGCTATTCATGCACCATGATGCAGTGTCCAGGCCATGAGCATACAACTTCTTCCATAGCCATCCCAATAAACCCACTGCCATTATCAATGTATAGCATGCGGGGAAGGCCCAGGACATGAAACACTCGAGCTCAAAACACAACAAACACACAACAATGAAATAAATGTTACAATGAAAAATTGATCATTAACAGTGACGTATGGCCAACTATTATATGAAAACTATCCAGCTACACAATGTTCAGTTAGATGCAAAATACCAACCTCAAAGATGACACTACCTCTTGGCAACACTTGCTCTTCAGGGACAAGATTATTGAGAACTTTGAGAAATGGTCAATATAGTGAGCTACCCATTTGTATTCCCCATCCAGATTTGATGAGAAATCCACAAGATCCAGCTGAAACAAAAATCAGACCCTCCTGTTGAGAGAAGTTTTGACCGACTTGCAACCAAATGTAATGAAATTGACAGTTAACTTCTGTGGTGCAATTTCCTCAGGTTTTTTGTCGCCCTTCTGCATTTAATACTGAAAACACTTATTAAAACAATAGGTATGGGGCTTAACTGAACTGATACTTTTTTTTGGTTTTCCAGAGGGGACGTGGTTTTTGCGAACGGATAGGGCACAAGTTATCTGTCATACTTTTTTACCAGCATTCATTCAGATCATATTTTAGTCAAATACCTATAATAAAAACTAGCACAAAGTTATCCATTTTATTATAGTGTTTTTGTTTTGTAGGTTATCAGTTACAGTAGACCATAACAAGAAGGTACATTAGCATATACATTATATGTAAGTACAGAAACATAAAGTTGATTTTGATGCTCATGTGTATTGCATTTTAGTGGATGTACCATAGTGGCCTACCTACATTTCTACAGACACAACATTTGCAGTATACTCATGTAGCATGTGTTTCTTTTTGTGGTGCTGCAATTTCAGGATTTCTAGGTAATGCCTGCAGATATGCAGGTACTGTTAGCGATACTGTTAGGACTGGGACTGTTTTGGCCTCTAGAGGCCGCTGTTATTTCCATCTTGTCATGTTTGTTTTGGCCTCTCGAGGCCACCACTGTTCCTGTGTTTTGTGTTTGTGTTGATTGCCTGTTTGTCTTCATTATCATCACCTGTGTTCAATTTATTTTGTGTTTAAATACCCCTCTGTTTGTTCCCTTGTCACGGAGTCTTTTTCCTATGCTATGCCTGTTAGTGCTAGATCCCTCTGTTCCATGTTCCTTGCCTGTGTCTTTGTGGGTTTTGTACTTTGCTTTCTTTTTGGACCTTTTTGTATTTTGTTTGTACCATTTTTTGAGATCTTCTGAGCGTTTGCATTTTTGCCTTTTCTTTTCTTATTTTTGGACTTTGATCTTTTGGATATTTTTATTTTCCCTTTATTTTCTGAGCTTTTGGATTACTTTTGTTTTTTTGCCGTGTATTGTACATATTGTAAATAAACTTTTTGATACTTTTCTACTTCCGCCTCACGCCTCTGCACTTGAGTCATCCCCCTGGTGGCCTAGTGGGGGTTTGCTGGATTATCACACCAGTGAACCAGGTTCGAATCCCAGCAAAACCCTCACAGAAAGACTCCGTCATGACCGACTCAGCAAAGGCTTCTTCATCTGTCTACCCGGCCAACCTTCAGGGAATGATGGCTGCATTAACACGCCTTGGATCCACCATGGACACTCGTGGACGGACTCTCGCAAGCCAACGTGAGACCCTTGCTCGCCACGAGGTACTGCTTCAGCAGATTGGGAAAACCCTGGCACAGCTGACTTCTCTGCCCCCATCTCCTCTGCCTGATTCTGCTCCTGCTCCAGTGCCTCCTGCCATGCTGCCTTCTTCACCTCGTGAACCCAGCCTTCCTGCACCACAGAGGTATGACGGCAAGCACAGTGAGTGTCGAGAGTTCCTTACCCAGTGCCAACTCACCTTTGAGCTTCAGCCTACCACCTACACTATGGATCGCTGCAAGATTGCCTTTGTGATAACCTTGTTAGCTGGTAAGGCGTGGGCCTGGGCCACTGCTATCTGACAGAGACAGGGACCCGAGTGCTCTGATTTCCAGCTGTTTACTGAGGAGATGCTTCGGGTCTTCGATCAAGCAGACATCAGTAAAGACGCAGCCAGAAAGCTCATGTCCATCCGGCAAGGGGGAAGCGTCGCAGACTACGCCATCTCATTCCGGACGCTCGCAGCAGTAAGTGGATGGAACGAGACTGCCCTGGTGTCAGCCTTCCACCATGGTCTGTCTGACCCCATCAAAGACAGTCTGGCTTCTATCGGATGCCCTAGTGACCTCGAAACACTGATCTCACATTCTACTCATCTGGACAACAGGATGAGAGAACGCCGCCAAGTCCTGAGCCTCCCCTGCCTCTACCTGGAGCCCATCTACCTCCTCCAGTGACTGTCCAGAACCCATGCAAGTGGGTCGTACTCGCCTCTCCGCATCTGAGAGGGAGCACAGAAGGAGGGACAAGTGCTGCATCTACTGTGGCAAGCCTGGTCACTTCCGAGCATCATGTCCCGAACTCTCGGGAAAAGGACTGCCCCGTCCAGCCGAGGGAGGGTTGTGACGAGGCCTACCCTCTCTCCTGAACTTCCTGGCCAAGGAGTTTACATCCCGGTCTCCATCTCCTGGTGTGAGCCCGTCCACTCTTGTCAAGCCTTGTTAGACTCCGGGGCGGCTGGAAACTTTATGGATGTTCACTTTGCCCAAAGTATCAATGTCCCGACTGCACCTCTTGAAGTCCCACTGTCTGTGTCTGCCCTGGATGGCCAAGCCTTAGGTGACGGAAGAGTCACCCAAGTAACTTCTCCAGTCTTCCTCCAGTCTCAAGGTCACAAGGAAGAAATATCCCTGCACCTGATTCCTTCACCAGAGTTCCCAGTGATTCTAGGCCTTCCTTGGCTTACCCGCCACAACCCTCGCATAGACTGGGTAACAAGCCAGATTGTGGAATGGGGCCCTGCGTGCCATGCCTCTTGTCTGCTCTCTAGCTCTCCTGTGTCTCCTGCCGAGCCCCCTGATCTCACCAAGCTATCTCAAGTTCCCACAGAGTACTGGGATTTGAAGGAGGTATTCAGCAAAAGCAGGGCCGCCGTTCTTCCTCCGCACCAGGCCTACGACTGTGCCATCAACTTGCTCCCTGGGACTACCCCTCCTCGTGGCAGACTGTTTTCCCTCTCTCAGCCAGAATGCAAGGCCATGGAGGAATACCTCAAAGACGCCCTGGTCTCTGGGTTCATTCGACCCTCCACCTCACCTGCTGGTGCCGGCTTCTTCTTTGTCGGCAAGAAGGATGGGGGGCTCCGACCATGTATTGACTACGGGGGCCTGAACAAGATCACTGTGCGCAACTGATATCCCCTTCCGCTGATGTCCACAGCATTCAACCTGCTCCAAGGCGCCACCATCTTCACCAAGTTGGACCTACGAAACGCATACCACCTCATCCATATCCGACAGGGAGACGAGTGGAAGACTGCCTTTAACACCCCGTCTGGGCACTACGAATACCAGGTGATGCCCTTCGGACTCACCAGCGCACCAGCTGTTTTTCAGGCCCTAATCAACGACGTCTTGAGGGACATGATTAACCTTTACTTTTTTGTCTACCTCGACGACATCCTTATCTTTTCCAAGACCGTGAAGGAGCACCGCCACCATGTCCACCAGGTTCTCCAGAGGCTGCTACAGAACAATCTGTTCGCCAAGGCCCAGAAATGTGAATTTCATGTTCCCGAGGTCTCCTTTCTGGGTTTTATTGTATGGACAGGCCAACTCCAAATGGACCCAGCCAAGACCCTGGCCGTCCGGGACTGGCCCACTCCCAAGTCCGTCAAAGAGGTTCAGCGGTTCTTAGGATTTGCTAACTTCTACCGCAAGTTTATCAGGAACTTTAATTCTGTAGCAGCACCCATGTCGAACCTCACCAAAGGGACAGGTGGATCTTATGTCTGGTCTCCTCAGGTGGAAAAGGCATTCAAAGACCTCAAGGACCGCTTCTGCACGGCACCCATTCTGGTCCTCTCGGACACCTCCCAACCATTCATCGTGGAGGTGGACGCCTCAGACAGTGGTGTCGGCGTGGTGCTCTCTCAACATTCGGAAGGAAAGCTGCACCCCTGCGCATACTTCTCCCACCGCCTGAGTCCTGTGGAGTCCCAGTACGATGTGGGGGATCGAGAACTGCTAGCGGTCAAACTGGCCCTTGAGGAGTGGAGGCACTGGCTGGAGGGAGCGCAACATCCATTCCTGGTTTGGACGGACCACAAGAACCTGGAGTACCTCCAGCAAGCCAAGAGACTGAACCCACGACAGGCTAGGTGGGCCCTGTTTTTCAGTCGGTTTGACTTCACCCTATCGTACCGCCCCGGCTCCAAGAACACCAAACCTGACGCACTGTCCAGGCTGTTCTCTGCCACCAACAGGGAGAGTGAAGTCAGGCCTATTATCCCTGTGTCCCGGATTGTGGCTCCTGTCCGCTGGGGTATTGAGGAGGCCATCCGACGAGCCCAACGCCAGGACCCCGGTCCTGGGATGGGGCCACCAGGCCTCTTGTACGTCCCACATCAAGCCCAGGCCAAGGTTCTCCAGTGGGGTCACTCGTCCCCTCTCACCGCCCACCCGGGAGCTCGAAGGACCCTGGACTTTTTGAGAAGGTGCTTCTGGTGGCCTAGCATGGAGAAGGAAGTGAGGTCATTCATCCTTTCCTGCGAAGTGTGCACCAGAAGCAAGAACCCACGACAGCACCCCCAGGGTCTCCTGCATCCTCTGACCATTCCCCGGCGTCCCTGGTCCCACGTGGCAGTTGACTTCATCACGGGTCTCCCCGAGTCACAAGGTAACACTGTCATATTGGTCATAGTTGACAGATTCTCCAAGGCCTGCCGCTTTTTACCACTGTGCAAGCTCCCTTCTGCTCTTGAAACTGCTAAACTATTATTCACTCATGTCTTCCGAGTCTTTGGTCTCCCACAGGACATTGTCTCAGACCGAGGGCCCCAGTTCTCCTCCCGAGTGTGGCACGGGTTCTGCAAGGTCATCTGAGCCACTGCCAGCCTCTCCTCTGGGTTTCACCCACAGTCCAATGGCCAGATGGAGAGGCTCAACCAGGACCTGGAAACCACGCTGCGAGGCCTGGCTATGGATAACCCGACATCGTGGAGCACTTGGCTGCCATGGGCAGAGTACGCCCACAACACCATGCAGTCATCGGCCACCAAGCTGTCGCCATTCCAGTGCCAATTCGGGTTCCAGCCACCTCTGTTCCCGGACCAGGAGGAGGACGCGGGGGTGCCCTCGGTCAACCAATATGTGAGACGGTGTCGCAAGACCTGGAGCAAGGTCAGGAAGACCCTCATCCAGACCTCCAGAACCAACCAGACTCAGGCCAACCGCCATAGAAGACCTGCCCACGCTTTCCGCCCTGGGCAGCAGGTTTGGCTGCCCACTAAGGACCTTCCACTGCGGGTGGAGAACCGCAAGCTTGCTCCTCGCTACATTGGCCCCTTCAAGGTGGTGCGCAGGGTGAACCCTGTCGCCTACCGACTTCAGTTGCCCCGGACTCTGAGGATCAACCCCACATTCCATGTTTCCCCGTTGTGGCCCATACTGACGTCCACGTATGCCCCTGCCCCTAGGAACCCCCCCCCCCGCATCTTCCAGGGTCAGACTGTGTTCACCGTGCATCGCCTGCTTGACTCCTGCCGGGTCCACAGCAGGCTTCAATATCTAGTAGATTGGGAGGGCTATGGTCCTGAGGAACGCTGTTGGGTCCCCACCCAGGACATTCTAGATAAAGGACTATGCCGGGACTTTCATTCGGCCCATCCGGATCGCCCTGGGAACGTCAGGAAACGCTCCTGGGGGGGGGGGGTCCTGTTAGGACTGGGACTGTTTTGGCCTCTAGAGGCCGCTGTTATTTCCATCTTGTCATGTTTGTTTTGGCCTCTCGAGGCCGCCACTGTTCCTGTGTTTTGTGTTTGTGTTGATTGCCTGTTTGTCTTCATTATCATCACCTGTGTTCAATTTATTTTGTGTTTAAATACCCCTCTGTTTGTTCCCTTGTCACGGAGTCTTTTTCCTATGCTATGCCTGTTAGTGCTAGTTCCCTCTGTTCCATGTTCCTTGCCTGTGTCTTTGTGGGTTTTGTACTTTGCTTTCTTTTTGGACCTTTTTGTATTTTGTTTGTACCATTTTTTGAGATCTTCTGAGCGTTTGCATTTTTGCCTTTTCTTTTCTTATTTTTGGACTTTGATCTTTTGGATATTTTTATTTTCCCTTTATTTTCTGAGCTTTTGGATTACTTTTGTTTTTTTGCCGTGTATTGTACATATTGTAAATAAACTTTTTGATACTTTTCTACTTCCGCCTCACGCCTCTGCACTTGAGTCATCCCCCTGGTGGCCTAGTGGGGGTTTGCTGGATTATCACACCAGTGAACCAGGTTCGAATCCCAGCAAAACCCTCACAGAAAGACTCCGTCATGACCGACTCAGCAGAGGCTTCTTCATCTGTCTACCTGGCCAACCTTCAGGGAATGATGGCTGCATTAACACGCCTTGGATCCACCATGGACACTCGTGGACGGACTCTCGCAAGCCAACGTGAGACCCTTGCTCGCCACGAGGTACTGCTTCAGCAGATTGGGAAAACCCTGGCACAGCTGACTTCTCTGCCCCCATCTCCTCTGCCTGATTCTGCTCCTGCTCCAGTGCCTCCTGCCATGCTGCCTTCTTCACCTCGCGAACCCAGCCTTCCTGCACCACAGAGGTATGACGGCAAGCACAGTGAGTGTCGAGAGTTCCTTACCCAGTGCCAACTCACCTTTGAGCTTCAGCCTACCACCTACACTATGGATCGCTGCAAGATTGCCTTTGTGATAACCTTGTTAGCTGGTAAGGCGTGGGCCTGGGCCACTGCTATCTGACAGAGACAGGGACCCGAGTGCTCTGATTTCCAGCTGTTTACTGAGGAGATGCTTCGGGTCTTCGATCAAGCAGACATCAGTAAAGACGCAGCCAGAAAGCTCATGTCCATCCGGCAAGGGGGAAGCGTCGCAGACTACGCCATCTCATTCCGGACGCTCGCAGCAGTAAGTGGATGGAACGAGACTGCCCTGGTGTCCAGCGAACCAGGTTCAAATCCCAGCAAAACCCTAACAGATACAGTTTACATGTAACACATACAAGGGGTAAAGGAACTCGCATAGCTGTGTATATTAGATTAATACAGTATCAATGTATCTTCTGTTCTATTTTAACATATTTAGAAATCTATTGTGAAAGTATCATAAAATGGCTGAAAAGCACAATTTTATATGATTGCTATCTGTATTTTCATCTCTATTTGGTACTTTTCCCAGGTACAAAAACATCCATTTGTCCACTGTGCAAGCTTATGCGCCACACTTGGATGTGTCCCTCACCCTTAAGTGCTCTCTCTCTCTTTCTGGTCACCACAGAAATTCAAGACGAAATTTGGGTCATCCACCTCACCTGCCACCCTCCCCCTGCGAAAGTGCCCTGGAAAAGGTGGTCATCTGCCAGTGACAGGACTGAGTGTACAGATAAGTAAGGATGACATGTTAAGGGGAATCCGTGATGTATCCAGATAGGCCTGGCTAAGCCATACTCTAGAGTCATGTGGAGATGCAAGGAGTGCAGTGTGTGTTTTCAGAGTAGGAATGAGCTTCTCAAACATATAAGATTAATGCACCACAATAGGCTTCGGTACTCATGCCTATATTCAAATTGCCCCTGTAATTTCAAGACACTTAATGCCTTGCACATTCACATATCAAGAGTTCATCCCAAACCTGATTCTCAGAAGCCACTGGAATTGGCAACATTTAGTTGTCCTTTGTGCACTTGTGGTAGTCTTTCTACTGAGAGAAATTTTTTCTCGCATTTAGGTATTCATTTCAAGAGCCATGAAACTGTCCCCTGTGTTTTCAGGGATTGTAATTACAAAACGAATATCCACGGAACATATCACTCTCATAAAAACAGGAAACACAAGCCCCATACGCTAAATGATTTCAAACCAGGCATAGTGACTACAACTGGAGTTTCTCAAGAGTTGTCTGATAATGCAGAGCAAGATGGCTCTGCAGTGGACATGGATAGTGATTTTTGAAATGATGATGTAGATTTGAGCAAGACTTTACCTGATACAATTCAGCAAAATTTAGCTGCAGCTTTATTCAAACTTGAACATTTTGCTCATGTGCCAGCCACAAAAATGGATGAGTTTCTCAAGGAGCTGCACTTTTTGTTTAGCACAGGCACAGTTCCCCTCTCGGTAAGCATTATTGAAGATGTACTGAGGAAACATGGCTCCACATTTGATAGGTCAGTGGCAACTGAAGTAGCCACAGCCCTCTCAACCACCTCCCACCCATTGCTTGAAGCTATTGGTGAGGGTGGCTGTTTGAGCACATCATATCTCTGCAACAAGTTTTACAGAGCAAACTTTAATGTCATTGAGCCAATTGGGTATGTACTTGATGAAAAGGAAAATAAAAGCTGCCAGTATGTGCCTATACTGAAGAGTTTGCAACAGCTCTTAGATAGGAAGGATGTTGCTAATAAGATTGAGAACCACAGAGCCTTTCAGAGTAATGAAATAACTGGAGAACAGCATACTTATAAGTCATTTCAGGATGGGTCTCACTTTAAGGAAAACAGTTTCCTTGCAGGGGATGAGGTGAGGATTTTGCTCACATTGTACATAGATGACTTCAAAGTATGCAATCCTTTGGGTACTTCTCGCCGAAAACACAAGCTCTGTGGAATCTATTGGACTCTCAGTAACTTGCCTCCGGGTTCTCATTCAGTACTTTCTTCAATTTACTTGGCACTCTTGAGCAAATCTGATGACATGAAGAAGTATGGTTATGACCAAGTCTTGCAACCACTTCTTCAGGATTTAAAAAGCCTTGAGGAAGATGGAATTTTTGTTTCTTTGCTCGGTAGGTGCGTTAAAGGCACAGTTCTAGTAGTTCTTGTTGATAATCTCGGTGCACACAGTATTGCTGGTTTTAATGAAAGCTTTATGGCAGGGCACATATGCCGATTCTGCACTGCAACACGAAAAGAGATCCAAACACAAGATGTGAGATCAGGTTCATTCATTCCAAGAACCAAAGAGCCACATGAAACACATGTGGGCTCTGCCCAGAAGGATGGGTCAAGTTGTCTGGGTGTCAAAGGACCATGTGTATTAACTAAAAACCTTGCTCACTTCAATGTTCTCTCAGGTTACCCCCCAGATATCATGCATGATGTGTTAGAGGGTGTTGTGCCTGTGGAGCTTGCACACTGTTTGTCAGTGTTGATATCCAAGAAATATTTTAGTCTTGAGCATCTCAACAAATCCATCCTTGGTTTTCCGTACAAGTGGTCAGACAAGACAAACAAACCTCATGCAATTCCACACACATTCTCTAAAACAATTGGGGGGAATGCCCATGAGAACTGGGCCCTGCTAAGATTCCTCCCATTGATCATTGGGCATCTGGTGCCAGAGGGTGAAAAGGCTTGGCAAATTCTAATGGATCTAAAAGATGTTGTCGAGCTTTTGGTTGCTCCAATACACACTGAGGAATCCATTGCTTACCTTGAGTGCAAAATTTCAGAGCATCGCAAAAGATACCTGTTAGGACTAGGACTGTTTTGGCCTCTAGAGGCCGCTGTTATTTCCTTTTCATGTTATGTTTATTTTGGCCTCTAGAGGCCGCCACTGTTCCTGTGTTTTGTGTTTGTGTTAATTGCCTGTTTAGTCCTGATTATCTTCACCTGTGTTCAATTTAGTTTGTGTATTTATACCCCCTGAGTTCAGTCCTCTTGTCACGGAGTCTTTGTGCTATGTTTATCTCCAGTTTCCTCTGTACTGTGTTCTTTGTTTTGCACTTTGCTTTTCTTTTGGATTTAGTAGTGACTGTGTTTTTGGATCTTCTGAGCTTTTGCATTTTTGCCTTTTCCTTTTTGGACTTTGAACTTTTGGATATTTTATTTTTCCCTTTGTCTTCCCAGTGTTGGATTATACTCTTTGGGGTTTTTTTTTGTTTTGTTTTGTTTTGCCCTGGATTGTATATAGTGTATATAGTATAAATAAACCTTTTGATACTTTTTCTACTTCCGCCTCACGCCTCTGCATTTGAGTCATCCCCCTGGTGGCCTAGTGGGGGTTTGCTGGATTATCACACCAGTGAACCAGGTTTGAATCCCAGCAAAACCCTAACAATACCAAGAACTCTTTCCTCATGTGCAGCTTTTACCCAAGCATCATTTCATGGAGCACTATCCTGTACTCATCAGGAAGTTTGGTCCTCTTGTTAGTCTCTGGACTATGCGATTCGAGGCAAAGCACAGTTTCTTTCAGCAGGTCATTAGACATTCAAATTGCTTCAGAAATGTGCCCCTCATGCTAGCTGTCAAGCACCAGCTCATGATATATCACATGAGAGCATCAAGTTTTGAAAAACCTGCTTTTGAGATCACAGGTGTCTCAACTCTTCCTGTTGATGTTCTAAAAAATGAAATCATGGAGAAAATTGAGCAGATGTTTCTTGGCACTAGAGAGGTACACATGACTAAATCTGTGTTAACCAATGGTGTGCGTTTCAGAAAGGGCATGATTGTAGCTCATGGGTCTACAAGTTGGCTACCTGAGTTCAGACAGATTGATCACATGTTTGTCATACAAGAGAGACTAGTTTTTGCAGTCAAGAGACTTTCTGGGTTGTATAGTGAGCACCACAGAGCCTTCGAGCTCATGGCATGTCCAACCAATGAGACAGATCTGATTGAGTTTAGTAATCTGGCAGATGACTACCCTCTGGCAGATTACCATGTTGGATCTATGAGAATGGTGGTTCTCAAAAGACACATAAGTATTTAAGGTGTGTTAACATTAAAATGTACATATCAATTAACAGTGGTGTGTGTGTGCACGCGGGACTGTGGCTGGTAGTGTGTTTAATATTTACCTTATGTGACTTTTTAATTGCATAATTACAAATTAATTGATGGTTTCCCCATATTTTATGATTGATGCATGAAATGTTTTTGTCTGATTTTCAGAGTGATGTGAAATGGCTGTTGCAGTAACACTTAGAATTATATTCGGGGAAAACAATTCCCAGAGACTGATCTTGCCAAATGGGCTTCCAGCGACTGTTCCTGAACTTGTTGAGCACATTAAGAGGCAGTGTGGAGTCCAGTCTGACTTCAGGCTTCAATTCATGGATGTGGAGTTTGGCAATGAATTTACTAACTTGACTTCTGTATCAGAGATCGAGGACAAAAGTACCATAAAGCTAATCTTTGATTCTGGTCTGCCTTGCACTCCACACCATCCCCACTCCACTCCTGCTACATCATGCTGTAGTGATGACTCATCACTTTCATGTGCCTCACTTGACACCGATATTTTGACATCTCCAGAGTCTGCCGCCTCAAGATCATCTGGATGGCCTCTTGTGTTTCATGTTCCCAAATTCCCATATGATTGTGAGCTGCAACTGGAAAAAGCCAATGCTGCATTCAAAGCAACTGGAACTTTGCTCGACCCTGACATTAGACTTAAAACTGCCATTCTTGATGGTTTGGCTGAAGCAATTGTGCAGTACAAAGTGTACCCAACTGATGGTGAGTTTGAAGATGTAACAGAAGCCCTTGTGTCATCACATCCATGTTTAAGAGAACTAGGATCTGCCACTGGACATGCTGGCTGGAAAGTTAGTTTAAAGTACAAACTTGCCAACTACACAAGGAAGCTCAAGCGGCTTGGATGCCCAGAGGTTGAAATAAATTCCTTTAACAAAGAGAAGACCAGTCCTGCTTCTGGTGTGAAGAAACCCAGAAAAGCTGAGGTCAATTACTGCCCTTCCTACCCATCAGGTGAATCTGCAGAGACACTTGAAAAGATAAAGGAGACCCTTGTTTTGGAAGCAAAGAAAAAGAACAATGAGGACACAGTGGCAGCAATGATGACCAAGACCTTTGCTCATAGAAGGCAAGAGATTATTCGAGATGCCCCCATGATTGCAGTTTTTAAAACCAGATGGCCAGCTCTTTTCAATATGTGCGAGGTAAATATGAGCATGTTGTTTTTTAAAATTCAAAAATTGTTTAGAAACAATTTTTGCCGTTATTTCTGCTTTGCAATAATAGTAATTGCTGTTGTATCAAGATTTGGTGGAAAATTATGATTGTTAAATTAATGTATTGATATTTCTCTGTATCCTTTTTCAAGTTAAGTGCTGAGTTCAAGAGAATAACTACTGTTAGTTTGCTGCCGAAGTTCTTCTCTGAGCTGGATGGTCACTCGGCAAAACTGCTCCAGGTCTTTGGCAAGAAGGGTGATGCTCTGGGACAAAGGATAAAGAGGATTCTGATACCCGTGACACAGGTAAAACAATGGGGACATGCTGCCAAACACATCACTGTAATTTTGACATTTTAAGAGGAAATGTAATGGGAGAAGGGAGAAGTATATCTTGGACATCTCTAAAAATGATTTAATGATAATTCCGACTTGATTTGATTTGATAAAGTGAACTCAAATAACTTAATCCCTTAACAATCCAAGCTATGCCGCTTTTCCACTAGACTTTCACAGCATGGCACGACTCCGTAAATGTTACGCACAGCTGAGTTCTATAGTTTCTCTGCAGTGGGGGTGGGGTCGTAGCGGGGGGGATCGTGGTATGGCATTGTCTCACTCTAATTTCAATCCTCCTGTCAGCTCTGAATCCACTCTCTGCACCTAATTTACGGACCATAGCTGCTGTTATACACTGCAGTTTCTTTAATTTAGTTCAAGTAAAGGAATAACAACAGTCTCTACAGTTAATTGCTAGGTTTGATTCTCATGTCTGACGTTGGCTTGCAATTGTGAAGGTGCTTTGACCAATCAGTGGAAGGCAGTTGTATGACCTCACATTTTAGTATCGCTTCATCTCATTTGGAACCAGGGCTTAGCAGGTACCACAATAGTACCAGGTACTAGGGGCTAGTGGAAAAGTGACAAAGCTGTGCCGTACCTTGCAGTGCCGAACCGTACCACTCCACTGCCACTGATTTCCTCCACTGGTTACATTTGGAAGAAAAAAATGTGTCGTTTCTTTAATGTGGCATGTGTGTGACATTTAGTCTCCCACATTTTTGTTTCCTGGCACACATTATGTGGCCCACATACTCAGACTGACAACATTGATGTGAAAAGAGAGTGCATCCTCAAGGCGCTGATGGTCTACCTGAATGAGGAGCCGGACAAACTGGTGAAAGAACGCCTGGTATGTAACTTGCCTTTCAATTATTTAATTCTTACCTTATGCACTGCTCAAAAAAGGAAACACCATAATAATGCATTGCTATTGTAAGTTTAATCATACTTCTGTGAAATCAGCTTGTGTGATTAGGAAGCAACACTGATTGTGAATCCATTTTGCCTACTGTTGTGCAAATGTACAGCTATGTGCCCCATTATTTAATCTGTATGATATTTATAGTTTTATTTACTTTTTTCAGGACTGTGATGTTGATGCTGGCGGTCAAGCTGAAATGGAGACGGTCTTTGGTGTACTTGTGATTCGCAGACAAGGTGCAGAGCTTGATGATGGTCCAGCTGATGTCATCATCATTTTGGAGGGAGTAGAAGTCCTCAACGAGCTTGGTAACGTACCCGTGGCTATAGCGATGCTATTCCCTTTAGTTTACGCACTTAATTTGAGCTACCCTGCAGAGTGGAAGTACACTTTCGAAGCACTTCAAAAACTTATCATGGGACTTGATGGACAGAAATTGTCCAAGAAACTACAGGTGCTGAAAACCCTACTTGCACGTTAAAATTTTGTAGGATTACTTGCATACAGTTAGCGTTACATGCCCACAGATGTAACGTGTTGCATTACATACCAACACTTTTTTTTTTTTTACTCCTCTAACATTTTTTTTCTCCTTCATTTTTGAAAATATGCACACTTGAATTTTCACTTTAAGAGGCATCCTCATTATTACGCCACCGTTTTTGCACTGGTGATGAACACCTTCATGTTTTGGACTTTCACTTGCGTTCTGTATGCTATTGTCATTGCCTTGATTATGTGTGCTTTTTTGTGCGTGAGCTTGATGCCAGAGGATGTTGGCAATTGCTGTGCTGTTTGGTTTATTACTTTTTGCGCTTAATCTCAGCTACCCTTCATTACATACAAACACAGTTGGTTTTGGAGTGGTTTTTTTTTTTTGCTTAATTTTTGAAAATGAGCGTGCACTTAAATTTGCACTTGAAGAGGCATCCTCTTTATTATGTCACGTTTTTTGCTAAATTGTTTGGTAAATCGTTGTCATGTTTTGACTGCATGACCTTGTGTTGTATTTTTATGTCTTTGCCTTGATAATGTGTGCGGTTTTTTTTGTTGTTTTTTTTGGGGGGGACTTCTGAAAGATTGACTCCAAGTGCTCACAAGGCCCTCTAGCCCACCATGTAATTTCTTTTTCATGTTAAAAGATATTCTAGATGACAATTCTAACCGTTCCAACATGTTACAAGGTCTTCCCACATGTTACAAGGTCTTCAATGTCTTCCCACATGTTACAAGGTGTAATAAAAAAAATAAAGGCACCTATTTTTTCCATGTGTAATGAGCAACTTTATTTGTAGCTGGTCCTGCTGAAGCCACAATGGACCGAACTTAGAACAAACATGTGTATGTCTGCATCCGAAGATTTGAATTAGTACAGTAACGAAACTGAATTTAATGCCCCCCAAATCATATGATTCAACACAAAGACATAAAGCAAGTTTCCATCAGCAACATTTTATTGAATAACAAAACAAGGGTCTCTTGAAGGTTTCAAAGTCTGGCAGAAATGCCATAAACTTACACATGGCTCATTTATTTCCAACAGCTTCAATTTCATCTTTTAATCCATGAACTCAAAAATTCAAGTTGAGTTGCGCCACCAAATAACAGTAGCCTGGTAAACCGCCTTCGTAATTCTTCACTGCGTTCAGTACTCATTCTGGTGCTGCTGCATTAAGATGATTATTCTCCAGTAGGAATCCTGCTGGGCCAATCAGTGAAAAGAGGGCGTGGCAATGGATCGTTAACTGCCTACAAAATTTCAGGAGAGAGTCATAACTTACTTCACAAACCGGCCCATTGTATACGTCACGACTAGACTGTAACGGTTGGGTAAAGGCAGATCCAGTCATTTTAAATTTCAGCAGAGTCCACGCCTCCAGTAAGAAAAACGCTTCCCTATGTAGCAGAGCCAGACTGAGTACTGAACGCAGTGAAGAATTATGAAGGCGGTTTACCAGGCTAAAATAACAGTGCTAGAGCAATGCATTTACTGAAGAAATGGTGAAAGCTGCCCTGAAAGAGATTTTAGAGCACCATTCTTCAGGATTGGTAGATGACAGTCTTGGATGTTTTTATTTTCTTATTTGATATCAACTGAAATGGAAAAAAAATGTGAGAGGAACATAAAAATATGGAAAGTATTTCCATCCAATTACAACACGCTGATTTTGAAGAAAAAAAAAACTTGAGTGTGTTATTTTAAATACCTGTATACAGTGGGGTAAGAAAGTATTTAGTCAACCACTATTTGTGCAAGTTCTCCCACTTAAAAAGAAGAGAGGCCTGTAATTTTTATCATAGGTATACCTCAACTGCGAGAGACAAACTAGAAAAGAAAAAATCAGAAAATCACATTGATTTTTAAAGAATTTATTGACCACTATGGTGGTCAATAAGTATTTGGTCGAAAACAAAAGTTCATCTTAATACTTTGTTATATACCCTTTGTTGATAATGACAATGTTGAAATGTTTTCTGTAAGTCTTCACAAGGTTTTCACACACTATTGTTGGTATTTTGGTTCATTTCAACATGCAGATCTCCTGAAGAGCAGTGATGTTTTGGGGCTGTCACTGGGCAACATGGACCTTCAACTTCCTCCAAAGACTTTCGATGATGTTGAGATCTGAAGACTGGTTAGGCCACTCCAGGACCTTCAAATGCTGATTACTAAACCACTCCATCACTGCCTGGGCAGTGTGTTTGGGATCATTGTCATATTGACACACCCAGCCACATTCCATATTCAATGCCTTTGCTGATTTAAGGATGTTTTTACCCAAAATCTCTTGATACATGGCCCCATTCATTCTTTACATGGATCAGTCATCCTGGTCCCTTTGCAGAAAAGCAGATCCAACGCATGCTGTTTCCTCTCCCATGCTTCACAGTCTGTATAGTGTTTTTTGAATGCAACTCGGCATGCTTTCTCCAAACACGAGTTGGGTTGTTTTCATTTAGATAATCCAAAAGAGGATTGGGAGAATTTCATGGTCGGATGAAACCAAAGTAGAGCTTTTTGGTAAAAAAAAATGCTTTTTATTAAACAACCCAACTTGTGTTTGGAGGAGAAATAATTCTGAGTTGTATCCAAAAAAACATACCTACTGTGAAGCATGGGGGAGGAAGCCTCATGTTCTGGGGCTGTTTTTCTGCAAAGGGACCAGGATGACTGATCCGTGTAAAGTAAAAAATGAATGGGGTCATGTATTCAGAGGTTTTGAGTAAAACCTTCCTTATATCAGCAAAGGCATTGAATATGGAACGTGGATGGGTCTGTCAAGATGACGATCATTCCAAACACACTGCCCGGGCAATGATGGAGTGGTTTTGGAGGAAGCATTTGAAGGTCCTGGAGTGGCCTAACCAGTCCTCAGATGTCAACACCATTGAAAGTCTTTGGAGGAAGTTGAAGGTCAATGTTGCCCAGCGACAGCCCCAAAACATCACTGCTCTTGAGGAAATCTGCATGTAGAAATGGGCCAAAATACCAACACTAGTGTGTGAAAACCTTGTGAAGACTGACAGGAAACAACAAAGGGTATATAAAAAAGTATTAAGATAAACTTTTGTTTTTGACCAAATATTTATTGACCACAATAGTTTGTCTGATTTTTTTTAAAGAATTTGTTTGCAATGTGATTTTCTATTTTTTTCTTTTCTAGTTTGTGTCACCTCCTGTGGGTTCACCACCCACAGAGGTAGCAGTAGGGGACTGGTGCAGTGTGGATTGGGTGGCAGTCGAAGGCAGGGGCCTCGACGACCTGATCCCCGGACACAGCGGCTGGCTGTTGGGACATGGAATGTCACTTCGCTGGGGGGGAAAGAGCCTGAGCTTGTGTGGGAGGTTGAGAGGTACCGGCTAGAGATAGTCGGGCTCACCTCCACGCACAGCTTGGGCTCTGGAACCCAGCTCCTCGAGAGGGGCTGGACTCACCACTTCTCTGGAGTCGCCCGTGGTGAGCGGCGGCGGGCTGGTGTGGGCTTGCTTATAGCTCCCCAGCTCAGCCGCCATGTGTTGGAGTTTACCCCAATGAACGAGAGGGTTGCCTCTCTGCGCCTTCGGATTGGGGAGAGGGCTCTTGCTGTTGTTTGTGCCTATGGCCCAAATAGCAGTATAGAGTATCCGGCCTTCTTGGAGTCCCTGGGAGAGGTACTGAGGGGTGCTCAGACTGGGGACTCCATTGTGCTACTGGGGACTTCAATGCTCATGTGGGCGACGACAGTGACACCTGAAGGGGCGTGGTTGGGAGGAATGGCCTCCCCAATCTGAACCCGAGTGGTGTTTTGTTATTGGACTTCTGTGTAAGTCATGGTTTGTCCATAACGAACACCATGTTCGAGCATAGGGGTGTCCATAAGTGCACGTGGCACCAGGATACCTTAGGTCGGAGGTCAATGATAAACTTTGTAGTCAATTTGGAAATGCAGGAATGACCCAGATCCTGTTGTTGCTTTCTCCCTAGATGCCCAGAAGGCATTCGATAAAGTAGAATATGCCTTTCTATTTTACACTTTAAGAAAATTTGGGTTTGGACAGTCTTTTATGCAGTGGTTGGAGTTAGTATACACTGATCCTATGGCTACGGTTCTTACGAACGGGATAATGTCACCATCCTTTAATCTCAGTCGAGGTACTAGACAAGGCTCACCTTTATCGCCACTGATTTTTGCTTTGTTTCTTGAACCCCTTGCAATCGCATTACGTGATTGCAAACATATCCAAGGCGTAAATGTGGGGCGAGAAGAACAAAAACTCTTTTTGTACGCTGATGACATTCTTTTGATCTCAAGTAATCCTGACGTGGCGGTACAGGCTATGTCCTCAATAATTGACTCATTTTCTGAGATATCTGGTTATACCATTAATTGGACAAAGTCAGAGGCTATGCCTCTTTCCAAAATGTGTCCCCCTGCCATTAGGGGCCCATGGCAATTTAAATGGATGCCTATGGGTATGACCTACCTGGGGATTAAATTAACCCCTGGCTTAGATAAAATAATGCAGGTAAATATCAATCCTGTTATACAAAATATTAAAGCTCTTCTGCAGAATTGGTCAAAAATTAATCTTTCTTTATTAGGCAGAATTAACTTAGTTAAGATGATTATTTCCCCCAAGATTCAGTATATTATGTATATGCTACCTTTGACCTTTCCACAAGGCCTGTTTAAACTTTACAACAATATTGTGGAAGACTTTGTATGGGTAGGCAAAAAACCGGCGTTTAGCAGGTCTAAACTGTATGCTGCCAAAATAAGGGGCGGTTTGGCCCTGTCTAAGATGGACTGGTACCACTATGCATTCTCTCTCTCTCAATTAGCGAAGATGTATAAGCTCTATACATTTCCAAATCAGAGGCCTTCATGGGTAAACATGGAGGAAGGGCTTGTGGCCCCGACTACATTAGAGGCCTTTCTCACCCAGAATGGTAGGCGAACACCCTTTGATGACCCCGTTTTAGCTTTTGCACAAGAAACATGGTCAAGGGCTTATCAACTTATTAATATTTGTCCTTTTCTTTCATCCAAAGCGTCAATTTGGTTCAATAAAAAATTGCTAATTGATAAAAAAACATTTATGTGGGAAACGTGGTCCAAGTCTGGTATAAATCTATTGGGGGACATTTTTACTGACAAGGGTATTAAATCATTTATTGAAATCAAACAAGAATTTAACCTGGATCAAAAAGAATATTGGAAGTATTTACAACTTTCACATTGTATTAGAGCTAAATTGAAATCTGCCCCAGACCCGCCATCTGGCTTTCAGGAGGTATTAATGAAACCTGGTTTTAAAAAAGCATCTACTTTCTACCATCTTATCAGAGAGGCACGAACCCCCAAATTAGAGGGATTGAGGTTGTGTTGGGAAAGAGATTTAGGCATTCCAATTTTAGAAGATACATGGAAATGGTTGGTTGAGTCTTGGTATACTTGCTCACAGGAAACACAATCTCAGCTCATTCAGTACAAATTGCTCCACAGAAAATATTGGACCCCGAGTAAACTAGCCAAACTGAAACTAATGGATAATGATACATGTTGGAAATGCCAGAAAGATACTGGGACTTTGATTCATATGCTGTATGAATGTGAAAAGAATATTGATCTCTGGAATGGGATTGTGAATCTTTTAAGTTCTATTCTTCAATGTGATCTTACTATGTCACCGGATTTATGTATTTTTGGTTTGCTACCAGAAAACATAAATATAACCAAAAGATACAAGTTGTGGGTACGCTTGGCAACTGTATCAGGATGCCGTATTATTCTAAGACACTGGAAATCATCCACATCTTGCTCATTTAAGGAATGGACTGAGCTACTGACAAAAATCGCCTTATATGAGCGTGTTACTTTCAATGTCAGGGGCAAAGAAGAACTATTTAACCAGATCTGGGGGCCTTTTTTGAGCTATATAGAGAACATGACTGTGTAATTGTATATATGTATCCTGTTCTGTATGAGTAGAGGTCAATGTTAATTGTTATTTACGTTTGTAGGCACTTGTTTTGTTTTGTTCGTGGTTTTTTTTTTTTTATAATTTGTTTGTTTGTTGATGTAAGTTTTTCTATGTCTGTTTTGTGAATGTTCATACTGTAAAAGAACAGAGAGCTACTGCTTATTGATACAAGACTTTTGAATTTGCAATGATGCAAATGTTAAATTTTGTTTTTGCTGTCTGTGAAAAAAGACAAATAAAAAAAAAAAAAAAAAAAAGATAAACTTTGTAGTCGTTTCATCTGATCTCCGGCCCTATGTCTTGGACACTCGGGTGAAGAGAGGGGCTGAGCTGTCAACTGATCACCACCTGGTGGTGAGTTGGATCTGCTGGTGGAGGAGGAAGCTGGACAGACCTGGCAGGCCCAAACGTATGGTGAGGGTCTGCTGGGAACATCTGGCCGAGCACTCTGTTGGGGAGGTCTTTAACTCCCACCTCCGGGACAGCTTTTCCCAGCTTCCGAGGGAGGCAGGGGACATTGAGTCTGAGTGGACCATGTTCTCTACCTCCATTGTGGACGCAGCTGTTCGGAGCTGTGGCCGCAAGGTCTCCGGTGCCTGTTGTGGTGGCAATCCCTGAACCCGGTGGTGGACACCAGAAGTAAGGGATGCCATCAAGCTGAAGAAGGAGTCCTATCGGGCCATGTTGACCTCCAGGACTCCTGAGGCAGCTGACGGGTATCAGCAGGCCAGGCGTGCTGCAGCTTGGGCAGTTGCGGAGGCAAAAAATCGGAACTGGGAGGAGTTGGGGGAGGCCATGGAGAAGGACTATCGGTCAGCCTTGAAGAAATTCTGGCAAACCGTCCAGCGCCTCAGGAGGGGGAAGCAGTACTCTGCCAACACTGTTTACAGTGTGGGTGGGGAGCTGTTGACCTTGACTGGGGACATTGTCGGGCGGTGGAAGGAATACTTTGAGGATATCCTCAATCCCACCATCATGTCTTCCACTGAGGAGACTGAGGCTGATGACTCAGAGGTGGACTTGTCCATTACCCAAGCCGAAGTCACTGAGGTGGTTTGCAAGCTCCTCGGTGGCAAGGCACCGGGGGTGGATGAGATCCGCCCTGAGTATCTCAAGTCTCTGGATGTTGTAGGGCTGTCTTGGTTGACACGCCTCTGCAACATCGCGTGGCGGTCAGGGACAGTGCCTCTGGAGTGGCAGACTGGGGTGGTGGTCCCTCTTTTTACGAAAGGGGACCGGAGAGTGTGCTCCAATGATAGGGGAATCACACTTCTCAGCCTCCCAGGGAAGGTTTACTCCAGGGTACTGGGGAGGAGAATTCGACCAATAGTCGAACCTCGGATCCAGGAGGAACAATGCGGTTTTCATCCTGGTTGTGGAACACTGGACCAGCTCTATACCCTTCACAGGGTGCTCGAGGGTTCATGGGAGTTTGCCCAACCAGTCCACATGTGCTTTGTGGATCTGGAGAAGGCATTCGACCATGTCCCCCATGGTATTCCATAGGGGGTGCTTCGGGAATATGAGGTTCAGGGCTCTTTGCTAAGGGCTGTCTGGTCCCTGTACAAACGGAGCAGGAGTCTGGTTCGCATTGCCAGCAGTAAGTTAGACCTGTTCCCAGTGCATGTTGGACTCCGGCAGGGCTGCCCTTTGTCACCGGTTCTGTTCATAATTTTTATGGACAGAATTTCTAGGCGCAGCCAGGGGCCGGAAGGAATCCTGTTTGGGAACCACAGGATTTCATCTCTGCTTTTTGCGGATGATGTTGTCCTGTTGGCTTCTTCAAACCAGGACCTTCAGCATGCACTGGGGCGGTTTGCAGTTGAGTGTGAAGCGGCTGGGATGAGAATCAGCACCTCCAAGTCCGAGGCCATGGTTCTCGACCGGAAAAGGGTGGCTTGTCCTCTCCAGGTTGGTGGAGAAGTCCTGCCTCAAGTGGAGGAGTTTAAGTATCTCGGGATCTTGTTCATGAGTGAGGGAAGGATGGAGCGTGAGATCGACAGGCGGATCGGTGCAGCCTCCGCAGTGATGCGGTCGCTTTACCGGTCCGTCGTGGTGAAGAAGGAACTGAGCCAAAAGGCGAAGCTCTCAATTTACTGGTCGATCTACGTTCCGACTCTCACCTATGGTCATGAACTTTGGGTAATGACCGAAAGAACAAGATCGCGGATACAAGCGGCCAAAATGAGTTTCCTTTGCAGGGTGGCTGGGCGCTCCCTTAGAGATAGGGTGAGAAGCACAGTCACTCGGGAGGAGCTCGGAGTAGAGCCGTTGCTCCTCCACATCGAGAGGAATCAGCTGAGGTGGCTCGGGCATCTTTTTCGGATGCCTCCTGGACGCCTCCCTGGGGAGGTGTTCCAGACATGTCCCCCTGGGGGGAGGCCCCGGGGAAGACCCAGGACACGCTGGAGGGACTATGTCTCTCGGCTGGCCTGGGAACGCCTCGGTGTTCTTCCCGAGGAGCTGGCCGAGGTGTCTGGGGAAAGGGAAGTTTGGGCTTCCCTGCTTAGACTGCTGCCTCCACGACCCGGTCCCGGATAAAGCGGAAGAAGACGAGACAAGACGAGTTTGTGTCACAGTTGAGGTATACCTATGATAAAAAAAATACAGGCCTCTCTCTTCCTTTTAAGTGGGAGAACTTGCACAATTAGTGGTTGACTAAATACTTTCTTACCCCACTGTAGTTGGTCCTACCCCATTAAATTGGGTCACCCACTGTTAAATTAAACATGTTGAACTAACATGTAAAAGTTATGATGGATTAACCCTTTCTAATTAGGTTGAAATAACCTTCAAAAACTATGTTGGATTTAGCCCTTCTAATGTAGTCACAGTAACACAAACCCATTATGTTGATCCAGCATGTTTATATTTATGTCGCTCAACAAAACCATTTCTTGCTAAATTAGCGTGTTGTAATTGGGTGGAAATACTTTCCATAATTTTTTTATGTTCCCCCAACAAATTATTTTGAGTGTAGAATTTCTCAAACCTACGGTATGTATCCATTAAAGCTGCCATGCAAGAGTCAAAGGCTACTATGCTCCTATCCATTAAGCAAGGGCAAGAATATTAATAGAATAAAAATTGACAGAAAAGGCATCCACTAGTCTATACATGCAAGTACCTGACTACTGTAATGGAAACTTCTAATGAACACTTCAGAATGCTTAGCAGTTGTCTTTTCAGTTATTTATTATAGTAGATCATATAAAACAGAGATATAAAATAGGAAAGAAAAAAAGACACCACTTCAGTGATGCCGAGAGTACGCGCACTCTGAGTTGTGTTTTAGTGGCTGTTATCTATTCTACTCTAAAGGCATTCACTTACTGCTCGTGTCTTCACGTGATTGGCTCGAGATTTTCTATGAAGCTTTGTTAAAGCGTGCACCTGGCATGCTCTGGGATGTGCAGGAACTCAGACACCCTGCTTATCACCAGCCAAGGGCACAGAAAGGCAATTACAGCATGTGGAAAAACAACTTTTCTCAGTACACTAGGCCACTTGAGCTCAACACACAGAAACACAGAGAATAGTTCATGCACTAAATTTCCTTCACACCACATTCCATAAAATCACAAGGGTGGCTGAGCCAACTGTGGCTTGTCTACCTGGTACTGGAAGCACAACTTTATGAACTTGTCCACCACCTTCTCTGGTACACCGACGTAAGACTTGCATATCTGCAAAGAGCAAAAATAAGGTAATCAAGGTACTGATGAAAAGATAAGCTAAGCAAAGGTGACATAAGCAAACTTATCAAATGCCAACACAGCCCAGTTAGTCTGGTCATGTCAGATGTGTAGAAATTGGTCAGGTTAATGATCCATTTTTTATCTCAAAGAGATCAAACTGGAAATGTGAATTTAAAAAAAATGTTAGGATAGGCAACAAATAAGTAATCCCAAATAATGTTATCAACAAACCTTGTTGTATGTTGCTCATGTTTTCAAATGGCCAAGTGCCTTGTGAGCTGCCTCAATCACTGGTCAGAAATCCTTAACTGGTACAAAGAACTTGCACTGCCATAACCAGTTTTCAGCATCCCAAAAAGAATTAACAAACAACAGTCATGAATATATGAAATTATACTCCGAACTGACAGTATGTGAACTGTAGTTGAAAAGTTAGTCTATTGCATATAGGCTATGATATCTTAATATTTGCCCCTTTCACATATCCCACAATCCACTGCACAGTTGGGAACTTCCAGTTGTCAGGCCCAGGCTGCTGATAACAGTACAAAAGCCAATACCTGGGCTGCCAACTCTCACGCAATGAGCGTGAGACACACGCATTTGATTGTCTTCACACGCTCACATGCCATACCTCCGATTTCTCACACTAGAAAAAAATCTAGGCTACCCATTGAGTCATGCCAACCACTTGCGATCGATCAATTACACCTTACACACGGCTAAACAGACAGAGCGGTGTTCCCTTCTGTACAGACCAGTGGCGGCTGGTCGGTTACGATATTTCCAGATTTTAAAAGAAAAAACACATCAATTTTGCCCATACTCTTGCCTCTGATCTGGCTGATTGCTGGCAGGGTCACAAACTGTGAAATAACAGGTTCTTTTGGCCCATTAGCCTACTGTCCAATATACATGATGGTGGTGTTGGGGGGGGTATGTTTTAACATTTTATATTTTAAAATTGTGGCATGTGGCATGTTGTTTAAAAATTGATCATTATTGAAAGCAGCTCTTTATCAGGAACCTCAGCAGTACCAGCAGAGTGTTCTGGAATAGGCACAAGCACTGACCTTGGGGAGCCAAACATAGAGCTGGGTGCCACACATTTCATTCAATGACACTTTCCCTATATTTTACTTATTTTGACTGAGAAATGTTTTATTGACAATTTTGATAACCCGTCACTTTTAATCCAGGTCTGTAGTGTGAAATGTTCTCGGCTGTGTTTTTGTTTAAAAATGTTTTCCAAATTGTAGCTGTGTTTAATTCATATCCAGAAAAATATATATTCCAATATAATATACTCAGCATAAACATTTTAAATAGATTCTATATTTTTGGTCCATCCATGACATATTACTAAAGTAGCCTATTTACTGTTGTTGATGTGGGTCACTTGCTGTTAGCCAATTCACTTTCTCGTACCAGGAGAGCTGAAAGGAACGAGTATTATTCCCTACCATTTTCACCAAGTCAATTTGAGGCGTTGGTCTACCCTGCTCTTTAATTTTAATTTTTTCCTCGAAAGGAAGACTGGCAAATGGCTTCGCCAAAATTAAATCAGCAATGCTTGGCATCCGTGCGCAGCTTTCTTGCTAGCTGACTAGCCCCCTCAAGTTCAAGTTCAGTCACTCAAATAAACGAAATTTCTGGAACTAAGATAGCAAACTTGACAACACTATATTTACACTTTATTTACAATGAAAATATATACAAACTAAAAAAGCTGGTAGAAACCGTATGTAATGAATGAAATCGAAATGTAAGCTGATCTCTTACAATACACCACAGCACTTGCGAATCCGCATGGGACTGAACTGAAATCCACCGCTGCCTGTCTATATTTGAAACGAGCTGTCAATCAAAGAAAATATCCGGCCGCTGTCACCAGTCTCCTCGCGGAAACTGCCATGTCCCTCCCACTGTGAGGCTCGGAGTCCGTAGGCAGGCATTTTCGCAGTATTTGTCCAATAATCGTCTTGCATTTTGAGATTGAAAAGCGCATAGCTCCCAAATGCCATTGAAGTCCACTGAGGCTGGGCTGCATCGCGCTGTCACGAGGGGGAAAAACTCACACACACATTAGGCGAACTGGGGAAAGTTATAACGGGATGATTTCGCACTGTAGTTGGGTTGAGCACATATATTTTTATGATTCTGGATCTGAAATAGCAATGTTATAACTTATAACATTGCTATTTCAGATCCAGAATTTTTAGAGGAGGCTGAGCCTCCCTCGTTGTCTTAGAGCAATCGCCCGTGGTACAGACTCCCCTAAGGTAGGTGGTGCATCTAATGATGCTGCACTCGCCGGAAGTTGGATAATTGCCTACCATCAAGAGGAAGAGGAGAGAGAAGAAGGTATCCAAGTTGAAGACGGGTGTCTCAGACAGGTTTGTACATATGCACGCCAATGTGTGGTGTTACTGGTGTAATTATGAACTTATATAAAGTTTCTTAATCGTTTTAGCCTATAAGTGTTGTGAGAATATTTAATGCCATATCGAGAGTTGTGTACTAGGCATGCTAAATCATTATAGGCCTACTGCCGTGCCACAGCCTCTATCTTCCCCAACAAGCAGCACGGGAGAGCATCTCCTTAGCACACGTTTATTAAGGTGCATTTTTAGTTTGTTTACTGTATGTTATCATACTTTATGACTTTATTTGAAGCCATACTGGAAATGTTGTAAAATAAAGCAAGTAAGAGATAATATTACAAATGCAAGAAGAGCCATTAGCCACCATACATATTGTTTATTTACAGGGTATTTATTTTTAATTATTTATGATGTACTGTATGTAATTGTTCAGTTAAAGTAAGTAAATAAAGCATGGTCACCTGTAATATCAAAGAACTTGAACTTGTGAATAATTAAAAAAAAGACAGAGAACAATATACTGAGGAGACAGGGTTTCAAAGAGGGCAAGACAGGTAGAGAATATTTGTCAGATAACAGGCCCTGATCATTATGCATTTAAGGGCTTTCCCCACCACTGGGTTCAGCCCTTAAATGCATAATGAATAGTCAGTAAGGGACAATCTTATTTTTGCAACAGTTATTAAAAACTTAACATTTAGTTTCAATTCAGAAGGTGTTTAGGCTTAGCTGATGAAATATTTTCAAACATGAACTTGCCTTTAAATCTGAAACACAGGTCTATAGGGCTACAGGAACATTGGCAGTCATCTGTAGTTTTCTAGTGTGGGGGCTTTTAAGCCAAAACTTGGTGCTTTTGTTGGCCACAAGCTGAAGGCCTGGCAAGTCAGGGTGTGTAAGAATGTAGGTATGGCACAGCAGGCCACTCCAAAAATCCACCAGAATGCAGGAACATCTACTAAATCCAAAATCTCATCCCCCCCCCATTGTCCATCTCCAGCTGGACGACCCACAAACAAAACACCAGAATGCAGGGGGACAAGTGACTATCAAACTGAACACAAAATTTCCACTTACTGCGTGGTGTGCGGACCCCCCCCCAAAAAAAATCTCACTCCAAGGAATTTTGAAAAGTTGGCAGCCCTGAATACTGGGCTATTTAATCAGTTTTGATGTTCAAATATCGGATGCAAGCTGAAATGCAGGGCTTTGAACCGGTTCAAGGAACGAAAACGAAAACCGGGAACTTTTTCTATTTCACATGGAACAGAAACGAAACCAGAAACTTTATTATTTTTTATGTTCCGGAACAGAAACGCTTATTAAAAATAATGGTAACCGGTTAATACCGGTTTTTATTTCGTTCCTCAAAGTTTCCGTAGCCTACAAATAAAAAAGCCATTCTCCTCCTGCACAAGTTTCTATGACCCGCTGGGGTTCACTTCCTGTGTGACGTTCGCTGACTGAATGGAGAGAGCGGGAAGGTGGACTACTATCACGTCTCCATTACTGAGTGTCTGAGCAAAGAAGAGCCTGAACGATGCAACCTCCCTATTGGCTGTTTGTAAAAATGTATCAGTTGTTGCCCTTCCCACGGGAATCATCGCGCGCTCGAGAGACGAGACCTGACGAGTTAGTTCGTTGGTAGCAGAACAAAATGTCTGGACACAAATCGGGTTTTCAGAAAAGGAAAGAAAATAAACGGAGGGTTGAAAATACAAAAAAGGAGGCAGAAAATGCAAAACGAGTTTTAAGGTAGGACAAATGGTTAGTTTTCTGAGGCAGCCCGCCGTGGCTGCAGGCTTTCAATTGTGTCATTGAATGGTTACTTTTCTGAGGCAGCCCGCCGTGGCTCCCTGCAGGCTTATTTATTATAGCCCATTTCGTTAAAATAGTTTATATAAAATATGTTTATAGTTATAGTTATGAGATGGTTGTCCTGATTTAGACTGGTGTTTTTTTTGGAGGGGGGGGGTTGCGCGATGTTGCACCCGGGTCCAGATTAGGGCAGAACCGGCCCTGGCTACATTTCAGGTGTAGTTTGTTTTATGTATGTATGTACTTGCATAGATGTGTACTTGGTCTTCCAATATGGTGCCTAACAAAATCTCGCGGCGCGGTGACGTCATGCGGTAGCCCTCTATAGGGCCTGACTAGCCTTTGGTAACACACTAAACGAATTCTCTTTCATTTTTGGCACTTTTTCTGTTTGTGTAGATGGGAAGACATACTGAGAATCCAAATCGCCAACATTTGAAATAATAATTGTTTTGAATTATTTCTTGTCTTATTTAATGAAGGTTGTAATAGAATTAGCCTACATTTGGCTTAAGCCGGATGAGACAGAGACATAATTTTATAGCCATTTGTTAAACAGCTGACAGGGAACGTAATTAACCGTTCCGGGAACGAAATTTTTTTGTTCTAACCGGTTCGGGAACGTCTATTTAATGGTGGAACCCAAAACCGGAAACGTTAAAATTCCGTTTCTGTTCAGAACGAACCAATAGGAAAAAAATTCTGGTTCAAAGCCCTGCTGAAATGTGATGTTATTAGATTGCTTTTATATGTCTAGTTACTGGTTCTATGGTATTTTTCATCAGCACAGAAGCTTTTGATCAGTCATCCTTATATTATCACCCATACAGCTCTTTCACTTTCTTCATTGTTTACACAAAATACATGTTCCAACTACTCAGCACTATAACTGTGGTCAACAACATTAACAGTGCACATTGCACATTTATAATTTGTCATCAGTGTAAATCATTTCGAGCAGTATTAATCTTGAAAAAAATCTGTGAGACCATGGAAACCTGTGATAATATTTGAACATCGAAATTGATTATATAGCCCGATATTGGTTTTCAAACCATTATCAGCAGCCTGGACCAGGCCACTGGAAGTTCCCAAACACGCAGTGGATTGTGGGATATGTGCAAGGGGCGAATAACTTAATGAACTGTGGGCCTCGAATAACTAGTCTCAGCAACCCAAACAATAAATTCAAGTTCCCACCACTGATAAACTACTGGTCACATTAATTATAATGACAAAATATATTGACACTTTAGACCTAGGCCTATAGACTTGAGTTTTGTTTTGTTTTTTAACATACTAACATAACATTAGTGACTATAAGTTACTTACCACTGGTCCTGTCGCGGAACAGGAGATTTGCATCATGGATGTGCAGCCGACAAACATGCAGCAACTGCCTGATGCTATTATGCCAATCTCTTCCATGAAGAATTAAGGCAGTTCTGAAGGCAAAAGAGGTTCCAACCCGGTACTAGCGAGGTGTACCTAATAAAGTGGCCAGTGAGTTTAAATAAAGATACAAATTTCCTTGTCCAGTGCTCTGCTATAAACTCACACTCTGCTTCAAGCTGTCACTAATCTATCTTTAGAACATACCTGTATAAACTATTGTGGCACATTACATGCGCAAGCAAGCGAGTGAGCGATAGACAGACAGATAGGCAGGCTTTATAGCTAGTATGGACAGACATATGTACATAAACATGTGCACACACTGAGTTTCTTTATATAATTGGCTGTTTACTGAATTTGACGACTCCATCTGATGATGGCTCTCTCACATCAGGCTGCCCATGCTATGGTTTGTATAGTCCATTTCCAATGCAGGCTTGTGTGTAACACACATTTCCAAACCTGATTTATTCATGAGACAATTCAATGACTGTGCCTATATTGCATCAGATAAAAGTTTGTGCTTGTGGCAGCGGGGGCGTGGTCAAGCGCCGGTCTGTGACAGGAGGGCGGAGTTGGAGAAGGTAAGTGGCAGAATCGCTTCACCTGAGTGTGATTTAATCTATGTTTTGTGTGTGTTCTCCCCAGTAAACCGGGCTATTTAAGGAGGGAGAGCGAGAGCAGAGGGTCTCTCTCCACAACCCGAGGACCGGAATGTGTGTGCGTGCGTGTGTGGCTGAGAGAGAAACGTTTCCACTGAAAAGTGAAAATAAAAGAGTTTTTGCGAACCCAGTCTCTGTCCTGCCGCCCTCTGTGCTCCACCCACATCTAGCGAACCTTACAGTGGTGCCGAAACCCGGGAATCGTGGAGCACCTGTCCTGCAGCCCCATGGAATCCTCCCCGTTCGCGGACTTGATCCACGCCCTCGCCACAGCTCAGCAGAGCCAGCACCAGGCACTCGTCACGCTCCGGAAGGAGCAGGAGCAGCGCTTCGAAGCCCTGGTGCTGGCTCAACAGGAAGACCGAGAGGCGTTCTGGCACCTCCTCGCGTCGGTGGGGTCCACCTTGACTAAGATGGGCCCGCAGGACGACCCCGAGGCATTCATCGCGTTGTTCGAACAGGTCGCTGAAGCCTCGGGGTGGCCGATGGAGCAGCGCGCGGCGCGCCTCCTCCCCCTCCTGACGGGAGAGGCGCAGTTAGCCGCACTACAGCTCCCCGCCGACCACCGGCTGGCCTACGCCGACCTTCGCCGGGCTGTCCTCCAGCGCATGGGGCGCACACCGGAGCAGCAGCGCCAGCGCTTCCGCGCGCTGCGAATGGAGGAAGTCGGCAGCCCGTTCTCGTTCGGCCAGCAGCTCCGGGACGCCTGCTGGCGGTGGCTGAGGGCCGAAGATCGCGACGCCGAGGGGATCATCGACCAGGTGGCGCTGGAACAGTTCATCGCCCGCCTACCCGCTGGAACCGCGGAGTGGGTCCAGTGCCACCGCCCGGCGTCGCTGGATCAGGCCGTAGGACTGGCAGAGGATCATCTGGCGGCTGTCCCGGCGGCAGGACAACGGCTGTCATCATCTTCTCTCTCCTCTTCTCTCTCTCTCTCTCTTCCCCCTCCTCCCGTGTCCTGTCCTCGCCCCATTCCCCCACCATGGAGGCGGGGGCCGGCTCCACCCCAGCCAGCCCGCCGCACCCGTGGTGCCCTCCCGTTTCTCCCTTCTGTGTCTGTCTCTCCCCCCCCTCAGGTGAGTGACCCTCAAACCACAGCTGCAGAGGGGAGGCCCGGGCCGGTTTGCTGGCGCTGCGGGGAACCGGGCCACCTGCAGCAACAGTGTGTCGCGATGGAGGTGGGGGTGGTGGTGCGGATCCCCGACGCGCCAGAGGCTGCCCTCGATCAGGCCGGAGCGTATCGCATACCGGTAAGTGTACAAGGGGTGACATATCAGGCGTTGGTGGATTCGGGTTGCAACCAGACCTCGATCCGCCAAAGCCTGGTGCAAGACGAGGCATTGGGGGGAGCACAAGGGGTGAAGGTGTTGTGTGTGCACAGGGATGTTCACTGCTACCCATTGGTGTCGGTCCACATACATTTCAGAGGGGACAAATCCATAGTAAAGGCGGCGGTTAATCCTTGCCTTACCCACTCTTTGATCTTGGGGACTGATTGGCCGGGATTCCGGGGGTTGATGGCACACCTAGTAAAGAGTGGGTCCTGCCGGTTAGCAGGGGGGGTCCCGGTGTCGTTTTGGCTGGAGCTGCGATCGCAGAGCCATCTACGTCATCTCCGCGACAGAGTGAGGAGCCCCCGGCCCCTCCTCTTTCTATTGGGGAATCCCTCGCGGATTTCCCACTGGAACAATCGCGAGACGAAACTCTGCGACACGCGTTTGACCAAGTGAGAGTAATCGATGGTCAAACGCTCCAGCCGAACGCCACCCCGACCTTCCCCTATTTTTCCATTTTAAAGGATAGGTTGTACCGAGTGACGCAGGACACTCAGACGAAGGAGCGTGTCACCCAGTTATTAATTCCAAAGAGCCGCCGGGAAGGCTCACTTTAATCCCATGGCGGGACACCTCGGGCAGGATAAAACACTCGCCCGGATAATGGCCCGATTCTATTGGCTGGGGATTCGCGGCGACGTCCGTAAGTGGTGTACGGTGTGCCGCGAATGCCAGTTAGTAAATCCAGCGGCCATTCCAAAAGCGCCTTTGCGCCCCCTACCATTAATCGAGACCCCGTTTGAAAGAATTGGGATGGATCTCGTCGGGCCATTAGATCGGTCAACACGAGGGTACCGCTTTATATTGGTTCTGGTGGACTATGCAACGCGATACCCGGAGGCGGTGCCTCTTTGCAATATCTCCGCATGTAGTATTGCAGAGGCCCTCTTCCATGTCATCTCCCGGGTCGGAATCCCGAAAGAGATTCTGACTGACCAAGGCACCTCGTTTATGTCACGAACACTGGCCGAACTGTATGGGCTACTGGGTATTAAGCCGATCTGCACCAGCGTGTATCACCCACAGACGGACGGTTTAGTCGAACGGTTCAACCGCACCCTCAAGAATATTATCAAAAAATTCGTAAGTGAGGAGGCACGTAACTGGGATAAGTGGCTCGAACCCTTGTTGTTTGCAGTGCGAGAGGTCCCCCAAGCCTCCACGGGGTTCTCCCCGTTTGAATTATTGTATGGGCGTAAGCCGTGCGGCATCTTAGATGTACTGCGGGAAAATTGGGAGGAGGGACCTTCGCAGAGCAAAAATGAAATTCAATACGTTATGGATCTGCACGCAAAACTCCACACGCTCACTCACTTAACTCAGGAGAATTTGCGGCAGGCCCAGGAACGGCAAACCCGCCTGTACAACAAGGGCACGCGCCTTAGAGAGTTCACTCCGGGAGATAAGGTACTCGTCCTGCTGCCCACATCGAGCTCCAAATTAATCGCCAAGTGGCAAGGGCCCTTCGAGGTCACACGGCGAGACGGGGACATCGACTATGAGGTTAGGCGAACGGACAGGGAGGGGGCGCTACAGATCTACCACCTCAATCTGCTGAAGCTCTGGAACGAGGAGGTCCCCGTGGCGTTGGTGTCGGTAGTTCTGGAGAAGGCGGAGCTGGGGCCGGAGGTCCAAAAAGGGTCATTGGCATCTCGCACCTCTCCGGTCCCCTGTGGAGACCACCTCTCCCCGACCCAACTCACGGAGGTCGCCCAGTTGCAGGCCGAGTTTTCGGATGTGTTCTCACCCCTGCCCGGTCGCACCAACCTCATAGAACACCACATAGAGACGCCCCCGGGGGTGGTAGTGCGTAGCCGTCCTTATAGATTACCCGAACACAAAAAAAAGATGGTTCGGGAAGAACTTCAGGCCATGCTCGAAATGGGCATCGTCGAGGAGTCCCACAGTGACTGGAGCAGCCCGGTGGTCTTGGTTCCCAAGGCCGACGGCTCGGTCCGGTTCTGTGTGGACTATAGAAAAGTCAACGCGGTGTCTAAATTCGACGCGTACCCAATGCCTCGTATTGATGAGCTGCTCGATCGACTAGGCACGGCTCGCTTTTACTCGACACTGGATTTGACGAAGGGATATTGGCAGATCCCCTTGACTCCATTATCCCGGGAAAAAACGGCCTTTTCCACACCGTTCGGCTTACACCAGTTCGTCACACTTCCGTTTGGGCTGTTTGGGGCGCCCGCTACGTTTCAGCGGCTGATGGACCGGATCCTCCGGCCCCACGCCACCTATGCGGCCGCTTACTTGGATGACATCATCATTTATAGTAATGACTGGCAGCGGCACCTGCAACACCTGAGGGCCGTCCTTAGGTCGCTGAGGCGGGCGGGGCTCACTGCCAACCCGAAGAAGTGTGCGATTGGGCGGGTGGAAGTACGGTATCTGGGCTTCCACTTGGGTAACGGGCAGGTGCGTCCCCAAATTAATAAGACAGCAGCGATTGCGGCCTGCCCGAGGCCCAAGACCAAAAAGGGGGTGAGACAGTTCCTGGGGCTGGCTGGCTATTATCATAGGTTTATACCTAATTATTCGGACGTCACCAGCCCGCTGACTGACCTCACTAAAAAGGGGGCGCCAGATCCGGTCCAGTGGACGGAGCAGTGCCAGGGGGCTTTCTCTGAGGTAAAGGCTGCACTGTGTGGGGGGCCACTTTTACACTCCCCTGACTTCTCTCTCCCTTTTTTGTTACAGACAGATGCGTCGGACAGAGGGCTGGGGGCCGTTTTGTCCCAGCAGGTGGGGGGAGAGGATCGCCCAGTATTATACATCAGCCGGAAGCTGTCGGTGCGTGAGGGACGCTACAGCACTATCGAGAAAGAGTGTCTGGCGATCAAGTGGGCGGTCCTCGCCCTCCGTTACTACCTGCTGGGGCACTCTTTCACCCTCTGTTCGGACCACGCGCCCCTCCAGTGGCTCCACCGCATGAAGGATGCCAACGCGCGGATCACCCGTTGGTATCTAGCGCTCCAACCTTTCAACTTCAAGGTGGTCCACAGGCTGGGGGCGCAGATGGTCGTTGCGGACTTCCTCTTCCGTCAAGGGGGGGGGGGGGAGTCGGCTGCGGGCCGGACGGGCGCCCGGCCTGAGTCGGGCGGTGGGGGTATGTGGCAGCGGGGGCGTGGTCAAGCGCCGGTCTGTGACAGGAGGGCGGAGTTGGAGAAGGTAAGTGGCAGAATCGCTTCACCTGAGTGTGATTAATCTATGTTTTGTGTGTGTTCTCCCCAGTAAACCGGGCTATTTAAGGAGGGAGAGCGAGAGCAGAGGGTCTCTCTCCACAACCCGAGGACCGGAATGTGCGTGCGTGCGTGTGTGGCTGAGAGAGAAACGTTTCCACTGAAAAGTGAAAATAAAAGTTTTTGGGAACCCAGTCTCTGTCCTGCCGCCCTCTGTGCTCCACCCACATCTAGCGAACCTTACAGTGCTCTTTACAGCAAACACATTCAATGCCAGTTTTCTGCTTGGCACACTTCCACATCAGCTGCTGAACCCTTTGACCTGCCTTCCCGACTTTGCACTTGTAAAACACCACCAATTTCATCATTAGAATCATCTGATGACTCACTGCTAAAATCATTGAGCAGATGTGGATAGTCCTTTTTCCGAGGTTCATACAGATATTCGGTTTCTCTGCTGTCCATACTGGCCTGAAGATAACTGTGGGGGTGGGGCCAGGGAAGGTGAGTGGCAAAGTCAGCACGCCTGTTGTCGATTAATGTGGGGTGTGTGTATGTGTGTGTTTTGCAGTGAAGGCAGAGGATATAAAAGGAGGGAGAGAGTGAAGAAAGGGGATCTTTCCCGACCAGAGCACGTGTGTGTATGCGTGTGTGCATGTAAACGAACGAATGAACGAACAAACGAACGAAAGTAGTAAAGCTGAAAAGCAAGCTAGATTTTCAAAAATAAAGTCTGGGTTAACATCATTCCTCGCTTGCCACGCTTCAGTATTCCACCCCCATCAGGAACATACAGTACTACAATAATTCTTTTTCATCTGACTAAATCCAGGCTAACAAATATGTTTACATTGGCTATACTTTACTTCTGATACCTGGCTATCAACAAATTTACATCACATCCTGGATGCCATATTGGTTGCCCATGAGCAATAAAACTTGAGGTGCTTTTGGACTTTTAAGCTTATGATAGCTAATCAGGTGGCTGCACTTGTGTGCATTATTATAATTAGGGCTTGTACTATCAATATCAATCATGTTTAAATGCTGTACAGGTACCAGTGGTAGCTTCTCTGTACCAACATAGAAAGGGTTTGTTTAACAACACTGACACTTCAAGGGTTTGGAACTGAAGGAAAGGAGACAGGTGGGTTGCTTTGACTGACACGTTGTTCAGTTTACTTTCAACTTGCAGTTTTTAGCTGCTTTATTACTTCACAAGTTCCTTTTACACAGCCTGATCAAGGAGGAAATCTTATGCCTTTATTCCACCTCATGTTCTGTATAAAATGTCCGAATGCAAAATATCAATGTCTGTGTAAAAGGGACAGCCAGCATTGTGGCACAGGGGTGTGACACTTTCTTTCTGAGACCAGAGTAAATTGAAACATTTCCATCTATGGCATCAAAAGTCCACCTTTGCTTCAAGTCGCTTCCTACTTCTTTCCACTTTCTCCTCCAACATATTTCCAGCAAACATGTTGCTTGAACAAGTTTTCCTCATTAACACACCTATTACTTCTGTTAAACATGAATTATTTAACAGAAATGATTACATGTTGCATATGATGCTCAGCCACTTTGCTTGTGTTTGAAGAGAAGAGTGGTATAAATATGTACTGCTAACAAAAGCACCTCAACACTCAGTTCACCTGCTGTTGTTTTGAAATCAACACTGGTATGCTTAGGGTATTCATATTTCCGATATGTCGATACATCACCCTAGACCCTGATGCTCCATTGTGATACATCTCATGCCTCTGGGTGCGGAATGGCAGCTTACAATGTTAAAAAAAAAACACTGGCATGGCTTCCTGCCGGCTTTATTTGGTTCAGTGTAAAATCACTAAAGTTGGAGTATTGAGGTGTCTTCTTTATGCCAATATTATGGAATATCTATGTTAAAAGGGCTTGAGACACACACAAATCCAACTCCTCAACTTCTCTTTCCCCTCTTGCCACTTTCTCCCCTCTTTTGCCCTCAGCCATCACTTCAATAGAAGACACACATTCTCTGTCATCACTGTTGATCAGTCCCAGATGTAATCCCTTTGCCACTCGCCTCCCGCAGTTTCATTCTCCATTCACAAACCAACATTCAACCATGCCTCCGTGTCCATAAACACTCAGTCAGTTGACCAAAACACAGTACAATGGGAAAGTCCAAAGAGCTCAATACAGAGCTGAGAAAGAGGATCATAGAGAGTTACATAATTCAGGAATGTCTTTTGGAGCCATTTATAAACAATTGCAGATTCCAAGATCATCAGTTGTAAGTACAGTGCCTTGCAAAAGCATTCATCCCCCTTGGTGTTTGTCTTGTTTTGTTGCATTACAAGCTGGAATTAAAATGGATTTTTGGGGGGTTAGCACCATTTGATTTACACAACATGCCTACAACTTTAAAGGTGCACATTGTTTTTATTGTGACACAAACAATAATTAAGATGAAAAAACAGAAATCTGGAGTGTGCATAAGTATTCGCCCCCTTTCGTATGAAACCCCTAAATAAGAGCCGGTCCAACCAATTCACTTCATAAGTCACATAATTAGTTGATTAAGATCCACCTGTGTGCAATCAAAGTGTCACATGATCTGTCACATGACGTCTGTATAAAATCAACCTGTTCTGGAAGGACCCTGACTCTGCTACACTACTAAGCAAGCAACATGGAAACCAAGGAGCACTCCAAACAGGTCAGAGACAAAGTTGTGGAGAAGTATAGATCAGGGTTGGGTCATAAAAAATATCCCAAACTTTGACCATCCCAGGGAGCACCATTAAATCCATTATAGCAAAATGGCAAGAATATGGCACCACTACAAACCTGACAAGAGAAGGCCGCCCACCAAAACTCACAGACCAGACAAGGAGAGCATTAATCAGGGATGCAACAAAGACACCAACGGTAATGCTGAGGGAGCTGCAAAGATCCACAGTGGAGATGGGAGTATGTGTCCATAGGACCACTTTAAAGTGCATATCATGGGTAAATTTAGGAGCAAGATCAATGTAATTCTCCTATTTTATATTAAACTTTGGCCAAATATCTGTCACATTTTGCATTTTGTGCAAATTTTTTACCTTGTGCAATACCAGAAAAATTCAGTTGAAATCAAGCCATTTGAGGCAAATTCGTCTGCCTCTAAAAAAACTTGGCATTTGGATTTCCCGGCAAACAATGATTTTCATGACATCACTTGCGGGACGCCTCCTTCTGAATCCTATGTCAGCGCTGGTTTGTTTATGAGAAAACAACCTGGTGGTTTTCTGCAAATTTCTTCAACCTTATCATTTAATTATTAAAATGGTTAACAGATGTATCGTAGGAGGGTGTAGCAATACCAATCATGATGGGATTAGTACTCATCATTTTCCAAAAGACCGGACAATGAGAGAGAAATGGGAGCACTTTGTGCGAGGCACCTGGAAGCCAAGGACCAAGCAGAGCCGAGAAAAAGACCAAGAAAATTGGCAATTCACAAGTTGACTGTTGCCAGGGTAAGAAATAAGAGAGACTATACTCTAAATTAGGTGTTCCTGTGTTTGTGTGGTACATGGATAATGTTATTTATTGACACACACAAAAGTAAACAACACAAAAGCACTGGGCGATAATACACTTACTTAGATTAGATTAGATTAGATAGAACTTTATTGATCCCTTTGGGAGGGTTCCCTCAGGGAAATTAAAAAGATACAGTCCACAGCCTGGTAAAAAGCAGCCAAAGTAGAGTCCAAAGTTGCGTGGTTAAAGTTCCCAGAAATTATCATAAATGCCTCAGGGTGCTGTGTCTGCAGCCTTGCTGTGACAGAGTGAATCCCCTCACATGCAGCAGCTGCAGCTGCCCTCGGAGGGATGTAAACACAGATGGTGATGCTAGTGGCTCCAAGTCCGGGCAACATAAGACTGTCTTTATGGAGAAATGTCCCGGGTTACACCAGCGGTTGTTTATGTAAATGATGAGTACCCCACCTTTGCCTTTCCCGCATGCTTTAGTGTCTCTGTCAGCTCTCACAGCAGTGAATCCCCTCAGGTCCACGTTAGCATCCAGTGCAAGGTGTGTTAGCCATGTCTCCATAAAAATAAATAAGATGCTCTCCCAGTAAATCCACTGGTTGTTCAGTGCGGATAGCTCGTCAACCTTATTCGGCAGCGAGTTCACATTCCCCGTGATAATGGAGGGAATGGATGGTTTGTAGTGCTGCCGGTTGTCTGCTAGCCTAGCCTTTAGCTTAGCCCCGGCTTTGCAGCCCCTGGGTTTCCTCCTCAGGTCTGCCGGGATGGGGTGTCATATCCCGGCTCGTTCCATTGTTTTCAGGGCCAGCAGCTCCTCTCTCAAATAAGTGAGAAAACTGGCTCCTGGTTGCATGTTAAAGTTAAAAATATCCATGGGATATAAAGAAAAACACACTATGTCTTCGTAAGAAGAACAGAAAAGTAAAAAGGTGGAATAAAGAGGTTTAAAGAGCTAAAAACTACAGAGCTACTGGAGAGGCAGCTGTTTCACACAGCACCCAAGGTCACATTTTCTTTACATTTTACTTCACATGTATCAAGGGATATGCGTGTCAGGGCTTGAGATCTTGGGACCTGTCAAACACATTAAATGTATATACAACCCTGCATAGCCGATTCCATGTGTGTAGCTTATGAAATCTTTCTCCTACTAGAGTAGGAGTACTCTTCTAAATGAAGAAATATATAAATACATAATAGTAATTAAAAAATAACTATTTTCATTTCAATCAATGTTCAGTATGGGACTGTATCCAACTATTACCAGACCAAGCAGGATCACTTCTCACAGCACCACTTTAATAGATAATATATTTACTAATATCCTGGAAAATAATATAGAGAGTGGACTACTATTAACAGACATCAGTGACCACCTACCTTTTTTTTAATGTATATTACTGTAATTATAGCAAGAAAAAGGATACTAAAAATTATAAATATATAAGAGTGAAAACTGAAGAAACCATGATTCACTAAAAAATGACTTAATGATACAGGACTGGAATGTAGTTTATAAAGAAAAAGATGTTGATAAAGCATATGAGGAATTTTTAATAATATTCAATGAACTATATAATAAAAATTGTCCTATAAAGAAATACAGTAATATACATAAATATACAAATAGTCTGTGGGTCACCAAGGGGCTACAAAATGCCTGCAAAAAGAAAAATATATTATACAGACAATTTTTAAAGTATCGAACTATAGAGGCAGAGGAAAAATATAAAAAATATAAAAATAAATTAACTAATATTATGAGGATATGTAAGAAAGACTATTATAATAAATTAGTGGAGAAGAATAAAAACAATATTAAAGGTATATGGACTGTACTAAATGGTATTGTGAGAAATGGATCCAAAACTACAAATTACCCGGAGTACTACACTGAAAATGACAAGACCATAAATAATATGGAGGATGTGATGAATGGTTTTAACCAATTCTTTGTAAATGTGGGGTCAGATTTAGCGGCAAAAATAAAGGAACCCGAGACAACACAATGTGGGGACATCGAAGATATGGGGGACAGAAATCCAAGTACAATTTTTCTAACTGCAACTGATGATGAAGAAATTATGCAAATTGTAAGAAAATGTAAAAACAAAACTTCTGCAGACTGGAATGATATAGACATGTTAACAGTAAAGACAGTTATTGAGGGAATTGTGAAACCACTCACCCACATCTGCAATTTATCTTTTCAATCAGGTACATTTCCAGACAAAATGAAAATTGCAAAAGTGATACCATTGTTTAAAACTGGAGATAGACACCATTTCACAAACTACAGGCCTGTTTCTTTACTCCCCCAATTCTCCAAAATACTCAAACTTTTTTCAGATAGACTGGACAAATTTATTGAAAAACACAACCTCCTTACAGACAGTCAATATGGACTCAGAACGGACAGATCAACATCGATGGCACTAATGGAACTAATAGAGGAAATCACAAACTGTATAGACAATAAAAAAATAGCAATTGGAGTATTTCATCTCATCTCATTATCTCTAGCCGCTTTATCCTTCTACAGGGTTGCAGGCAAGCTGGAGCCTATCCCAGCTGACTACGGGCGAAAGGCGGGGTACACCCTGGACAAGTCGCCAGGTCATCACAGGGCTGACACATAGACACAGACAACCATTCACACCTACGGTCAATTTAGAGCCACCAGTTAACCTAACCTGCATGTCTTTGGACTGTGGGGGAAACCGGAGCACCTGGAGGAAACCCACGCGGACACGGGGAGAACATGCAAACTCCGCACAGAAAGGCCCTCGCCGGCCCCGGGGCTCGAACCCAGGACCTTCTTGCTGTGAGGCGACAGCGCTAACCACTACACCACCGTGCCGCCCAATTGGAGTATTTGTGGACCTAAAAAAAGCATTCGATACCACTGATCATAGTATATTATTAAGTAAACTAGAAAAGTGTGGTGTTAGGGGAGTTGGGTGGAGCTGGCTGTCGAGCTATCTAAGAAACAGGCAACAGTTTGTGCAGATAGGTGACCATAAATCTGATTTCATGAACATTACATGCGGGGTACCACAGGGGTCAATATTAGGTCCGAAATTATTCATATTATATATCAATGACATATGTAGAATTTCGCAAGTACTGAAATTTGTTTTGTTTGCAGACGACACCAATATTTTTTGTTCCGGTGAGAATTTGCAGCAGACTTTGGAGACAATCACAACTGACATAAATAAACTAAAACTATGGTTTGACAAAAATAAATTATCATTAAATCTAAGCAAAACAAAGATTATGTTGTTTGGGAGACACAAAATAGATTGTAATGTAGAATTGATAATAGACAATACTAAGATAGAAATGGTACAGGAAATTAAATTTCTTGGTGTGATTTTTGGATCATAAAGTCTGCTGGAAACCTCATGTAGGATACATACGAGCAAAACTGGCAAAGTGCTCGGCAATTCTTTGGAAAACAAAACATATTCTTGATTGCAAATCTTTGCATACTCTATAGTACACGTTATTTTTGCCATATCTGACTTACTGTGTCGAAGTCTGGGGAAACACCTACAAAACCACTCTGCAGGCGATATGTACAATACAGAAAAGAGCAATAAGGACAATAAACAAAACAGGATACAGAGATCACACAAACTCACTATTCATAAAATCACACATGTTGAAATTTATGGATCTGGTCAAATTCAGAACAGCACAAATAATGTACAAAGCGAGAAATAATCTATTGCCAAAAAATATACAAGGAATGTTTAGTGAGAGAGAGGGGGGATATAATATAAGGGGAGACCTAAATTTTAAAAAAACAAAGGTTCGAACAAATATGAAAAACGTGCATATCGAGCTGTGGGGTGACTTTATGGAACAGGCTGGAGACAGAAATAAAACAAAGTGCAAATATAAATCTGTTTAAAAAAAGGTACAAAAAATATTTTTAAACAAGTATATAGAAGAGGAAGTATGTTAATGGAGGGTGATGAGGGATAAATCTATAAATAGAATAGGGTTGATTGTTATATTAGAACTAACTTAGTATATGGTATATATGGTATATATTTATTTATGGGGATAGTTTATATATTCATATTTACAGGGATAGGTATGTAGTAGATATTTAATTTTGTAATTATATATTTATATAGATATTTATGAAGTGTATATATATATATATATATATATATATATATATATATATATATAATTGTATATTAATATAGATATTTATGAAGTGTATATATGGTATGTAGTATATATTTATTTTTGTAATTATATAGATATTCATGAAGTGTATATATGGTATATATTTTTTAGGTGTATTAATGTAGTTTGGATTTCAGGGTAGTTAAAAAGGGGTGGGGAAATTAAAGTATTGTACTTCTTCCCACTCCTTTTTCGAACAATGTGGGTGTTTTGTAATGTCTTAGCTCTTTATGTTATTTTATTTATTTTTTGTTAATTTCTCGTTTTCTTTCTTTTGTATGTACAAATAGTTACATACATTTTTTTATATATGTTTGAAATAAAAATAAATTCATTCATTCATTCATTCATTCAAAAAATATGATTTATGTAACAATAGATAGATGAGCATTGATACATGAATCAATGGGTTTAGAAGCTCAAGCGATAATTCCATATTTCAACACAAAATCGCTAGCTGCTAAACTTGGTCTACACAGACTGTGCACTGAATCCATGCAAGCTCTCTCAGCTGCTGGCGGATCCGCACGTGACATCACGAATCTGGCTCCAGACTCCCTTGGGATTTTTCCAGATGCTTTTGTTATTTTATTTTTTTCTGCTGGAGACAGATGGCCTTGTGCAAAATTACCCTTCTGGATGAGTGTGTAAAGGGACACACTTTCATATTAAAAAAAACAACACTAAATTCGTCCAGAATATGCACTTTAAGCTGTACATTCCACAGAGTGGGGCTTTATGGAAGAGTGACCAGAAAAAAGTAATTGCTTAAAAAAAAGAAAATCAATCAATCACATTTGGAGTTTGCCCAACAGCATGTGGCAGACTCCCCAAACACATGGAAGATTATCTGATCAAATGAGACAAAAATTGAACTTTTTGTCCATCATTGTCAGGAGTGGCGAGCTGAGGTGAAGTGAGGACCCAAGAGCAGACTCAGAAAACAGGCAGTGTAAAGAGAAAACTTCTTTAATGACGTAGATGGCAGAAAGGCAAAAGGTACAGTAGGGCTCAGGCAAAAATCGGTAGTAAAAAAAAAACAGAGGAGCAGGTAGACACGATCTGGGACAAAAAACAGGACAGAAAGATCTTCACAAAAACTCATGAACACAGTGACAAGGGAAATCCAGGCAGAGGTAGCAAAAGACACAATTCAAAAGAACAGGCAGGCAAAAAACAGGGACAAAAAACTGGACAGAAAAACTTGACAAAAAAACAAGGAAAAATTCAGGCAGGGGGAATCAAGAAGACACAATATCAGTGAGCTGTAGCGAGGCAAGGAAAGTCTACAAGAGACAGTCTGGCAAATAGAGTAGCTCCAAACAGTTCTTAAAAAGCCCTGGCTGATGGGAGAGTAGTGATAGCAGGTGTGGGAGTGCCGCTTCAGGAAATGGCCTTCAGCAAGGCAGGACTGAATTCCTGTCCTGGAGCCGGCCTGGAGCTGGCATGGAAGTCCCACAATCTAAGGCATGGATGGACTGGACCAGACTGTGACAATCATGGGAAATGCCATGTGTGGCACAAACCCAACACCCTGAGAACACCATCCCTACAATGAAGTATGGTGGTGGCAGCATCATGCTGTAGGGATGTTTTTCATCTGCAGGGACAAGAAAGCTGGTCAGGACTGAAGGAAAGATGGATGGCACTAAATACAGGGCAAGCCTGGAGGAAAACTTGTTTGATCCGGCCAGATGTTTGAGACTGGGACAAAGGTTCATGTTCCAGCAGGACAAGGACCCAAAACATACTACTAAAGCTACACTGGAGTGGTTTAAAGGGAAACATTTAAATGTCTTGGGATGGCCTCGTCAAAGCCCAGACCTCAATCCAATGGAGAGTCTGTGGCATAACTTGAAGATTGCTGTACACCAACGCAATCCACCTAACTTGAAGGAGTTGGAGCAGTTTTGCCTTGAGGAATGGGCAAAAATCCCAGTGGCTAGATGTGCTAAACTAATAGAGACATACACCAAGAGACTTGCAGCTGTAATTATAGGAAAAGGTGGCTCTATAAAGTATTGACTGGGGGGGAATACCTATGCACACTCCAGATTTCTGTTTGTTATCTTAATTATTGTTTGTGTCACAATAAAACAACAATGCGCACCTTTAAAGTGGTAGGCATGTTGTGTAAATCAAATGGTGTGAACCCCCCCAAAAAATCCATTTTAATTCCAGCTTGTAATGCAACAAAACAGGACAAACACCAAGGGGGATGAATACTTTTGCAAGGCACTATACAAGTTATTTGGGGGTGTAGCCACTTTGCTGGAAAAAGAAGCAAACTGTCAGCCTCAGCTGAGAAGAAATTGGTTTGGATGGTCAGGAACCACCAAGGCACCGGTCTGCAGGAAGACTGTCTACAGTCAAGTGAGTTTTATATTGCCTTGGACTGAGAGGCTGCTATCCAAGAAAGAAATCCTTGCTCCAAAAATTACACCTTTAAGCAAGACTAAAGTTTGCAGTTAACCATACGGTCAAAGAAAAAGCCTTCTGGAAGAAAGTTTTATGGTCAAATGAGACAAAGATTGAGTTATTTGGCCACAATGACTAGAGGTAGCATCACTTTCTGGGGCTGTTTTGCTGCCAGTGGAACTGGTGTATTGTACAAAATGGATAAAATGGTGAACAATCTCAGAATTCTTCAGCATAACCTCCAACCATCAGCTAGTAGTTGAATCTTGAACACAATTGGGTGTTCCAACAGGACAATGACCCCAAACACATCAAAGCTAGTTGTGGAATGGATAAAGCAGACTAACAAAGCTTCAAATAAGTCCTGATCTCAACCCTATCCAAAATATGTGGACTAAAAGTCAGATCCATGCCAGGAAACAGACAGATTTCATTGAAATCTGCCAATTCTGCCAAGAAGAGTGGTCAAATATCCACCCAGAATTCTGCCAGAAGCTTGTTGATGGCTACCAAAAGCATGTGGTCAAGGTGAAACTCAATGAGGGACATTTAACCAAATATTAGGTGTGTTTTATGTATATTTTTGACCCCGTGTTGAGTTCAGAAAACCCATAATAAATTAAAACTTGTGCACCAAATTCTTGTTTTTTTTCTATGAAAGATGTATATTGTACAAACCTTCTGCCACAGAAAAAGAACAGTTCAAAGAAATCACTGAATGCCCAATATTGACATGCCATCCATTGCCCTGTACCGTATGTAAACTTCTGACTGCAGTTGCAGTATAAAACAACACATGGATCACAGTGATTCAATGCTGTCTTCTTTTGTTGCAAGTGAATTCATTGGTGGAGGTAGTTGAATCAGTGAAAGCTAGTTAAGCTAGTTGTAGTGGCTCAGTAGTGAAGATTTTGGCCCAATCCCAATTCTAATTTCTACCCCTACCCCTCCGCCTTCCCCTTGGCCCTTCCCCTTGAAACTGAGCTACAAGGGATAGGGCTTGAAATTCAACCCTTACGTATTGGGATAGCCCTTCAACGATCGCATACGTCATCGCGTACCTCCGTCAGCGTTTATGTTAGCAAAACGCGATGCGTCATTGGCTGCGACCAGCCGCTACAGTCAGAGCCAGAGGCAGAGATCTCTGCTGGCAGGGTGTGATTTGTTAACTAACACCACTGAATGGGATATCTTTGGCGCTTCGTGCACCACATCCGACAGAATGAGGTGTCAGAACACTCATGTAAACAATAAAAGCGAGAATAACAGAACAAAACGTACGCAGTAAAGCAACCGAAAACAATACTCACTCCCAAAGCTTTTTAGCAGCAGCTTGGATTTCAGAAATCGCTGCTCATTCTCAGCTCGAAAGCGAATCAAGCGGCGTGTTTCCTCTGGATAACAACTTAAAACACGTAAATAATGGAGAAAATACATTTATGACAATCTTTCGCCGCGGGAACCGCCATCTTTCTGAAATCCGCATGAAATCTCGCTGAAATCCGCATGGCATTGTGGGAAATCACTCAAACCCCTTCGTTCGGAGTCAGCTCCAGGAAAATCTCCGTTTGGAGGGGTACAGAAGCCCTACGCCTTCCCCTCCCCCTCCGCGTTAACTGGGATTGGGATACCCCTACCCCTTCACGTGAATGCGCAAAATGGAGGGGAAGGGCTAAGGGGTTGGTCCAAGGGGTGAAATGGGATTCGGCCTTTGAGTCACAGATTAGAACGTCTGGCTTCAAATCCCAGCACCAGCAAACTGCCATGGTAGGGTCCTTGAGCAAGACCTTTGAGCTCTCGGTTTTTAAGTTGAGTTGTATCAAGTATAAGTTGGCTTTCTTTTTTTAGTGTCAGCCAAATGAGTAAGTATACCAGATTGTGTTATTTTATTCTATGTAAGATATTACAATACTTTATTGTAAATGCTTAGTTACTTACTGTAAATATAGTTTATTGGTAATCATTTTGCTTGTATATTACTGTAACTTTATAGTTACTTTTTTACAGTGATATATGGAGATAAGTGGAACTTTGTTAACACATTGTAGTTTCCTATAATATTTGAACAAGTCATGCCTCATGTGTTACATTTACTTCCTCCTTCAGTGGCCAAACCATCTGCTGATTGGACAGTGAGAAACCAAAATATGGAAAGAAGAGATGATGAACAAATCCCTGATGTTTCCCAAGTTTCTCTGTTATGCCATTTTAATGGTCTCTGTAATAGACAGCATGAGGAGGTGTGAGGCTAGTGTGCCAAGAAACTTCCAGTGTAACATGATGGCAATGTGCTTTTGCTTGTTCAAAAGTCTGTCTTCTTATGTCCAATGTGTTCTGGGTTGGGTCCCTTTCCTAGTGCTTCTTGGCTAAGTATGGTAAGTACAGCCAGCTAGCCACTCCTCTGCTGCACTGTTTTTGGTCATGGACAATATAAAGTAGCCAATTAGCCTAACTGTACGGTATGTCTTTGGACTGTGGGGGAAACCAGAGTTCACCCATGCAAACACAGGGAGAACAAGCAAACTCCACACAGAAAGGCCTCTGCTGGCTGTAAGGTTCAAACCCGGAACCTTCTTGTTGTGAGGTGACAGTACTAACCACTGCACCACCATGCCATCCCAAAAGTGTATATGACCTTTGAAATACTTTTGACAGTATAAAAGTGATCAATTTTCATATTATTTTGCACTGAAATTAAGCCCTTTTGATGGGTAGAAAGTCCATTGTGCTTTCATAGCTTGGTAAACTCAGTACGAAACAAATACATCAAATAAACAAGAGACTGAATTGCTTAGTTAAAAGCAGGTGATCATTTTATTATATTTTATGGTTGATGCATTTTTTGGTCAAATCAACATATTCATTTTTTGTCTAATTGTGTTCAGCTCTATTTCTGCAATGTTAAGGTAAGAAACAGTTTAAATACGTAAAGTGTCCTTCACAACAAGGCATGTGCATGTTTCAGATAAATAACTTTAAAATATTAATATAATAAAATATAATCTACAACATAGGATTTTTGCTTGTCCCAGCCCACAATAACTTTACCTTGAAATAATACTAATTAAAATACTCCATAAATATTATTATTATTGTGTGTGTGTGTGTGTGTGTGTGTGTGTGTGTGTGTGTGTGTGAGAGAGAGAGACAGAGAGAGAGAGAGAGAGAGAGAGAGAGAGAGAGACATTTAACATTTCGTACTTAAAACATTCTTTAAATTTAGTCATCCATTATTCTTCAGTGTTCCACGACACTGAACAATCAACCCTGTTAAATTAACATGTTCACTCCTATGAAATATTTGGAATATTCCACAAGTCACATGTCAAACATGAAGTTGCACCATCCAAATTTTCTGAAGATAAAAAGAAAGAAAAAGTATTTAGTTCGATCATTCTTTTTTCTTTACTTTCTAAAAATACTGTAATAGTGGCTGATAAGGGGACACTGAACATACAACCATGTTATACAAATAACAGACTCAAAGTACACTCTTCATTAAAAATAAATAATTAAGTAAGTCAGTAGACTGTATTTAAATGTCATCATGCTAATATTAAGAATTCCAGTTAATCTACTTCATCCATCCATTATCTGTAGCTGCTTATCCTGTTCTACAGGGTCGCAGGCAAGCTGGAGTCTATCCCAACTGACTATAGAGAGCGTGCACGTGACGTCATGAGGTCACGTGATATTTGTTTATCTGCCATCTTGGACGGCAAGGCCGCGCATAGAACTTAGACGAACCCGTTCTAATTATCAAGTGTGTGGGAGTAGATCTTTCGAGAATGGTTATATCTTGTTCAGCATTTGGTTGTACCAATAGACAGGGCCAAAAGGAGGGCCTGTCATTTTATAGATTCCCCGCAGACGAGGAGAGACGCGCAAAATGGGTGTCCACTGTGCGAAGAGAAAACTGGTACCCCAGTTCTACCAGCCGAATTTGTAGTGAACACTTCATATCAGGTAGGTGTAATCTTCTAATTCAATACTCCTAGTACATCTGTTAAGTTGATTTTCGGATTGAATGATAACTGCATACTTAGAAACTAGACAGTACAGTGTTTGTGGCCGTCAGTCCGCTTGATCTCTAACGTTTAAAATGGCTATGCCTAGCCCTACTACCCTGGCCTAGTCAATGACAATGTTTTATCTTTTTGGCTCATATATGCCTTTGAAAGGCCAATCCATAGTAGGGATGGCGAAAACTAAAAAAAATCTTGACCAACCACCGAGCCTCATTAGCCGGTTAAAGTCGGTTAACCTATGAGCTTAAACAGGGATGCAAACGGCGGATGTCGCCTTTTTCATGACTGAATCGTGCAGATCCGATTTTTTTTTTTTTGGGGGGGGGCGTTGGAGTCTCTGAATAATTTCATCAGAGTAAATTCTGTATTAAAATTACTAAATAAGCAAATGCTGTTACAGTCCATGAAACAGGAAGTATGAGAAGAAAACAGTAAATCAGAAAGCTGTGCACGTTTTCGCGGAAGCTGCGCAAATGTGCGCAGCTTTCTGATTTACTGTTTTCTTCTCATACTTTAGAGTTTAGATTTCGAACATTCCTATGATAAAATGTCCTGCATAGTCTCTTTATGATAAACGTCTTAATGCCACTTACCCATGAGGTTATCAAGTAGGCATTCTTCTTTGGAACCTTCCAGAGGTATTAGTTGGGACAGCCATCCCGCAACAAAATATTTATAAGCTTCCAGGTTCTTGTAAGCTTTGAGGGCTTTGCCAGTGTAACACGATTCACGATTAACAAGAAAATTGTAAATGTCATGGTAGGCCAGATCGGGCAAATCGCCGGCACTGCAGCTCCGAATTTCCCTGAACAAGGATTGCGGCAAGTTGTACGGATCTGCAATCCCCAACCTGGAACACTTTTCCACGTAACGCTGCCTCACGTCACCTTCAAGATGCTGAACAAACTTAGACAAGTAATCGCGCGATGTAGATGGGGTATTTTCCGAATTTTCTTGGGGATTACTCCCTGGATCCATTACGCTCGCGCAAGGTAAACAATCCTGATGCCGTCCAATATGGCGGAGTACACACGTGCGGGTCACGTGACTGCATATCCTCTATAGGCAAGAGGCGGGGTACACCCTGGACAAGCCACCAGGCCATCACAGGGCTGACACATAGAGACAAACAACCATTCACACTTACGGTCAATTTAGAGACACCAATTAACCTAACCTGCATGTCTTTGGACTGTGGGGGAAACCAGAGCACCTGGAGGAAACCCATGCAGACACGGGAAGAACATGAAAGGCCCTCGTCGGCCGCTGGGCTCAAACCCAGGACCTTCTTGCTGTGAGGCGACAGTACTAACCACTACACCACTATGCCACACTACTTTGAATCCTGTTACTTATTTAAGAGCAAAATGCAGCCATTTTTAGCAAAGAAACCTAAATAATGAGATATTTTTGCCTGAGATAGGTTCTAATGGTAATGCTTTCTTCAAGAGTTACAAGCACCCTAATCATGGAATCAGCATTCATTCATTAAATGAGCTGTTTGTCATATAAGTAGGTAAAAAGAGAGAGAATAGAAAATATTTCAGTTTGTTTTAGAAATCATGTAAAATACTTATATAAAGAAAGAATATATGTAGCAACCCACCAATTGTTTCTTTCAGAAATATACAATCCTGTCTTCTTTTTGTAGATCCTTGATCTTTGAACAAACAAACACAAACCATTAAAATGCTGGAAAGGTTCTATACACACCTGAAACCCACAATGGCTCAGAAGGAATTATGGTATAAATCTTTGCAAAAAATAACATTGCATTTCCATTCCACTTGACCTGTAAATAGAGGTTTGATATTTTGTGCATAGTGCTACAAAACAAGCAGAATAGTTAAATCTCACCCGTTGATGCTTGCAGTAGAAGAGGACACTGATGAACAGTAGTAATAAGCATGCAGATGTAATCAGGAATGGCGTGTACAAAGAGGTGTGTATAAGTTGGTCCTCTTTTCCCCCCAAATCTCTCTTTACACGATCACCGGATGTCTGATTTGATCTATCTTCAGTGCCTTTTTGACATCTGGAATCTGAGAAAGACAGAGAGGTTTAACCTTTATGTTTCCAACAAGGGAGTGCAACTCTATCAGAAAGGGTTCCAATCTTTCGAAAGCTAAGAATCCATAAAGAATGTGTCTTTCCACTAAATTGGAAGGATATGACATGTTCAGTTGTATATTTTGTGTTTCAACTGTGCACTCTTACAAAACAAGTCCTTTAAAGGTTCTTTGGAGGTCTCTCTGGAAGAAATTCTATGTACATAGATTTCTACACAGAACAGAAAGGGTTCCAAGCAGAATGTCTTACATCAGTAAAAAATTTTAAATATCCAAAGACCCCTTTAAGAAACCCTTTTTATAAGTGTGTGGATGCATTCCAAATAGCTAACAAACAAATTAGAAAAAGGCAAACCTATAACCTTAAAGTGTTCTTTGGGTCATTCCTCTTGGGGAAAAGTTATAGGTTCTATGTAGAACCCTGCATAGAGGTTTTGCCTTTCAGAAAATTTTCCATTAGAACCTCTTTATGAAGCTAAAAATCCTTAACGATCCAAAGATGAACCCATTTTAAAGAATGTAGGTTTAACATAACTCATGTTGATCTGAAGAATATCTTAAATAAACTTCACCTTTGCAGTCTGGTTCTTTGCTGATGATTTTAAACAGATTGCCTGGTAAAGTCTTGTTCATCTGAAGATGCATCTGGAGTTGTCTATGTTCAACATGTTCAACAGGAGGGTTTTCTGTTTTTCCAGTTGTGATCTGGAAGAGTTTGGCTTTCTTATTCTTCCTAATTCCTGTGGTTTTAGTAATGCAACTTTTGGAGAAGGAATCAGACAGCATTCCTTGCTCTCTGCTATCTAAAGACCTCTTGGCAGGTACTAGCACTGGGTTCCTATCAGAAGTCGGTGATGTGTTTATTTTTTCAGAGGGCTTTGATGTTTCTGATTGGAGAACAGTTCTTGTTGGTATGATTGGTAATTCACTTGAGGATTCAGTGGAAGTGGATGTAACTGATTGTAGCTCATTCCCCACCACTACAGAAGAAACACTGCTGCTATCCGTGAAATCTGGAGTGGCAGAAGTTATGAAACTTGTAGATTCCCCAGGAGTTGGTACAGAACGCTGTTCTAGAAAGGGTTCAGGTTTGGTGTAGAGCCCAGAGAAAGGCTCAGGATCTGGTGAAATTGTAGAAATCTGATTCTGAGTTGAGTTTCGTGCTTTATTTTTGACTACAGGGTCCAGTGTTCCTGATTGGGTCTGGGGAGATGTAGGTGATGCAGTTGGAGTTGATCTGGTGAACAAATATGTCTTCAAAGGGTGAGGGCAAGAGCACTGGCAATCTGGGGTACCTAAAACCAAACAGAAAGACTGTGTAATGTGTGTATATCTTTGTCTGACATTCTATTACCAGTTAGTTTAAATAACAGAATTATATGCAATGTTATAGGAAATAATAAAAAAACAAGCAAGTGTTTATTTATTTCATCTGATATCATAAACTAACACAATGCAGCCTGTCTACCAATCAAGTATTTGGATTGTTTTGCTTATCTGCATTACCTGTCATTTGGGTGTCAAGTGCAGTGGTCAATTCTGGAAAGGTATTTGCATACTCATCCTCACAGTTCCAGTCTACAGGTTTATCATTCTTACTTATCAGCCTTTTGTACATCTGAAATACCTCCTCTGTTTTTTGTAGACCCTCCCTGGGCAAAGACATGTACAGTCTTGCAAACTTCACTGGACTTTCCTGAGTAGAGTACAAAAGAAAAATGCAGTTATAGTTAACCTGGAAAGGCACCAAATGCTTTGGTTACATTCATACAGTGGTGCTTGAAAGTTTGTGAACCCTTTAAAATTTTCTATATTTAGTCTATATTTATATTTTTTCTATATTTAGAATTTTCTATATTTCTATATTCAGTGCTCCGACTCAGGTGTGACTGAGTAAGGTGACAAGTTTCATACTTCATCTAATTTAGGTAATTTAATAAATATAATATTATTTGGCAGTGGGCACATAGGAAAGTGTAAAGTATAAAGTTTCTGAATGACCCCTGGATATAAATCTCTGGATGATCCTCTCAACTAAAATTTATGTTAAGACAGTTATCTTACAATTAAATATTCAGAAAGACTTTTAAATATTAAAATTTAAATTTTACCTCAAGCTCTTCATTGATAGGAGGAATGCATTTCTGGGAATATATGTTGTAGATCAAGTCCTTTATTGAGCTTGTGTAGCGATAGTTATCAGAACCCTTTTCATATGTGAAGTATGTATTCAAAAGGTCCAGAATATGAGGGAATGCGGCTTTAATGTAACAGACTTCGCTCTGCAAAGATAAAATAAAAACACACAAAAGATTTTATTATTTTTTACTCACTACCTTTTAATGTTCACCAGTCTGCTGTATTAATGGTTAACAAAATCTTATAATCCATGATTTTTTTACTTCACCCTTTAATATATCTTTGAAGGATTTCAGGCTCCACTATGGAATTTCCTTCTTAGTTCAAACACTAATGCTGGTAACTTTTTTTGTTTTTTTATTATACAACCCCAATTTAAAAAAAAAATTGTTGGGACACTGTGTAAATGTAAATAAAAATAGAATGTGATGATTTGCAAATCATGGAAACCCTATATTTCATGAAAATAGTACAAAGACAACATATCAGATGTTGAAACTGAGAAATTGTATTGTTGTTTGAACATGTCTGTGAAGGTTCTCAATCATCCAGATCATTGTAAACTGTAGGTGCTAAAGAAGGCAACTGGACTTGCTTGAAATCTTTGAAGATGTTTCACCTCTCATCCAAAAGGCTTCTTCAGTTCTGTCTGACTAGTGGGGAGTTCCAGGTATTTATCCTCTAGTGGACCAAAGGCAACCTTAAGGAGAGTCATTGAGGTCACATGGGTCATTGACCCTCTCAGTCATCCTGTAGGTGTTAGGGTCACTGGAGGCTGGGTGTGAATGGTGTCAGCAGCCTAGAGGGTTGTTAGGGTGATCTGTGGGTCGTTGGCTCTCTCTGCCATCATGTGAGTCACTGAAGTCAGCTGTGTCTTATGGCCCTTTTCCACTACCCTTTTTCAGCTCACTTCAGCTCGCTTCAGCTCACTTCAGCCCAACACGGCTCGCGTTTCGACTACCTTAGAGCAGCACGACTCAGCTCGCTTCAGCCCTGCTTAGCACCCAAAACTCGCACTGTTTTGGAGTAGGGCTGAAGCGAGCCAAACCGAGCCGAGTGGGGCTAGGGGCGTGAGGAGACACTCCCCTGTGCACTGATTGGTGAGGAGGAGTGTCCTCACATGCCCACACACGCCCCGCGAGCACGCTGGGATCTGTAAACACCGTAAACCCGGAAGAATAATAATTATGAATTACAAGAATTTCTGAAGCCTTATGCGCCTCGCCTCATCTATACGCTCTTGCCAGTATCTGTTGGCGTTGTCGGTGACAACAAGCCACAGCACCAAGACCAGCAACACTAACGACTCCATGTCCTCCATGTTTATTGTTTACTATCCGGGTCGTGAGACTACCGCTTAAAAGATCACTGATGTCACTGTTTGCGCCGCCTAACGACATCACCTGACGTCCACCCACTTTCGCTAACTCCACCCAATGTGTCCACCCACTTCCAGCCAGCACGGTTCAGCGCGGTTGTAGTCGAAATGCAACTCCAACAGCCCCACTCAGCTCGACTCAGCCCAACTCAGCACGGCACGGCTTAGCCCAACTCAGCCGAGTTGGTAGTGGAAAAGCGGCATTAGTGTGGATGTGTATTCGGTTTTCTAGGAAGGGTGCCAAGGACTGCATTGTAGGTGGCTGATAAGTGGTGTCTCAGACCACCTCCTCTGTTGAGCGATGGTCATTCCAGATTGACAAATATGGCTTCTTTTACTCCTCTTTCAAACCACCAGTCTTCTCTGGCTAAAATGCATACATTGCAGTCCTGAAACAAGTGTCCTTTGTTATTGAGATGAAGTTCCTGGCCTGAGGAACTGGCTCTCCTGTGTTGAGCTATGCACTTGTGAAGCGGTTGTTTTGTTTCTCCAATGTACAGGTCTGTGCAATGAATTGCATACAATATGTTGTCCTGTTTGTGTCTGGGTATTCTGTCCTTAAGGTGGACCAATTTCTGCCTCATAGTGTTACTGGGTCTGAAGTATCCAGGGATGTTGTGTTTGTAGAAGATTGTGTTTGTAGAACTATCGTCAGATAGTTTTAACTTACATTTGTACATGCAGTGATGAACTTTGTTCATAGATTATCGTTTTCGGAAGTGTTCCTGAGCTCATGCAGCGATTGCCAGTACAGAATCTTGTCTGTTTTTAATGAAGAGTCTTGTCCTTTGCATGTATAGATTTCTCCAGATTCTCTGAAACTTTTAATCATGTTATGTACCACAGATGTACATGTACATGTACAGGTACATGTAATCCCCAAATTCTTTGCAATTTTACATTGAGGAACATTATTCTTAACTTGTTGCATGATTTGCCCATGCAGTCTTTCACACAGTGGTGAACTCCTCCCCTTCTTTACTTCTCAGAAACTCAGCCCCTCTTGTACCGTATGCTCCTTTTATATGCAATCATGTTATTGACCTGTTTTTAATTAAGAAAATTAGGGTTTTTTTAAACATTACACAACTTTCCCAGTCTTTTGTTGCCCCTTCCAACTTTTTGAAACATTACTCATGTTAAATTCAAAATGAGCACAAATTTTTCAAAAAAACAGTAAGATTTCTCAGTTTCAACATTTGATATGTAGTCAGTGTACAATTTTCAATGAAATATAGGGTTTCCAAGAATTGCAAATCATACATTTTGTTTATTTACATTTTACATAGCATCCCAAATTTTTTGGACTCGGGGTTGTACATTGCATGTAATTCCTTTTAAATATTACATTTTTTATATGATAGACTATACTGTGAGCCTTTTAAAAGGATTTAAAAACAGGCAGATTTTAAGCATTGGGATTGTTTTGAAGTATGGCAAGCATGGCAACCCTGTCATACTGAACAAATAAACAAAAAACAGCAGTGCCAGCATTGAATGAGGCACTAATGTAACAGAGTTGGTTGTGGTAAGAGATGAAGAAGAAGGTTGAGGATGCATTTTCAGCCTCGGGCAAATGGAAATTTACATATGTAGCCAGGAATATATGACTAAGGAGAGGACACCAGTGCAGTTACATTTATTGGCCTATTTCTGTGTGCTTCCTTGTTGAGCATTAATAGCAATCTTCTATAGCCTATGAAAGGACCCTGCTAAGTCATTTCCCCCTTCCCCTTTGGTTACCACTATTATTCCCTTGAATGAACAAAGTGACTTGGAATTCTTCCACACAGTCATAGTACTATAGTTACATATATAACCTTCTGTTGTTCTTCTTTCAAAAGGGTTTCTTCAGAGGATATCAAAACTGGCAGGGTATGACATCATCATGATGCATATTGTCAGATAATAGACAGCATTCCTAAATAGTGCTACCATGATTAGTTGAGGATTAAAATTGCTCTAAATGTTGGTCCTGCTCTTGAATGAGGAGGAGTTGTTCAAATTCTGATGTTGTTTTTCCAGCTGAGGATACAATTTGCTACCACAGCTACAGTGTCTTGCAAAAGTATTCATCCCCCTTGGTGTTTGTCCTGTTTTGTCACATCACAAGCTGGAATTAAAATGCATTTTTGGGGGGTTAGCACCATTTGATTTACACAACATGCCTACCACTTTAAAGGTGAAAATTGTTGTTTTATTGTGACACAAACAATAATTAAGATGAAAAAACAGAAATCTGGAGTGTGCATAAGTATTCACCCCCTCAAAGTCAATACTTTGTAGAGGCACCTTTTGCTTCCTATAACATGATATATAATAATAGGATATATTCTGTTCTATTTCACATTGTATAAAATATAAACATGACATGCATACCAGGTTTTGGCGTTCAGTGAAACTATAGGTTATCGAGCAGCCATTTTGGACTTGGTTTATAATCTGAAATTGAAATATTAGAACAAATGTTTAAATATGAGTTTAATTTACTGGCTACAGCACACATTCTCAGTTTCTCACAAGATCAGTATCCAAGACAGCTTAGTTCCACATTCATTTAATTACAAATGATCCATTTTAATTACACACTATTTTTTGAATTTGAAAATAAATGTTGGTCCTGAAAGATATAAAACATTTTAACATTTCCTCAAAATTAGGCAATGTTAAATAAGATTATATAAAAGCCTTACCAGTTTTCTTAAAGTCAGGAGATGTTCCTCAGTCATAGAATGTTCACATGGACCAGGTACAGCACCAGAGGCCAAGTGCAAGCACAGGACAAGGCAGGAGCACAGATGCCTTATCTTCAGTTACATATTAAAACAGGGGTTTTTACTTTCGTTAGAAAAAAACAACATTGCAATATATACTTTTATACACACACACACACACACACACACACACACACACACACACACACATATAGTGGAAGACCAACTAGCAGCATGTTTGTTATGTACTGATAATATACGTATATGCAGCTGGATGGTTTAGTGGTAGTGTTGCCACCTTTGGAACAGCAGGTCAGGAGTTCACCAGTCAGGGCAAGCCTCCAGTAAGGGTCCGCAGGCTTAGACCCCAATGCTACACAAGCCTATCTCTGAATATGATGGAGAAATATGACTAAAAAGCCATACCAGCTTGGACATCGCCTGGAGTAACAAGGGCTGCATCAGATGTTGGGGGACCAGGATATGCTTATGTATAGATGTGCATGTTCAAGAACTGAGAATACAGAATTGAGGGAATGCAACAATAACAGCAGGCCCAAAGAGAGGGGTTACATGTATGTGGGAACTACAGTGTCTTGCAAAAGTATTCATCCCCCTTGGTGTTTGTCATGTTTTGTTGTATTACAAGCTGGAATTAAAATGGATTTTTGGAGGATTAGCACCATTTGATTTACACAACATGCCTACCACTTTAAAAGTGCAAATTGTCATTTTATTGTGACACAAAAATAATTAAGATGAAAAAACAGAAATCTGGATTGTGCATAGTTATTCACCCCCTTTCATATGAAACCCCTCAATAATGTGCAATTTTTCCGAGCCTCTCAATAAGGCAATTTTTCTATACTTTTTCACGGTAGATAATGCAAATAGCCCTTTGTATTTAATCCTTCATTTGTCTAATTTTTATTTCAGTTTTATTTGTCATCTGTTTGACATTTTCTTGCTACTGTAACATGTGGATTTCCCCAATGTGAGATGAATAAAGTGAATCTAATCTAATCTAATCTAATCTAATCTAATCTAATCTAATCTAATCTAATAAGAGTTGGTCCAACCAATTCACTTCATAAGTCACATAATTAGTTGATTAAGATCCACCTGTGTGCAATCAAAGTGTCACATGATCTGTCACATGATGTCTGTATCAATCAACCTGTTCTGGAAGGACCCTGACTCTGCTACACTACTACAACATAAAAACCAAGAAGCACTCCAAACAGGTCAGAGACAAAGTTGTGGAGAAGTATAGATCAGGGTTGGGTCATAAAAAATATGCCAAACTTTGACTATCCCAGGGGGCACCATTAAATCCATTATAGCAAAATGGCAAGAATATGGCACCACTACAAACCTGACAAGAGAAGGACGCCCACCAAAACTCACAGACCGGGCAAGGAGAACATTAATCAAGGATGCAACAAAGACACCAATGGTAACGCTGAGGGAGCTGCAAAGATCCACAGTGGAGATGGGAGTATGTGTCCATAGGACCACTTTAAGCCATACACTCCACAGAGTGGGGCTTTATGGTAAAGTGGCCAGAAAAAAAGTAATTGCTGAAGAAAACACATTTGGAGTTTGCCCAGCAGCATGTGGCAGACTCCCCAACCACATGGAAGAAGGTCCTCTGGTCAAATGAGAGTAACATTGAACTTTTTGGCCATCATGGGAAATGCCATGTGTGGCACAAACCCAACACCCTGAGAACACCATTCCTACAGTGGAGCATGGTGGTGGCAGCATCATGCTGTGGGGATATTTTTCATCTGCAGGGACAGGAAAGCTGGTCAGAACTGAAGGAAAGATGGATGGCACTAAATACAGGGCAGTTCTGGAGGAAAACCTGTTTGAGTCAGCCAGAGGTTTGATACTGGGACGAAGGTTCACGTTCCAGCAGGACAATGACCCTAAACATACTGCTAAAGCTACACTGGAGAGGTTTAAAGGGAAACATTTAAATGTCTTGGAATGGCCTAGTCAAAGCCGAGACCTCAATCCAATTGAGAATCTGTTGCATAACTTGAAGATTGCTGTACACCAACACAACTCATCTAATTTGAAGGAGTTGGAGCAGTTTTGCCTTGAGGAATGGACAAAAATCCCAGTGGCTAGATGTGTGAAGCTAATACAGACATACACCAAGAAACTTGCAGCTGTAATTGTAGAAAAAGATGGCTCTACAAAGTATTGACTTGGGGGTGAATACTTATGCACACCCCAGATTTCTGTTTTTTCATCTTAATAATTTTTATGTCACAGTAAAACAACAATTTTCACCTTTAAAGTTGTAGGCATGTTGTGTAAATCAAATGGTGCTCACCCCCCAAAAATCCAATTAATTCTAGCTTGCAATGCAACAAAACAAGACAAACACTGAGGGGGATGAATACTTTTGCAAGACACTCTATAGATGAGAGTGGGCGGTGGCTAGACCTTGCTTGGAGCCGGTCTAGAATGGAGAAGTAGGACGACTCCTTCCCTCCACTAGTCCTGAGGGTTCACCTTGGGCAAGTGATAGTACCCTCTTGCCTTCCTACCTAGGGTTATAGGTCAAAGCGCTGGCAGCAGGGCACTGGTAGATGCCAAAGGCAGATGAACCTATATTGGGTCAATGGCAGAGGCATCAGCTGGCATACAGAAGAGCCACTGGTTGGCCAATGAATGGCAGCACTGACTAGTTAGTAGTCACTGAGGGGCAACCTCTTTATCTCCTAGGTTTGTTGCACGTTTGTGTACCACTTAGGGTCAGATACTGTGGTCCAGAGAGGCTTCTCGGTGGGGGCACGACACCGAAGGCCTTTTTACCGTGCAAGGCATGATTTGGGATGCTTACGAGGAAGTACCTTCCCAAATAGAAAGTCTTGTGACGGTAGCAGGCCTGAGAAGCTGGTAGCTACTAGCGAAGCCTCTGCACACAGGCGACTCATGTTAGATGGTTGTTACTTTGTCAACCCTGAGCAAAGGCAAATATTGGCAGCTATATGAGTGCCTAGGCAGCCCTTTTCAGGGACAGCACTGCCTACCCCAACTGGGGAAGCCCCTAGAAAAGGTGTGGGTAAACAAAGCTTGCTCAGGTTTTAACCTGGCTGGCAACTCGCAGTCAGCAGGCCTTCATCACAGCGAGAGGAAACAAAAGAACAAATTTACTGTGGCAACATGGAATGTCAGAACAATGTTGGACAACGACACTAGACCAGAAAGGAGATCTGCACTGATCGACATTGAACTCAGCAAATACAACATCGACATTGCTGCTCTACAAGAAACAAGAATGGAAGGAGAAGGACAACTCCAGGAAAGACACTACACTTTTTACTGGATTGGGAAAACATCAGGTCGACGTGATGCAGGCGTAGCCTTTGCAGTTCATAACAACCTTGCAAAAAGTCTGCCCAAATTACCGACAGGTTTCTCAGAGAGACTTATAAGCTTACATCTTCACATTGGAAAGTCTCGGCATCTGACTCTTTTCTGCATCTATGCCCCTACCATGTCCTACTCTGATGAAGACAAAGAAAGTTTCTATCAAGAACTGAAGAACTGTTTAGAAAAAGTCCCAAAGGAAGATAAACTCCTGGTACTTGGTGACTTCAATGCACGTATTGGGTGTGACTATGTGACATATCCAGAAGTCACTGGTAAATTCGGCAAAGAAAATAAAAACCAAAATGGAGAACTGCTCTTAAATATTTGTACTGAACTTGATCTATGCATTACTAACACCTTCTTCAAACAACCAGATAAGAACTACTTCACCTGGTCACATCCAAGATCCAAACATCCCCATCTCTTAGACTATGTATTAACTCGAAGATCAAATCTCTCAGATGTGCTTTGCACCAAGGCATTGCGAGGCGCTGAATGCTCGACAAACCACTTTTTAGTAAGATCTCAGCTCAAATTCAAGATCCTCTGCAAGAGACATAAAACAGCTAGTAAATTCCCTAGAAGACTAAATTGTACCAAGCTCTCCAATCCAGAACATCAATCTAGACTAGCAGATGGGATTACAAGCGCACTTGTAGAAAACACCATGATCTCTCAAGGTGATGATGTCGAAATGCAATGGAAACAACTTAAGAACATAATATGCCAAGTATCAGAGGATTTGCTAGGATACCCGAAAAGAAAATCCCCTGACTGGTTTAGGGATAATGAAGAATCAATCCAAAAGCTATTAAATGAAAAAGATGTGCTTTTTAAAAAACACCTGAACGTGAACTCGGAAAAGAGTAAAGCTGACTTCAAGGTTGTGAAAGCCAAAGTGCAGAAGGAAATTCATAGACTAAAAGATGACTGGTGGTCAAAGCTGGCAGAGGAGATGCAAGGCATGGCTGATAGAAATGATACTAAAGGACTTTTTTCTGCGTTGAGAGCCATCTATGGTCCAAAAACAAATACAGTTGTTCCTGTGAAATCTGCAGATGGTAGCAAAATTTATACAGACAAAGGTGAAATTACTGAATGATGGAAGGAGCACTTTTGTACCCTCCTCAACCAACAAGCATCAGCAAAACCAAATGTGTGTGATGGATTGACCAAACGCCCGGTGCGTGATGATCTATGTGACCCAATTACCATGGATGAACTGGAGAAAGCACTGAAAAGCACCAAAAGTGGTAAATCACTGGGACAGGATGGTATTCCAGCTGAAGTACTGAAGCATGGGGGTGAAAAGCTAAAGGCTGTGTTGCTTGACCTCTTCAACACCTGTTTTGAAAGATCCTGTCTTCCACAAGATTTCAAAGATGCTGTAATTGTAACAATATACAAACAGAAAGGAGAAAGAAGTGACTGTGGAAACCACCGGGGTATATCTCTTCTGTCAGTCACAGCTAAAATATTTGCCAAGATCATCCTCAACAGACTGAAGCGTATATCAGAAAACACCCTACCTGAGAGTCAGTGTGGCTTCAGAGCCGGCAGATCTACAACTGACATGATTTTTTCACTTCGTCAACTGCAAGAAAAGGCAATAGAACAACAGCAACCCTTGTATATTGTATTTGTCGACTTCTCAAAGGCTCTTGACACTGTTGATAGAGCAACACTCTGGAAAGTTCTGCAGGCCTATGGCTGTCCTCAGAAAATCATTAAGATCATCCAATTATTTCACGATGGCATGGAGGGAAGAGTAACAGTAGGTGGTAACTTCAGTGAACCTTTCAAAGTCAATCATGGGGTAAAACAAGGCTGCGTCCTTGCACCAACCCTCTTCACAATGTTCCTATCAGCTGTTTTGGAAATAATGCCCACTGGTCTTGATGGCATTTATTTACGCACTCGAACAGATGGGAACCCATTCAACCTGGCAAGACTCCGAGCAAAAACAAAAATCAGAGAGATCTGCATCCGAGAGCTTCTTTATGCAGATGATTCAGCTCTGTTAGCAAATGATCCTATTGCAATGCAAAAAATTGTGAATGCTTTTGCAAATGCTGCAGATCTTTTTGGGCTCAAGATTAATATCTCCAAGACAGAACTGCTCTTTCAACCTCCTCCTCAAAATAAAGAAAGTGTTCCACCTAATATCAAAGTCCAGGGTGAACCACTCAAATCTACAAATTGTTTCACATACCTGGGAAGTGCAGTGACTAACAACAACTCATCAGACACAGAAGTTGATAGACGGATCCAAGCAGCTTCCAAGGCTTTTGGAGCACTCAAGAAAAAGCTTTGGTCTAGACATGACATTAGACTTGTCACAAAGATAAATGTTTACAACACAGTGGTTCTACCATCTCTGCTATATGGTACAGACTGTATGACCCTGTACCGCAGACACATCAAGAAACTCACAGCCACACAACTCCGACATCTATGACAGCTACTGAAGATATATCTTGGAAGGACAGAGTGCCAGATGTGGAAGTCATTGAACGAGCCAACACAGAAAGTGTTGAAGCTCTTATTGCGGCCACACAGCTCAGGTGGGCTGGACATCTAGAGAGAATGCCTGACACCCGTCTCCCAAAAACCATCTTTTATGGAGAACTAAGCTATGGCAGGAGGAACCGCGGTGGCCAAAAGCTAAGATACAAAGATACACTAAAGCGCAACATGAAGATGTGCTCTATAAATGACTCCACATGGACAGAAAATGCTCTTGATAGATCTAAATGGCGAGCAACCATACATCAGGCCAAGAGCTCAGTTGAAAAGGATAGAAAGGCAAGATATCTCAGAGCACATGCAGTTAGACATAGCAAGTGGACAGATACAGCTCATGAATGCCCGTTCTGTGGGAAACTATGCAGATCTAAAGCTGGCCTTGCAGCCCACGCACGTTATTGCTCCACATAAATTCCCAAAAATCATAGTCATCATCGTTTACGATGGACAGCCTATATATAGATGAGCAAAAGAACAACATCCACACTGACCAAGAAGCAACTTGTAGCTCAGTGCTCTCACATCAATAGAAGGAAGCTACTATCAAAGCTGGGTTGATTGAGAGGCTTCAACAGAATGGGACACAACTGAGGAGCAGGGTGTGACCCCAGTAGAGGAGAGCTAGATGACACCCCACTACCAGTCATGACAACTGCATCCACTGACCTGAGTATGAAAATTGAGTCTAGACTAACACAACTGACACAACTGCAACATGATAGACTCCATGGACCACTCCATTGACTTCTGGACCATGGCTGTGGGGATTTGTGTTCATTCAGCTACAAGTGCATTAGTAGCATTTTCCAATTTATCCCAAAGATATTCATTGGTGTTGAGGTAAGGTCTCTGTCCAGGCCACTTGAGTTCTTCCATTCTAACCTTGGCAAAGCATGTCTTCACGGACCATGCTTGTCAGTAAAAGTATGTGGATCCACATATAGGTGTATCAGGTATCCACATAATTTTGTTCATATAGTGTGTACCTGCACAACCTCATATGTTTTTTGCTCTTGCAGCATGATGAGAAAATGGGAGTCTTTCTCTGTTTAAACACGTAATGCATTTATCAGGTCCTGACCTGAACTGTTTATCTGATATGCACTTAAGGAGTTATGTCTTTAATTTTACTGCCTGAGGTACATTCAGGTGACAAGGATGTTTCATGGACAATCCAGGATGAAACAAGGAGCATCCATGAATACATCACAAAGATGGTCCAAGTAAGAAAGTGCCTCAAGCAGCAGAAGACAGTGATGAAGAAGAAGAACAAGAAGAAGAAGAAGATTAAAGCCGCAAGCGGCCTCGACGGGCCCTCGCGCCAGCGGCCAAGGGGGGCGGGGGCATGCGTCCCTGCGAAAAACCTTCCACAGCTTCTGCGGCAAGAGACATTACTCCCACAATGGCGACAAAGCACAGAATTGGACACATGGCAACAATAGGGTCTCGCACTTCGTGCGTTGTCGACCATGGCAAGCGCCTCAATAAGGGTCTTGAAAAGAGTTTGCTTGCCAAGTTTGACAAATCAGAAGCTGCAATATCATTTTTGCCATAATCAGCACCCCCAGGGGCGAAAGTGCACAAAATTTGGCGTATATGTCAGGTGAGCTATGAAGAGTTTGCGTATGAAGTTTGATGACAATTGAGTAAATAGAAGATGAGATATAGATTTTTGAAGAATAAATTTTTTGGTTTTTCCCATGTCAGTAGGTGGCGCTATGCTGTACATGAGCGATTATGAGTTGGAAAAATAAGTGTCTACAACAGCAACGTACAATCACAAGGTAGTGCTGTGAAGGAAAAGCATTATGGAATTATTTACCAAAAACCCGTTTTGGAGCAATTGCGTGGGCCAAAAACAGCGCCCCCCATGGAGGAAAATTCCCAAAATGTGGTATACATGACATGGGAGGTAGTAAGAGGGTGGCCGTGAAGTTTGACCAAATTTGAGGAAAGATTGGATTTTTTGCCCAAAAATAGCGCCCCCAGTGGCGAAACATCACAGAAATTGGATCACATGTCAGAAGCCCAATGAGTGATTTGCGTGTGAAGTATGAGCAGTGTTGAGCAATTAGAAGATTTGTTATGAACTTTTAAGCATGTAAAATTCTGCATTGAAAATTGATTGACGTATAACTTCTGAACGGTTTACCCTATGTGAAACGTATTTAGCAACTTTTGTCAGCCATGTCCGTAGATGATGTGTATCAATTTTGGTGACGTTCCTATGAACGGTCTAGGAGGAGTTGCGCCGTCTTCGTGGCCATGCATTTCGCACAAAAGTGAAATTACCTCACTTCCTGTAGGGCGTGGCTAATGCATTGGCATTACATTTTTGTCCGGCTTGGTGAGATACATATGCGTACCAAAGGGCATGCCACTACTACAAACTACATGGCAACCAGGCACCTTAATGCGAGAGGCAAAAATCACAACACGTTAGGGGGCGCTATAGAGGCCCTGAGGCCCGCCTGGATCTGGGCTTCTGGTTCTCAGTAGCGGAGGCAGTCTAAGAAAAAGGAGCCAAATTTCGAGCGTTGTCGACCATGGCAAGCGCCCCAATAAGGGTCTTGTAAAGAGTTTGCTTGCCAAGGTTGACAAATCAGAAGCTGCAATATCATTTCTGCCATAACCAGCACCCCCAGGGGCGAAAGTGCACAAAATTTGGCGTATATGTCAGGTGAGCTATGAAGAGTTTGCGTATGAAGTGTGATGAAAATTGAGTAAATAGAAGATGAGATATAGATTTTTGAAGAATAAATTTTTTGGTTTTTCCCATGTCAGTAGGTGGCGCTATGCTGTACATGAGCGATTATGAGTTGGAAAAATAAGTGTCTACAACAGCAACGTACTATCACAAGGTAGTGGTGTGAAGGAAAAGCATTATGGAATTATTAACCAAAAACCCGTTTTGGAGAAATTGCGTCGGCCAAAAACAGCGCCCCCCATGGACGAAAATTCCCAAAATGTGGTATACATGACATGGGAGGTAGTAAGAGGGTGGCCGTGAAGTGTGACCAAATTTGAGGAAAGATTGGATTTTTTGCCCAAAAATAGCGCCCCCAGTGGCGAAATATCACAGAAATTGGGTAACATGTCAGAAGCCCAATGAGTGATCTGCGTGTGAAGTATGAGCAGTTTTGAGCAATTAGAAGATTTGCTATGAATTTTTAAGCATGTAAAATTTTGCATTGAAAATTGATTGACGTATAACTTCTGAACGGTTTATGCTACGTGAAAGCTATTTAGAACCTTTTGTCAGCCATGTCTGTAGATGATGTGTATCAATTTTGGTGACATTCCTATGAACGGTCTAGGAGGAGTGGCGCCGTCTTCCTGGCCATGCATTTCGCACAAAAGTGAAATTACCTCACTTCCTGTTGGGCGTGGCTAATGCATTGGCATTACATTTTTGTCCGGCTTAGTGAGATACATATGCGTACCAAATGGCATGCCACTACTACAAACTACATGGCAACCAGGCACCTTAATGCGGGAGGCCAAAATCACAACGAGTTAGGGGGCGCTATAGAGGCCCTGAGGCCCCCCTGGATCTGGGCTTCTGGTTCTCAGTAGCAGTGGCAGTCTAAGAAAAAGGAGCCAAATTTCGTGCGTTGTCGACCATGGCAAGCGCCCCAATAAGGGTCTTGTAAAGAGTTTGCTTGCCAAGTTTGACAAATCAGAAGCTGCAATATCATTTTTGCCATAACCAGCACCCCCAGGGGCGAAAGTGCACAAAATTTGGCGTAGATGTCAGGTGAGCTATGAAGAGTTTGCGTATGAAGTTTGATGACAATTGAGTAAATAGAAGATGAGATATAGATTTTTGAAGAATAAATTTTTTGGTTTTTCCCATGTCAGTAGGTGGCGCTATGCTGTACACGAGCGATTATGAGTTGGAAAAATAAGTGTCTACAACAGCAATGCACTATCACAAGGTAGTGGTGTGAAGGAAAAGCATTATGGAATTATTTACCAAAAACCCGTTTTGGAGCAATTGCGTCGGCCAAAAACAGCGCCCCCCATGGACGAAAGTTTCCAAAACGTGGTGTACATGACATGGGAGGTAGTAAGAGGGTGGCCGTGAAGTTTGACCAAATTTGAGGAAAGATTGGAATTTTTGCCCAAAAATAGCGCCCCCAGTGGCGAAAAATCACAGAAATTGGGTAACATGTCAGAAGCCCAATGAGTGATTTGCCTGTCAAGTATGAGCAGTTTTGAGCAATCAGAAGATTTGTTATGAATTTTTAAGCATGTAAAATTTTGCATCGAAAATTGATTGACGTATAACTTCTGAACGGTTTATCCTACGTGAAACGTATTTAGTAACTTTTGTCAGCCATGTCTGTAGATGATGCGTATCAATTTTGGTGACATTCCTATGAACGGTCTAGGAGGAGTTGCGCCGTTTTCGTGGCCATGCATTTCGCACAAAAGTGAAATCACCTCACTTCCTGTTGGGCGTGGCTAATGCATTGGCATTACATTTTTGTCCGGCTTAGAGAGATACATATGCGTACCAAATGGCATGCCACTACTACAAACTACATGGCACCCAGGCACCTTAATGCGGGAGGCCAAAATCACAACGACTTAGGGGGCGCTATAGAGGCCCTGAGGCCCGGCCAAGTTTGGGCTTCTGGTTCTGAGTAGCGGTGGCAATTCTCGGAACTGGCGCCAAATTTCGTGCGTTTTCGCCCATGGCAAGTGCCCCGAAAATGGCCCAACAGCGGAGAAAAATAAAGAAGAAGAAGAAGAAGACGGAAGAAGAAGAAGAAGAAGACGGAAGAATAATTAAAGCCGCAAGCGGCCTCGACGGGCCCTCGCGCCAGCGGCCAAGGGGGGCGGGGGCATGCGTCCCCGCGAAATACCTTCCACAGCTTCTTTGGCAAGAGACATTACTCCCACAATGGTGACAAAGCACAGAATTGGACACAGAGTACACGGTGCGCTGAGATGTTGTCATGGACAGAACATTTTATGCCATGGCTTCCCAACCAAATTAATGTATTTACCTCATCAGTCACCAAGCTATAGCTACATAGGATTGTCTTCTGTTAGACATCTATTAGTCTGTATGTAACGCTACAACACTTGCTCCCGACTGCCTACCCATTCCCCACAAGTCATGTGTGTTTAAGGCAACCAAAACAACATACTCCTGGTGCCTCATGATTGTAAACACCTCTCCTGCAACTGCTACAGTGCAATGAGCGCCCCCAGTGGTCCACAAGTCATGTGTGTTTAAGGCAACCAAAACAACATACTCCTGGTGCCTCATGATTGTAAACACCTCTCCTGCAACTGCTACAGTGCAATGAGCGCCCCCAGTGGTGAAAGTTCACCAAATTTGGTATACATGTCAAGGGACCTATGAAGAGTTGTTTTGTAAAGTTTGATCAAGTTTGACCAATCAGAAGCCGAGATATAAATTGTTGCCTGAAAACAGCGCCCCCAGTGGCAAAAGTTCACAAAATTTGGCACATATGTCAGGTGACCTGTTAAGAGTGTGCGTATCAAGTTTGATCAAGATTGAGAAAATAGAAGATGAGATATTGATTTTTGAAGAATAATTTTTTTGGTTTCTCCCATGTCAGTAGGTGGCGCTATGCTACAACACTTGCTCCCGACTGCCTACCCATTCCCCACAAGTCATGTGTGTTTAAGGCAACCAAAACAACATACTCCTGGTGCCTCATGATTGTAAACACCTCTCCTGCAACTGCTACAGTGCAATGAGCGCCCCCAGTGGTCCCCAAGTCATGTGTGTTTAAGGCAACCAAAACAACATACTCCTGGTGCCTCATGATTGTAAACACCTCTCCTGCAACTGCTACAGCGCAATGAGCGCCCCCAGTGGTGAAAGTTCACCAAATTTGGTATACATGTCAAGGGACCTATGAAGAGTTGTTTTGTAAAGTTTGATCAAGTTTGACCAATCAGAAGCCGAGATATAAATTGTTGCCTGAAAACAGCGCCCCCAGTGGCAAAAGTTCACAAAATTTGGCACATATGTCAGGTGACCTGTTAAGAGTGTGCGTATCAAGTTTGATCAAGATTGAGAAAATAGAAGATGAGATATTGATTTTTGAAGAATAAATTTTTTGGTTTCTCCCATGTCAGTAGGTGGTGCTATGCTGCACATGAGCGATTATGAGTTGGAAAAATAAGTGTCTACAACAGCAACGTACTATCACAAGGTAGTGGTGTGAAGGAGAAGCATTATGGAATTATTTACCAAAAACCTGTTTTGGAGCAATTGCGTTGGCCAAAAACAGCGCCCCCCATGGACAAAAATTCCCAAAATGAGGTGTACATGACATGGGAGGTAGTAAGAGGGTGGCCGTGAAGTTTGACCAAATTTGAGGAAAGATTGGATTTTTTGCCCAAAAATAGCGCCCCCAGTGGCGAAATATCACAGAAATTGGGTAACATGTCAGATGCCCAATGAGTGATTTGCGTGTGAAGTATGAGCAGTTTTGAGCAATTTGAAGATATGTTATGAATTTTTAAGCATGTAAAATTTTGCATTGAAAATTGATTGACGTATAACTTCTGAACGGTTTATTCTACGTGAAACGTATTTAGGAACTTTTGTCAGCCATGTCTGTAGATGATGTGTATCAATTTTGGTGACATTCCTATGAACGGTCTAGGAGGAGTTGCGCCGTTTTCGTGGCCATGCATTTCGCACAAAAGTGAAATTACCTTACTTCCTGTTGGGCGTGGCTAATGCATTGGCATTACATTTTTGTCCGGCTTAGTGAGATACATATGCGTACCAAATGGCATGCCACTACTACAAACTACATGGCAACCAGGCACCTTAATGCGGGAGGCCAAAATCACAATGAGTTAGGGGGCGCTATAGAGGCCCTGAGGCCCGCCTGGATCTGGGCTTCTGGTTCTCAGTAGCGGTGGGAGTCTAAGAAAAAGGAGCCAAATTTCTTGCGATGTCGACCATGGCAAGCGCCCCAAAAAGGGTCTTGTAAAGAGTTTGCTTGCCAAGTTTGACAAATCAGAAGCTGCAATATCATTTCTGCCATAACCCGCACCCCCAGGGGCGAAAGTGCACAAAATTTGGCGTACATGTCAGGTGAGCTATGAAGAGTTTGCGTATGAAGTTTGATGAAAATTGAGTAAACAGAAGATGAGATATAGATTTTTGAAGAATAAATTTTTTGGTTTTTCCCATGTCAGTAGGTGGCGCTATGCTGTACATGAGTGATTATGAGATGGAAAAATAAGTGTCCACAACAGCAACGCACTATCACAAGGTAGTGGTGTAAAGGAAAAGCATTATGGAATAATTTACCAAAAACCCGTTTTGGAGAAATTGCGTCGGCCAAAAACAGCGCCCCCCATGGACGAAAATTCCCAAAATGTGGTATACATGACATGGGAGGTAGTAAGAGGGTGGCCGTGAAGTTTGACCAAATTTGAGGAAAGATTGGATTTTTTGCCCAAAAATAGCGCCCCCAGTGGCGAAATATCACAGAAATTGGGTAACATGTCAGAAGCCCAATGAGTGATTAGCGTGTGAAGTATGAGCAGTGTTGAGCAATTAGAAGATTTGTTATGAATTTTTTAGCATGTAAAATTTTGAAGTGAAAATTGATTGACGTATAACTTCTGAACGGTTTATCCTACGTGAAACGTATTTAGTAACTTTTGTCAGCCATGTCTCTAGATGATGTGTATCAATTTTGGTGACATTCCTATGAACGGTCTAGGAGGAGTTGCGCCGTCTTCGTGGCCATGCATTTCACACAAAAGTGAAATTACCTCACTTCCTGTTGGGCGTGGCTAATGCATTGGCATTACATTTTTGTCCGGCTTAGTGAGATACATATGCATACCAAATGGCATGCCACTACTACAAACTATATGGCAACCAGGCACCTTAATGCGGGAGGCCAAAATCACAACAACTTAGGGGGCGCTATGGAGGCCCTGAGCCCCGGCCAAGTGTGGGCTTTTGGTTCTGAGTAGCGGTGGCAATTCTCGGAAGTGGCGCCAAATTTCGCGCGTTTTCACCCATGGCAAGCGCCCCGAAAATGGCCCAACAGCGGAGAAAAATAAAGAATAATAATAATAGTGAACTCTTACAAGAACAATAGGGCCTTCGCCCTATAGGGCTCGGGCCCTAATAATAGTGAACTCTTACAAGAACAATAGGGCCTTCGCCCTATAGGGCTCGGGCCCTAATTAAAGCCGCAAGCGGCCTCGACGGGCCCTCGCGCCAGAGGCCAAGGGGGGCGGGGGCATGCGTCCCGGCGAAAGACCTTCCACAGCTTCTTCGGCAAGAGACATTACTCCCACAATGGCGACAAAGCACAGAATTGGACACAGAGTACACGGTGCGCTGAGATGTTGTCATGGACAGAACATTTTATGCCATGGCTTCCCAACCAAATTAATGTATTTACCTCATCAGTCACCAAGCTACAGCTACATAGGATTATCTTCTGTTAGACATCTATTAGTCTGTATGTAACGCTACAACACTTGGTCCCGACTGCCCACCCATTCCCCACAAGTCATGTGTGTTTAAGGCAACCAAAACAACATACTCCTGGAGCCTCATGACTGTAAACACCTCTCCTGCAACTGCTACAGTGCAATGAGCGCCCCCAGTGGTGAAAGTACACCAAATTTGGCATACATGTCAAGGGACCTATGAAGAGTTGTTTTTTCAAGTTTGATCAAGTTTGACCAATCAGAAGCCGAGATATAAATTGTTGCCTGAAAACAGCGCCCCCAGTGGCAAAAGTTCACAAAATTTGGGACATATGTCAGGTGACCTGTTAAGAGTGTCCATATCAAGTTTGATCAAGATTGAGAAAATAGAAGATGAGATATTGATTTTTGAAGAATAAATTTTTTGGTTTTTCCCATGTCAGTAGGTGGCGCTATGCTGTACATGAGCGATTATGAGTTGGAAAAATAAGTGTCTACAACAGCAATGCACTATCACAAGGCAGTGGCGTGAAGGAAAAGCATTATGGAATTATTTACCAAAAACCCGTTTTGGAGCAATTGCGTCGGCCAAAAACAGCGCCCCCCATGGACGAAAATTCCCAAAATGTGGTATACATGACATGGGAGGTAGGAAGAGGGTGGCCGTGAAGTTTGACCAAATTTGAGGAAAGATTGGATTTTTTGCCCAAAAATAGCGCCCCCAGTGGCGAAATGACACAGAAATTGGGTAACATGTCAGAAGCCCAATGAGTGATTTGCGTGTGAAGTATGAGCTGTTTTGAGCAATTAGAAGATTTGTTATGAATTTTTAAGCATGTAAAATTTTGCATCAAAAATTGATTGACGTATAACTTCTGAACGGTTTATGCTACGTGAAACATATCTAGGAACTTTTGTCAGCCATGTCTGTAGATGATGTGTATCAATTTTGGTGACATTCCTATGAACGGTCAAGGAGGAGTTGCGCCGTCTTCGTGGCCATGCATTTCGCACAAAAGTGAAATTACCTCACTTCCTGTTGGGCGTGGCTAATGCATTGGCATTACATTTTTGTCCGGCTTAGTGAGATACATATGCCTACCAAATGGCATGCCACTAGTACAAACTACATGGCATCCAGGCACCATAATGCGGGAGGCCAAAATCCAAACGAGTTAGGGGGCGCTATAGAGGCCCTGAGGCCCGCCTGGATCTGGGCTTCTGGTTCTCAGTAGCGGTGGCAGTCTAAGAAAAAGGAGCCAAATTTTGTGCGTTGTCGACCATGGCAAGCGCCCCAATAAGGGTCTTGTAAAGAGTTTGCTTGCCAAGTTTGACAAATCAGAAGCTGCAATATCATTTTTGCCATAACCAGCACCCCCAGGGGCGAAAGTGCACAAAATTTGGCGTACATGTCAGGTGAGCTATGAAGAGTTGGCGTATGAAGTTTGATGACAATTGAGTAAATAGAAGATGAGATATAGATTTTTGAAGAATAAATTTTTTGGTTTTTCCCATGTCAGAAGGTGGCGCTATGCTGTACATGAGCGATTATGACTTGGAAAAATAAGTGTCTACAACAGCAACGTACTATCACAAGGTAGTGGTGTGAAGGAAAAGCATTATGGAATTATTTACCAAAAACCCGTTTTGGAGCAATTGCGTCGGCCAAAAACAGCGCCCCCCATGGAGGAAAATTCCCAAAATGTGGTATACATGACATGGGAGGTAGGAAGAGGGTGGCCGTGAAGTTTGACCAAATTTGAGGAAAGATTGGATTTTTTGCCCAAAAATAGCTCCCCCAGTGGCGAAATGTGACAGAAATTGGGTAACATGTCAGAAGCCCCATGAGTGATCTGCGTGTGAAGTATGAGCAGTTTTGAGCATTTAGAAGATTTGTTATGAATTTTTAAGCATGTAAAATTTTGAAGTGAAAATTGATTGACGTATAACTTCTGAACGGTTGATCCTACGTGAAACGTCTTTAGTAACTTTTGTCAGCCATGTCTGTAGATGATGTGTATCAATTTTGGTGACATTCTTATGAACGGTCTAGGAGGAGTTGCGCCGTCTTCATGGCCATGCATTTCGCACAAAAGTGAAATTACCTCACTTCCTGTTGGGCGTGGCTAATGCATTGGCATTACATTTTTGTCCGGCTTAGTGAGATACATATGTGTACCAAATGGCATGCCAGTACTACAAACTATATGGCAACCAGGCACCGTAATGCGGGAGGCCAAAATCACAACGACTTAGGGGGCGCTATAGAGGCCCTGAGCCCCGGCCAAGTTTGGGCTTTTGGTTCTGAGTAGCGGTGGCAATTCTCGGAACTGGTGCCAAATTTCGTGCGTTTTCGCCCATGGCAAGCGCCCCGAAAATGGCCCAACAGCGGAGAAAAATAAAGAAGAAGACGGAAGAAGAATAATTAAAGCCGCAAGCGGCCTCGACGGGCCCTCGCGCCAGCGGCCAAGGGGGGCGGGGGCATGCGTCCCCGCGAAAGACCTTCCACAGCTTCCTCGGCAAGAGACATTACTCCCACAATGGCGACAAAGCACAGAATTGGACACATGGCAACAATAGGGTCTCGCACTGTACGGTGCTCGGGGCCTAATAATAAATATAATAATAATAATCCTTCAAAAACAATAGGGTCTTGCACTGGACGGTGCTCGGGCCCTAATAATAATAATAATAATTAAAGCCGCAAGCGGCCTCGACGGGCCCTCGCGCCAGCGGCCAAGGGGGGCGGGGGCATGCATCCCCGCGAAATACCGTAAAGAGTTTGCTAGCCAAGTTTGACAAATCAGAAGCTGCAATATCATTTTTGCCATAACCACCACCCCCAGGCGCGAAAGTGCACAAAATTTGGCTTATATGTCAGGTGAGCTATTAAGAGTTTGCGTATGAAGTTTGAAGACAATGGAGTAAATAGAAGATGAGATATAGATTTTTGAAGAATAAATTTTTTGTTTTTTCCCATGTCAGTAGGTGGCGCAACGCTGTACATGAGCAATTATGAGTTGGAAAAATAAGTGTCTACAACAGCAACGTACTATAACAAGGTAGTGGAGTGAAGGAAAAGCATTATGGAATTATTTACCAAAAACCCGTTTTGGAGCAATTGCGTCGGCCAAAAACAGTGCCCCCCATGGACGAAAATTCCCAAAATGTGGTATACATGACATGGGAGGTAGTAAGAGGGTGGCCGTGACGTTTGACCAAATTTGAGGAAAGATTGGATGTTTTGCCCAAAAATAGCGCCCCCAGTGGCGAAATATCACAGAAATTGGGTAACATGTCAGAAGCCCAATGAGTGATTTGCTTGTGAAGTATGAGCAGTTTTGAACAATTAGAAGATTTGTTATGAATTTTTAAGCATGTAAAATTTTGCATTGAAAATTGATTGACGTATAACCTCTGAACGGCTTATGCTACGTGAAACGTCTTCAGTAAGTTTTGTCAGCCATGTCTGTAGATGATGTGTATCAATTTTGGTGACATTCCTATGAACGGTCTAGGAGGAGTTGCGCCGTCTTCGTGGCCATGCATTTCGCACAAAAGTGAAATAACCTCACTTCCTGTTGGGCGTGGCTAATGCATTGGCATTACATTTTTGTCCGGCTTAGTGAGATACATATGCGTACCAAATGGCATGCCACTACTACAAACTACATGGCAACCAGGCACCTTAATGCGGGAGGCCAAAATCACAACGAGTTAGGGGGCGCTATAGAGGCCCTGAGGCCCGCCTGGATCTGGGCTTCTGGTTCTCAGTAGCGGAGGCAGTCTAAGAAAAAGGAGCCAAATTTCGTGCGTTGTCGACCATGGCAAGCGCCCCAATAAGGGTCTTGTAAAGAGTTTGCTTGCCAAGTTTGACAAATCAGAAGCTGCAATATCATTTCTGCCATAACCAGCACCCCCAGGGGCGAAAGTGCACAAAATTTGGCGTACATGTCAGGTGAGCTATGAAGAGTTTGCGTATGAAGTTTGATGACAATTGAGTAAATAGAAGATGAGATATAGATTTTTGAAGAATAAATTTTTTGGTTTTTCCCATGTCAGAAGGTGGCGCTATGCTGTACATGAGCGATTATGAGTTGGAAAAATAAGCGTCTACAACAGCAACGTACTGTCACAAGGTAGTGGTGTGAAGGAAAAGCATTATGGAATTATTTCCCAAAAACCCGTTTTGGAGCAATTGCGTCGGCCAAAAACAGCGCCCCCCATGGACGAAAATTCCCAAAATGTGGTATACATGACATGGGAGGTAGTAAGAGGGTGGCCGTGAAGTTTGACCAAATTTGAGGAAAGATTGGATTTTTTGCCCAAAAATAGCGCCCCCAGTGGCGAAATGACACAGAAATTGGGTAACATGTCAGAAGCCCAATGAGTGATTTGCGTGTGAAGTATGAGCTGTTTTGAGCAATTAGAAGATTTGTTATGAATTTTTAAGCATGTAAAATTTTGCATCAAAAATTGATTGACGTATAACTTCTGAACGGTTTATGCTACGTGAAACATATCTAGGAACTTTTGTCAGCCATGTCTGTAGATGATGTGTATCAATTTTGGTGACATTCCTATGAACGGTCAAGGAGGAGTTGCGCCGTCTTCGTGGCCATGCATTTCGCACAAAAGTGAAATTACCTCACTTCCTGTTGGGCGTGGCTAATGCATTGGCATTACATTTTTGTCCGGCTTAGTGAGATACATATGCCTACCAAATGGCATGCCACTAGTACAAACTACATGGCATCCAGGCACCTTAATGCGGGAGGCCAAAATCCAAACGAGTTAGGGGGCGCTATAGAGGCCCTGAGGCCCGCCTGGATCTGGGCTTCTGGTTCTCAGTAGCGGTGGCAGTCTAAGAAAAAGGAGCCAAATTTTGTGCGTTGTCGACCATGGCAAGCGCCCCAATAAGGGTCTTGTAAAGAGTTTGCTTGCCAAGTTTGACAAATCAGAAGCTGCAATATCATTTTTGCCATAACCAGCACCCCCAGGGGCGAAAGTGCACAAAATTTGGCGTACATGTCAGGTGAGCTATGAAGAGTTGGCGTATGAAGTTTGATGACAATTGAGTAAATAGAAGATGAGATATAGATTTTTGAAGAATAAATTTTTTGGTTTTTCCCATGTCAGAAGGTGGCGCTATGCTGTACATGAGCGATTATGACTTGGAAAAATAAGTGTCTACAACAGCAACGTACTATCACAAGGTAGTGGTGTGAAGGAAAAGCATTATGGAATTATTTACCAAAAACCCGTTTTGGAGCAATTGCGTCGGCCAAAAACAGCGCCCCCCATGGAGGAAAATTCCCAAAATGTGGTATACATGACATGGGAGGTAGGAAGAGGGTGGCCGTGAAGTTTGACCAAATTTGAGGAAAGATTGGATTTTTTGCCCAAAAATAGCTCCCCCAGTGGCGAAATGTGACAGAAATTGGGTAACATGTCAGAAGCCCCATGAGTGATCTGCGTGTGAAGTATGAGCAGTTTTGAGCATTTAGAAGATTTGTTATGAATTTTTAAGCATGTAAAATTTTGAAGTGAAAATTGATTGACGTATAACTTCTGAACGGTTGATCCTACGTGAAACGTCTTTAGTAACTTTTGTCAGCCATGTCTGTAGATGATGTGTATCAATTTTGGTGACATTCTTATGAACGGTCTAGGAGGAGTTGCGCCGTCTTCATGGCCATGCATTTCGCACAAAAGTGAAATTACCTCACTTCCTGTTGGGCGTGGCTAATGCATTGGCATTACATTTTTGTCCGGCTTAGTGAGATACATATGTGTACCAAATGGCATGCCAGTACTACAAACTATATGGCAACCAGGCACCGTAATGCGGGAGGCCAAAATCACAACGACTTAGGGGGCGCTATAGAGGCCCTGAGCCCCGGCCAAGTTTGGGCTTTTGGTTCTGAGTAGCGGTGGCAATTCTCGGAACTGGTGCCAAATTTCGTGCGTTTTCGCCCATGGCAAGCGCCCCGAAAATGGCCCAACAGCGGAGAAAAATAAAGAAGAAGACGGAAGAAGAATAATTAAAGCCGCAAGCGGCCTCGACGGGCCCTCGCGCCAGCGGCCAAGGGGGGCGGGGGCATGCGTCCCCGCGAAAGACCTTCCACAGCTTCCTCGGCAAGAGACATTACTCCCACAATGGCGACAAAGCACAGAATTGGACACATGGCAACAATAGGGTCTCGCACTGTACGGTGCTCGGGGCCTAATAATAAATATAATAATAATAATCCTTCAAAAACAATAGGGTCTTGCACTGGACGGTGCTCGGGCCCTAATAATAATAATAATAATTAAAGCCGCAAGCGGCCTCGACGGGCCCTCGCGCCAGCGGCCAAGGGGGGCGGGGGCATGCATCCCCGCGAAATACCGTAAAGAGTTTGCTAGCCAAGTTTGACAAATCAGAAGCTGCAATATCATTTTTGCCATAACCACCACCCCCAGGCGCGAAAGTGCACAAAATTTGGCTTATATGTCAGGTGAGCTATTAAGAGTTTGCGTATGAAGTTTGAAGACAATGGAGTAAATAGAAGATGAGATATAGATTTTTGAAGAATAAATTTTTTGTTTTTTCCCATGTCAGTAGGTGGCGCAACGCTGTACATGAGCAATTATGAGTTGGAAAAATAAGTGTCTACAACAGCAACGTACTATAACAAGGTAGTGGAGTGAAGGAAAAGCATTATGGAATTATTTACCAAAAACCCGTTTTGGAGCAATTGCGTCGGCCAAAAACAGTGCCCCCCATGGACGAAAATTCCCAAAATGTGGTATACATGACATGGGAGGTAGTAAGAGGGTGGCCGTGACGTTTGACCAAATTTGAGGAAAGATTGGATGTTTTGCCCAAAAATAGCGCCCCCAGTGGCGAAATATCACAGAAATTGGGTAACATGTCAGAAGCCCAATGAGTGATTTGCTTGTGAAGTATGAGCAGTTTTGAACAATTAGAAGATTTGTTATGAATTTTTAAGCATGTAAAATTTTGCATTGAAAATTGATTGACGTATAACCTCTGAACGGCTTATGCTACGTGAAACGTCTTCAGTAAGTTTTGTCAGCCATGTCTGTAGATGATGTGTATCAATTTTGGTGACATTCCTATGAACGGTCTAGGAGGAGTTGCGCCGTCTTCGTGGCCATGCATTTCGCACAAAAGTGAAATAACCTCACTTCCTGTTGGGCGTGGCTAATGCATTGGCATTACATTTTTGTCCGGCTTAGTGAGATACATATGCGTACCAAATGGCATGCCACTACTACAAACTACATGGCAACCAGGCACCTTAATGCGGGAGGCCAAAATCACAACGAGTTAGGGGGCGCTATAGAGGCCCTGAGGCCCGCCTGGATCTGGGCTTCTGGTTCTCAGTAGCGGAGGCAGTCTAAGAAAAAGGAGCCAAATTTCGTGCGTTGTCGACCATGGCAAGCGCCCCAATAAGGGTCTTGTAAAGAGTTTGCTTGCCAAGTTTGACAAATCAGAAGCTGCAATATCATTTCTGCCATAACCAGCACCCCCAGGGGCGAAAGTGCACAAAATTTGGCGTACATGTCAGGTGAGCTATGAAGAGTTTGCGTATGAAGTTTGATGACAATTGAGTAAATAGAAGATGAGATATAGATTTTTGAAGAATAAATTTTTTGGTTTTTCCCATGTCAGAAGGTGGCGCTATGCTGTACATGAGCGATTATGAGTTGGAAAAATAAGCGTCTACAACAGCAACGTACTGTCACAAGGTAGTGGTGTGAAGGAAAAGCATTATGGAATTATTTCCCAAAAACCCGTTTTGGAGCAATTGCGTCGGCCAAAAACAGCGCCCCCCATGGACGAAAATTCCCAAAATGTGGTATACATGACATGGGAGGTAGTAAGAGGGTGGCCGTGAAGTTTGACCAAATTTGAGGAAAGATTGGATTTTTTGCCCAAAAATAGCGCCCCCAGTGGCGAAATATCACAGATATTGGCTAACATGTCAGAAGCCCAATGAGTGATTTGCGTGTGAAGTATGAGCAGTTTTGAGCAATCAGAAGATTTGTTATGAATTTTTAAGCATGTAAAATTTTGCATCGAAAATTGATTGACGTATAACTTCTGAACGGTTTATCCTACGTGAAACGTATTTAGTAACTTTTGTCAGCCATGTCTGTAGATGATGTGTATCAATTTTGGTGACATTCCTATGAACGGTCTAGGAGGAGTTGCGCCGTCTTCGTGGCCATGCATTTCGCACAAAAGTGAAATTACCTCACTTCCTGTTGGGCGTGGCTAATGCATTGGCATTACATTTTTGTCCGGCTTAGTGAGATACATATGCGTACCAAATGGCATGCCACTACTACTAACTACATGGCAACCAGGCACCTTAATGCGGGAGACCAAAATCACAACGACTTAGGGGGCGCTATAGAGGCCCTGAGCCCCGGCCAAGTTTGGGCTTTTGGGTCTGAGTAGCGGTGGCAATTCTCGGAACTGGTGCCAAATTTCGTGCGTTTTCGCCCATGGCAAGTGCCCCGAAAATGGCCCAACAGTGGAGAAAAATAAAGAAGACGGAAGAATAATAATAGTGAACTCTTACAAGAACAATAGGGCCTTCGCCCATAGGGCTCGGGCCCTAATAATAGTGAACTCTTACAAGAACAATAGGGCCTTCGCCCATAGGGCTCGGGCCCTAATAATAGTGAACTCTTACAAGAACAATAGGGCCTTCGCCCAGTAGGGCTCGGGCCCTAATAATAGTGAACTCTTACAAGAACAATAGGGCCTTCGCCGAGAAGACGGAAGAATAATAATAGTGAACTCTTACAAGAACAATAGGGCCTTCGCCCATAGGGCTCGGGCCCTAAAAATCAGGGAAGACCAAAAATCAATTGAAGGACAGCACAGAGCCTCTGATCATGGCAGCACAAGAATATGATTTTAATATAAGTTGCACTTCTTCTGCAACTACTAGTGAAATTCTAGCCATTTTTTCCATTATAGTTATAAGCTAGTTTTGTAGATTAATAATATATATTTTGCACTTATGTTGCATTATGTTCTACTGGAAAATACCATAAATCTATCATCATTTTAGTATTTTAATAGTCATAAAACTAATTTGCACAATCACACTAGAATTAAGTTTGCACTGCACAATCTTGCATGTCTTAATTAAAGCATGTTTATTATGCAGTAAAGTCTGAAATGGGAGAAGATTTCTGGACATGAAGGGGAACTGAATGACTAATAGGTTTCATTTACTGGACTGTTACCCAAAACCAAAACCGATGCCAAAAGAATGAGTCCCATGTTTACTGGTCAAGAATTTCAGACCACATTCTTCTCTGGTTCCTAGTGTAGTGGTTATATCAGTTTAGTATACTGATGCAGAATAATGTGTGGGTTGGACACAAGTTCTGAGAGTGAAATACCAGTGAATATTTGTTTGTTCTAACCTTTAACATTGTGTCCTGAATCTCTCTCTCTCTCATACCATACATTCAGTAAAAATGCTGAAAATAGTCCATTGTGCATCCTGTTTAAATTGCAAGTCATTTGAATTTCATGAAGAATTAGTTAATAGTAGGTGGAGTTACTTTCATTATTGCATATAATAGATGCTAGAAATGCAAGACATAATATTTCCATCTTAAAAATATAATATACAACAGTCCTGAATGAAGAGCCATATGCTCTATATTCAATATGCAATGAGAGGAATATTAAATTACACAGAGGAAAAAAAAAGTTTTCTGGTCCAACTTATATGACACACCATTATAGAGTAAAGTTTCAAACACCTACCTTGGCCTTGTTGGCTGTTTTGTGTGTGTTCATCTGGCTGGCTTAGGCAAAGAGAAATAAGCAAAGTCCACGTTTAGATACATTGGCATTCCTTTGCATTTTGTCTTTATCTAGGAGAAAAAAGAGCAAGTCATAGTTAAGAGCCTCACAGCTAAAATAAAATTTACTTCAGTTATTTAATAGGTCTAAACAATCTTAAAAATTTTATTTGTCTACTCAGTTAAGCAGTGCATCTTCATCTGACAGGACGAACATGTGAAAAGGCTTGTGTTCCCTACAGCACTAGTAAACTGCACAGCTGAGTCCCTCCCACCCTCTTCTTTTTTGTCATCATGTATTTTACGAGAAATGATCCAGATCTTTTTTTTCCGAAATATGGCTGGTTTCAGGGGACAGGCAAAAATGGTTAACGGCAGCAAATCTATCTATATTATCTGTTAATCTACCACAACAAACAAAAACATTCTTATATTTCCAGTAGGAAAGGAGACTACAGAAAAGACTGGACCAGAGATATAGGCAGCACCCTGATATGGACAGTAAGGAAGAGTCTCTCACTAAAACAGACAGAGGAACAGAAGCCATGACTGACTCTTAGTACTAAAATCCCAAATAGTACATGCTTAAATTTTGAGTATGCAAGGGCATAGCTTGTGCACGCAAAAGTGGGTATGTTGTGGTGATTTAACAAATAATTGCATGAATTATAGTGG